>NW_026571299.1:36847502-37447502 GCF_026225935.1 Boleophthalmus pectinirostris
CTAACAATACAACATTTGTGATTGATAAAGATAAATATATGCTCACTTCTCCTTCATTGGAATTTCATTTTCATATAAATTGATTTATAATAGTCATTGCTGTTGTTGATTTCCTAGTTAATTCAAGGTGTGAGTACACAATTTGAACACGCATTTTAAACACCTATTGTTTCTTTTAAGCACACTCTTCATGCCTTAAAGTCAGTGCACATCCCTCCACAGGTGTAATCCACGTGTTCCTCCCTTGTGTCCCCTCGCTCATCATCCTGTACAGCTACCTCCTGTATAAACGGCGCCCTGTAATCAAATCTCCAGGAGGAGCTTCAGTCAGCCCACAGACGGGATGCACAGCTATCACCTGCCTTTCCTCCGGAGCTTTTTCTAAAATTAGAAAATTAATCAATCCCCCGCCCCCCTTTTTCTCCTATGCGCCCCTCGAGCCCTCGCATCACCCTTTAGCTTTGGGTGGTAGGTATACGCTTCATTCCCGGGTGGGAATGTCTGTTGTGCAAGAATTAGGCTTTTGAAGTAAGGAAGTTTTTGTTCATGAAAAGGGTCTTAATGCCCTATTATCCACATTCCTCACAATAATATCCAAATATTTCTTTCTTTCTTCTTCTTTTTTCTTTTTGTTTTTGCTTCTCGCCTTTTTTTGCTTAGGCATAATGAACAAGCAAATGCGCTCCCTTAGGCATAGCTCACATATGGCGAGTGTTATGCTATGCAAAGATGTGAAAGTGAAGGGGTGAGACCAAAGGGGGGCTACAAAGGGGAGAAAACACCACATCTCGACTGAGTTTTCGCAGTCGGTGATTGGACTCGATTCGTTCGTCATAGTTTACGCACAGGGTTCTGTGCGAACATGCGCTGCTCACTGCCTCCACACATCGGTAACGCCACACACTATGGATATGATTACTTACGCAGTCAAAAAGAAACAAACAAACAAAAAAACTTCATAAACAATGCGCTGTGCCTCTGCTCTCTGTGATTATTTGCGCTTTTTTGTTCTTTGTTAACTTTAAACAAGATGGTTTGTATTAACCTGCTGTAAATATGATTCGTTCTTAAACTATTTACTGATTGTAGGGGTAGAAATAATTCAGCCAAGAGAACCAGATTTCGTGCATTCTCGCGACACATTTAACGTGGGGCATGGGTACGCTGCATTGAACCATCTACACACCAATTTCCTCCATTCATTGATGCTGCATTTCTCCATAGGCTATAGGCGCAGCGCCGAGATGCATCCAACATCAATCACGTCTTGCACAGAACAGAGCGCACAGTCTCGCGTCTATCAGCTCTCTCTCTTCCTCTCTCACTCGTCTCGGGTGTGGGATATGCACTCTAATATCAAGTCAGTTCGTGTCCTTTCTTCGTAGTGTGTTAGTCTTTATTAGTCGTTTCGTTTTTTCCACCTAAAGTTTCAGCTGTGGACTTTTCAGCACCACTTTTCCGTGGACAGCGTTTCCGCCACTCTGAGCGAGTGGCATCGCGACGCAGACCTGGATTCCTCTTTGGATAATATTCACTAATAATGTTTAGATGCTGAGAAAGAATTGAAGCTGGAGGCAAAATTCTACGAAGAGTACAAGAACAAAGCACGATTTGTGCATTTGATTTGGATATCACTTACTGACAAGCAGCGGAATCGCGATGGGAGAGCGGTAAGTGCAGCCTTCTCTGCAAAAAAAAAAAAAAAAAAAAAAAAAAATGGACTCAAGTTCTTTTCAATTACTGGAGCGTTACAATAATGACAACTGAGCACGTCAACTCATTGATATTTCTTTATTTTCACATTATATACATATCTCTTCTGTGTATGTTGTATATTAGAAAGTATACCCACCAATAAGAAATGCAACGCCCTGGAATAGGTGCATTGATTGTTCTTACGCGTCAAGGCGCAGCGTTTTTGTGCGTGGAGCTGTGTGCCTCGCTGCGCTGCACCGATAGGTCTGAAGTCTGTCTCTCTAAAATGTGACCCACTGTAAAAACTGTTGCTATACGTGACTTTAATCTAACAATGGCTTAGTCACTTATAGCGCAGATAAGATGAGGACCACTGACAACACTGCCTTTATGCATCCAGCGTGGAAGAGACTGGAACAGCCGCGTATTCTTTCCCCTGACTGCCCCCCACGTTCATCCCCTCAGCTCTGACTCTAGTTGAGTCACGTACAAAGGGAGCACCCCGACTGGCTGGCGTAGGTACAGGGTTCGTGTTGTTCTATGCAAAATGTTGATTGTCCATATAGTGTATATTGCAGACGACGTGCAGGAGATGTCGGAGACGTTGGAGAGAAGAGACGCATATTATAACTGCTGATGTTTGTACCCCTGAGCTAACTTTAATAGTCGTAGACACTGGAACTTCAAACTCGGTAATGCGCTGACACACGTGTATATTATGGTCTCTTTGCAAGGTGCTTGACTCAGTCTTATCAGTGTCCTCCTTAGTTGAGTCTTGACTCCTGGAGTAGAAGTTTCCAATATCATATGATCGAGGAATGTGCTAACAAAGCCATGTTTTGGAAGTTTTAAACAGTCATTTCATTATTCAGTTTATCTTGTCGACTCTATTGCATTTGCCACTAGATGGAGTAGTAAGCAAGACACCCCAGTCTTAAATAGCAAATTACTTCCTATCACTACCACTTTGGGATATGTTCTGGTTATGTCATATTCTGGAGATAAATGCAAGCCCTCAAAACGTCACACAGTCACAGAAAGTTACCTCTTATTTAAGAATAACATTTTTGTTTGAAAACTGAGTCGTGAGATAGAGAAGAGGTTGGTGAGTTGGTGAATGGTATTGTACAGAAAGTAGCATAAGATATGAATGTTTGTGCACCCTAGCAAATCGACATCATTTTCAAGGTATACTCATGGCTAAGCAATTTTTCTAATCTTCAATAAACGGGTAGTATCTACAGTAAAATCAATTTTTATTCATTTTATTGTGATTTTTAGATGCTCTTTCAGCTACTCTCACACTGTCAAACCTTTAACATCCTATTATAACAGAATTAGTTCAAACAGATGTGATGAATGGTTTCCACTGGTATGGCAATAAATGCAGTATATGTCAAGCTAAAAAGTGTATTATGTTCCAAAAAGAACTTACAAGGTGAAGAATATTCATCTTTGCTGTAATTATCCAGAGGGCAGTCTGTGTTGTTTATTGTTATCCCAGGTGGTGACCTTTTCCGCTGCACTGTAAAATCTCTGGCACTGCGTATGGTCTTGGCAATGGATAGAGAATAAATAATTAAACTACCTCTACTTCTCATTTTATTCAGTTTTTAATTAGTGTTTTGGAGTTTCAGACCTATTTTAATACCATAATGAGCATTATTTTTATTGTTTATTGGTTATTCCATCATGGTCCTGTATCCTTAGTCCAAATTTAGTCATATAACATCTATTGTCTATCAAAAGAAAATCCAATATAACTGGATAAAAGTTTTGTCCGGTTGACAGAAATGAATTTTCTTTTGCTGTTGTTTATGGTTACTACCTGGACAACTGAGGGATTACACAGACATCTATTGTCTAATATTGCTCTTGCTTGATCCTTGCTGTGGTCTGCTTTTTTGATGTTCAACAAAACCAGATATTGACCAATTCTTTGAGGTGAAACCAGCTATGAACAATAGCTAATGACAATCAAAGATTAATATGAATAAAGTGTCGTGCGTACACATTGAAAAGACTGCAGCTATTCCCCCTTCTCCCTATGGCCCCTTTTATTAACAGGGCCAGAGATTAGCTTTGTGCTATCTTAACTCTCATAGCTTCAATTCGACGTTGGGGGTGGTGAGGGTATTACAGCCCAAATATGCCATTGTCTGCAATCCCTATGAACTTATACAGCCAAGGGGGGAACTGCTCCTCATATCAGACAGTAATTATGTGAAAACTCTGACACAGCAAAAAGCCAGATTTTAATTCAATCTTGTCTAGGCATTTGTGTTCCCACGAGATCGAATTAATGTCTTAGATTGGTAGGGCTATGGCTTGTTTCTGTGTTCATCTCAATGACAGATAGCCTATGTGAATCTAGCAAAAATGAGCCCCTGAAAGAAATCTTTCACCCCCAGAGAGAGATTGGCTGGGCTGTAGCTTTGCCAAGATTGCATGTTGAGGAGAGAGAGGTGCTGGGGACATGTTTAACCAGCCTTACACTTACTTTTCCCCGAGTCTTTGTCTGGCTTATCTTGTCGTCCAAGTTAGTGCAGCAAGCGCACACTCAGCAGAAGACCCCCTGCTTTGCCCACATGTAGCTGGATTTCCTTTCATATGTCATGGAATAGCTATACAGCAAGTAGGAAGTATTGTAGAGGCTAGATGGGAGAAGCAATTCATTTTCATTTGTTTGTAAAGTACATTTAAGAACTGTAATTTACTCTCACATTTAAGTATGAGTTAACAAGCTTCTATACAACGTTTTCTGTATTTTATATATAATATATTGTTTCATTGTTTTTTTTATGTATTTATCTTATCTGGTTGCCTGACAAATCCAGAATGATATTCCTCTGTATTTTTACACAGATTGATATCAGTCTAGTCTCTACCCCAGCCTCAGGCCAGGTCAAATGTGACCATGCAATCAAATTGTCTTACTTCAGTGATGCATGTGAAATGAATGAGCTCGTTGATCACATAACATTTACAAATAAAATCGATTGTTCTTCAGTTCTCTGTGATATTTTCTTTCCTTTATTTTTTCTGATACAGACGGACAATACGTGTCCCTGATTGGCTAATCCATCTGTCAGTCACATCCATCTGAAAAAGGGGGAGACTCATCGGTGATCAAATGCACATCTTCATAAAGTAAGAAGTAAGAAATGTATAAAGTAAAGTAAGAACTGTGTATTCTAGATCCCAGGCGAATTTTGTGGTATTGCTTTTTAATTTGGTTGAACTTCTTTCTTTTCCTTTAGTTTATATAGCAGCACTTTGAAAATATAAATTTTATTATTATGTACTTATTAGCCCAGCTGTAATATAATAATGCAGGTTTTTCGTTCAATTTCATTTGGTGCATTATTCATTCAGCTAATATTTACTTAACTAAAAAAAGAGAAAGGAGGAGCCACCACCATAAAAGTTAATGCACTTTTAAGTACATTTTCTTCTTCATTAATTTTCATCCAGCGGATAAATACGCATTGGCACCAGGATCAAAATTACTTGAATCAAAATAACAGTGATCAAAGATATTGTGTGAGAGGAAATGCTTGATCCTGTTTTGTGGTCTGTGGAGACACTTTGGCCTCTCCATGTCTTTGCACTGTAGCAGAAAGTAAGACTCCAATAAACAAACGCTCCCAAAACAGAACGCCGGTGAAACTCCCAATAGACCCCCCTCAGTTATTCCCTTTACAAAGCCTTTGCTGGAGTATTGTGTATTGTGGTGTGGTGTAGTGTATGTGGGTGGTTGTGTGTGTACAGGTTCCACATTCATTCTCCTCTCTGTAGACACCATCTGCTCACACACGAGCCTTTCCAAACAATACCATAGCAAAGAGGAAACGAAAAAAAACATGGCTATACTACAAACAATGTATCAAGAAATGGAAAATAAGGAGGTCAGTTGATATTCTAAGGACAACTGCAAAAAAAGGAAAAAACATAACGGTTATACTGATGTTGACACATGCTTACCTACATTAAAATATAGAGGAATTTACCTATTTGCTATTTGCCATAGTATAAGATTGTTGTTGAGATTATAGGTTAGGTTTTTAACATCTAAAAACATACATGTAAATTATGCATAGCCCTAAGAGGTGAACAGTAGTATTCAAATTGCTAATGAAATATGAATGAAATCCAAAACTAGTCTGTTGGTCCCTAAGTTTTAGACCTGCAATTATGTACTTTGTATAAGGTTTAGAGGTTATAAAGGAAAATTAATGGATGGTTTGATATGTGTGTTATACTGTTTTCAATGGTGATTTATCATAAAAAATTATGCATACTTTTATAATTGATTTAATTGTCACATTGTATTAAAGTAATCTCAATATTTTACATGAATTATAATGATCAAATATCAATAATTCAATCAATATATATAAATGACTATTTAATTACAGTTTCATAAACTGTTAAGACTAAAAATATCACATGTCTTCTGAATTTGGATTTGCTATTTGCTATAAAAAAACAAAACAAAAAAACTAAAAAACTCGAGGAAGGAGTACTTGGGAAATGTCCCTTATACAATTCACCTTTAAACTTAACAACTGAATAACTTTTCTGGTGGAGTTCCCATCAGATGTTTTTTTCCATGTTATTGCTTTGAATAGAAAAGAATATTTCACAGTATGGTACTGAACTTTTCTATCTTCATGGAGTCCAAACAAGACCAAGTTAAAGGTCAAACCTGTGAACAGGCGACCCCTCTCACAGTCAGAATGTCTGTTTTTCTGGGTATTTTTGAGCTATAAAACCATCTGTAATTTAATAAATGTAAGTTAGAGCTGTTTAATGTTATACTGTTGATATTTGAGGCAGAGCAATGACATATCCATAGAAACAAATGGGTGATGGGCCCCCAACCAAAATGTGCGAAACCAAACACAGTGCACCTTTAAATTATTCCTTAAATAATTTTCAAAGTAACATATTTCATGTCGAAAAAGCTGTACCACCACATACTTAAAAGAGATTTAAAAGGCATTGACCTTAGTCATTCATTTTCGGGGAGTCTGTCTTTTCTGCTTGACATGTATTATATTTCTATACACTCTTCACGCACAAGCTATGCACATACATAGTTTTTCTACAATGTAATGTAATCTGCATTGCCATAGAACTAATATCCAATAGCATTTCATGTAGTGAGTGAGTCCTATTCTTAGTTTATGGATAGGAATGTCCAGTAATGTTTGTCCTTGTAACGGGATACTGCAGCCTCTAGAAATGCACTCTATTATTTCATGTAGGGTAAATATAGAACCATGCAACAGGTTTTTGAATCTTCAAATTGCCTTTTAATGTTGGCAATGCATCTACCACTGTCATCTGCAACCAAATATTGACCGACCACTGCGGAGCTAATGCATGTGGATTATAGCATTCATTAATTTGAAAGAAAAAAGTGAGAATTGGATTTTGAATTAACCAGAATAGGAAACAAAGGACATGGGTATGGTTTGTCAGAGCGCATGGCTTCTAACAAAACGTAGATATTTCTTCCAGGGTATTGTTGTGTGAAATGGACTGTGAAATGAGTGCACTTAACATCAGCAGTGCATTATACACATTATGTTACACCGGAGGATTCACTGCATGTTTTTTATATATTTTTTTTTTCTCTCAAGGATTTTCTTTAACTGATGCATGTCTGAGATGAATCATCAAGATGATGTCCAAACCCCAAGCTCAAATATAGAGACTTATCATGTCATCAGCAGGGGCTTATGTTGCATGTGTCCACCATTACGATATGAAGCCAGTATCAGTGGCTCAGTGGTTAGATCAGTGGTCCCCCAACCTGAAGGTCAGTGCATTGATTCCTGCTTGAACCAAGACACTTCATCCACCCTCTATGAAAGAGGGGTGTGCGTGAGTGATTGGTGGTGGTCAGAGGGGCCAATGGCGTAGATTGGCAGCTTCTATCAGTCTGTCCCTGGGCAGTCTTCCCCAATGACTACAGTATAGGGCTTTGAAAGGCTTCTACAAGCCAGTTCAAGGGTGAAGCACTATTATTATCAAGCTATACGTTTGCACAGCAGCAAGGGAAATGTGACTATTGTGGTTTCAAATGGTCCACTTTTCTTATTTTGTGGTATTTTCATTTAGTCTGTATTTCAGTGCCCATTTATTCAGGTTTGATACAGTATCAAACCTGATACTGTAAGTGGGAAAAAAATATACTAGCCCACAAAGTGGAAATCTCTACAGCATATAAATATTTGATTTAGATTTTGTTTATGTACATTTTCAAGAGCTACCATTGGGTGGTCAACAGTGATAGCTGCAGGTATGGAAGCAGTTGTGCATTAAAAAATAAAGTTTAATAGTTTACACAATTTTATCCATGTTCATTAATAGGTCATTTAAATTCTGGTATGTTATGACAAACAGCTCTCAGCTAGAACTACTAGTAGATGTTTAAAGGTTTTCAGGTGGGACTAAGCACCTAAATTCTGACCATAACCCATTTCAAATAGAGCTGGTTAACTGGGCAGGGTCTGGAGGTATAAGAAAAAATGAGATTGGTCTAACAGGAATACACACTTCAGTCTCTGCCTTTCCACCTGACAGTCAGGCCAATGCAGTGTGATGTCACATAGTACTTAAAATTTCAGTGACCACTGGAGGCAGCACACACTCAGTTTTTTTTTTTTTTTTTATCAGAAAGCTACTAATTTAGTTTGTGCTAAAATTACTAAAAAGACTATTAACAGTAGACAGTCCTATTAAAATACAGCAATTTTATTTGGTGTAATGTCAACCAAATGTTAACCAGAAAGTTTTGTCTTTCTTGCCCCTGTGAGGGACATCAGTTAATTTCTGTCTATGGTGCAAGTTGATGTTTAGAAATGTCTAACAAACAATAAAAGCAAAAGCATAAATATGAGTGAATTGAGCACTTGGCATGAGTTGTGTCTGGCCCGCATCTATGGCCAGCTTACCATTGCACCAACTCATTTTCAAAACTGAGCTCAAGTATAATTTATAACAGCCTCCAGAATTGAGCCAAACACTGACTATGCCTCCACAGCTCTGCAATATAATCAAATTGACTTCTTCATCAGTGCAAAAAGCTAATGGAAGTCCTTGAAACTAAAATTAAAACTACAGTAAATCATACACCGCACCATTTCATAAAGTTGTTCACTGGTATACCTAATACATTAGCATAGAGTTAGTCCAATGTGGTAATGTAAAGCGAATTCTATATAATCTTAAAAGGAATGGTTCTATTATTACTGCTAATGTAAGAATTATGGCTTGATTGAAAGTTTTACCCATGTACCTACATTCTAAATCTGCCTTGAAATATGTTTCCAACTTATAATTTACAATATTAAAACAACAGTAGAGGGCGGCCACTTGTGTCATCCACATTGGAACAGAAATAGTGACAAAAAGCATCCTTAATTATTTTGTATAAAGTCATTGGAAGACAAAGTGAAGATATCGGAATACTCAACATGTTCATAATCATTCAAATAATAGGGTTAAAGCCCTAAAGCCTGCCACACACTACAGTACATTTTTCTGTTTAAATGATTTTTAAATGTGTGACAAAAAGCGCAGACTGCAGACACAAATAGAATCGGATGAGATTTTACATTTCTGAGCACAAAGACTGCAGAGGTGGCAGCGCAGAGACCACGCACCACAAGCTAAAATTGTGAGCACACCTCTTATCAGCTGTTTCCTTTCTACAGTAAAACAACTGGCTTTGAAACTCACTGCTGGGTGGCAGTGTGTACATGTGAACAAAAGGTTGTGGTGCTTCTAATGTTTTTTTTGTTTTTTTTTTACATGTCTCTTGTGCTTTTAACCGTGGACAGTGTATAGAGTAGCTGAATGGACCCCTTACCCATAAGCATTTGGACTTCATTGCTGTTTTTTCCAGAGAACATATTATGATCTGCCTTTAGTGGGAATAATGGGAGAAAACAAAAGAAAAAGGACAACAAGGACAAACTTCAGTGCAGTACCTGCTTTGTGAAGGACCTCAGTGACAGAAACATGGCTCTGAAACATGGTGCAGAAATGAATGTCTCTCTCACCTGATGCACCAGTTCTCTTACTTGGAGACTTTCATCATATCTCTCTGGAAAATATCCTGCCCAGTTTATATCAGTATGTAACCTGTCCAACCAGGCAAGAGAAAACTATTGATCTTTGCTATGGGACAGTAATGGATGCATATAAACCTGTCCTATTGCCCCCTCTTGAATCGGGGGATCATAACTGCGTGCATCTGTTGCTTTCTTACAAAACTGTGCTTAAAAGAGAGAAAGTCTGCACAAAAGAAATCAAAGACGAGGTGGTGCTTTGCTTCCAGGAGTGTTATGAATGCACTGACTTTGGGATATATTCAAAGAGGAATGTTGTGATAACCTTGATGAGCTTGCCCTTGTTCTTATGTTGTTTTTTGGAGGGATATGATTATTCCCTCTAAATTGGGATACATCTTCATCTCAATAACAAACCTTGGGTCACAAAGTTAAAATGACTTTACAGTCCAAAATACAGGCCCACAATAATAGGTCAGTTGCTGAACTACACAGTGCAACTGAAGAGGTGAAAATTGTGATAGAAAATGCCCCAAAAAATACAAAGGAAATTCAGAGGAAAAGCACGGTCAAGCATGAACACTATTGCTGGGCTTCAAGAACCAAGTCCAAAAATAGTATTAACCCTCTGACTGATTTTAGGACAGATACTGAATTTGCAAATGCTCTATATAGTTTTTACACATGTTTTGACACTTTTGATTATAGATAAGAAATAGTAGAAATAAGGTATAAAGTGACTGACAACAAGCACTTTTTATTTCCCAACTAGAGGTTGAAAAATCCTTTTGTGCCCTTAAACCAAACAAAAGTGAGGGCCCTGATAATATCTGTGGTGGCCTCTTGAAATCTTGTGCAAAGGAGCTGAGCTTTATCTTCCAGTACATTTTTGCTTTGATGTCCATTTAAGAAACCTTTTCACAGTGTTAACTACTCGCAAATGTTTAGCTCTAAGGGACAATGAATGGTATATAGGTAATAACATTAGACAGCTGTTGGAAATAATTGAAAATTATAATACAGAGAATAAAAAGGACTAATTTTTGTTGCAGATCTAGAAAAGGCATTGATCAGATAAACCTAGAATTTATATGTAAAAGTCTTTCTTTTTTTAACTTTGGGTGATTCTCTAATAATTGGATTAAAAACATTGTATAACAAAACAAATTGTAGAATTATCAATAATGGAACTCTCAGAGTCAGTACCCTTTTAAGAGGCCTAAAACAGGAGTCCGTTGTCGTACTTATTTATTATTGCAGGAAATACTATTAAAGTTAGATTGGATAAAAATATAAAAGGGTTAATTAATAACAACATAGAAACTAAAATATCAATGTTGCTGACGACACGAACTTCTTATTTGCCCTAAACCTCATTATGTAAAAATCTATTGGACCTTTTGGAATCCTTTTCCCAACAATCTGACTAAAATTGAATTCTAATAAGTGTAAAATGTTGAGGAAGGCAGTTTAAAAGGTACAAAGTTTACATGGATTGTAAAGTACCTGTTGTATGGACTGATGGGCCAATAATGTACTCGGAGTTGTTATCAGAGAACTTGAAGACCTATGTTCTGTTAATTATAGTAATAAATTAAGAAAAATTGATAAAATTGTTCAATTTGGAAAGGGAAATTTTTGACTTATATGGGAAAGTAATTATTATTCTTTTTGTTCTCAATACATTTATGTCATTACATCTCCTTCACAAAACTTCTTTAAAACCTATGAACAAAAGATCTTTGACTTTGTTTGGGATAGAAACCAGAGAAGATTCAGAGAGGGGTTTTTGTACAATGATTATAACTGTGGGGGTTTTAAACTGCTTAATTTAGAAGCTTTATGTTTCTCTCTAAAAGCATCAATGGTTCAAAAACTTTATTTAAATACAGAGTGGTACACGAGCATTTTGTTGGACAAAAAACTTACTATGGCAGCAAAAACTGTATCCTTTTTGCAACTGATGCCTCCCACTTTCTATATGTGGATAATTTGATTGGAAATAGATCTAGCTTTATAAAAGAATGTCTGCATGCATGGTGGGCTTCCAATTTCATAAACCAGAAAAAAAGAGATGACATCCTACAACAGATCATATGGTACAATTCAAATATTGTGATAGATAGGAAACCTTTCTTTTGGAAAAAAATGTTTGAAAAGGGTATTATTTTTGTAAATGATCTAACCAATGAAAAGGTAAGATCATGAAATATGAAGAATTTACAAATGTATATGGTAATGTTTGTTCGCGTTACTCGTATAATCAAATAATTACAGCTCTGGGAAGGAAATGGAAGCAACAAATAAATCAAGGGTTTTATAAACTTTCAGTGTGTAAACCATCACAAAAATCTATTTGGATGAAAGGAATAAAAATAAACCAACAAATAAATAAATTTTATTATCATATAACTCATTAAAGACAATCCCTTACAATACATTTAGAAAGTGGGAGGACATAATTGACTCTCCTTTACATGGAGTGGATTTTTAAATTAATTTACAATACCAATATTGATGTAACAAAATAGATTTTTTTCAAATCAAAATAATACAATTTTCTGCCTACAAGGAAAATGTTAAAAATTTGGAATATGATAGATACTAATGAATGCCGTTTTTTGTTTGGAAGTAGAGTCGACTGAACATCTGTTTTGGTACTGCCACATTGTATCTTCTTTTTGGAGTGAGGTAGAGAAGATGTGTTTAGAGTTGGGTTTGGTTTTCAAGTTGGATTTAGCCTCTGCTTTACTAGGAGATTTTGAAAATAGAAGTGATCCTGTCAATTTAATTATAACCCTAGGAAAACGTTTTATTTTTAAAGCAAAAAACCAATTCTCACTTAATATTAATTATTTAAAAAAATATATTTATCAGTACTTAACCTGGGAAGGTTACACAGTTGAAACAGACAAAGAGAAAAAAAGTATAAAAGAGATGGGAGGTTCTTAAATACCTGGGAGAAAATTAGTCTGTGATATATTTGCAAATATATCATATAAACTGATGTCGGCCATAAAGATTTAAAGTCGGGATCTATATAATATTCATATATCTACTATTGGGGACTACTGACACTACTACTACTACTACTACTACTACTGCTACTACTACTGTCACTACTACTACTGCTACTACTACCAATGATAATGATAATAATAATAATGAAATATTATTGTTGTAATTATTGTAATTAATAGTAGAGATAATAATAGGTATTATGGATGTAATAATAATTAATAATAATAAAAATAGTAATAGTGATGAAAGGTAGTGGAAATAATAGTAGGAATAATAGTGATAATAATAACGTAATAATTAATAAAAGAAATGCCTTTAGGGTTATGTTTTTTGAGATTGTGACATATGGTGAAAGATAATGAGGGGAACTGATGATGGTGAAAATAAATATTAGTTTGAGTATAGGGACTAATACATTTAAAAAATTATAATTTAAAAAAAAAAAAAAAAAAGGGAGGAAGAGAGACAAAAGGAACTTCAATTATAAATTGGCCGCAGTCTATCAGTGTTCGGGAGCCTAGCGGTGTATTTATGTTGCACTATCACATTTATATTGTTTTGACTTTGTGTTGGTGTGGGTGGTTGGGGGGTTTTTTTTTTTTTTTTTTTTTTTGTATTTGTTGTGGTGTTGTGGTTGTTTCTTTGTTTTTTGTTTTTATGTTGAATATTGCAATTGTTAAACGTTGATGTTTGTTTTGTTTTTTTTGAATGTTATGTTCTGCTGTCTTTAATAAAAAAAAAAAAAAAAAAAAAAAAAAAAAAAAGAAACCTTTTCACAAACTGGTGAGGACTGAAATGATTAATACACTAGGACCTGATTTGGACCCCATACAGCTTGCCTATAGGCCAAACAGAGGGGTTGAGGATACAACAGCCTCTTTGTTGAATCTGTTTTTTAGAAAACTTGAAGAAAAGGGAACACATGCTCAACTCGTTTTTGTTTGATCTTTTACTTGTAACTTTTTTAATACAATACATCTCCACATTTTAACCTTCAGACTTTTAGATCATTTTAACCTAAAGCAGCAATCTTGTGAGCTTGTTGTAACCTAGTTCTCCACAAAGTGCCCTCTTGCCATCTTTGTATATATTGTATTTTGACCTATGCTGAAGTACTAGAGAGGAAAGAATCATCCTAAAGCACAGTGAGAGTACAGGACAGTCATGGCCCTGCTGTTGATGACTTCTTGGATTGGTTTGGAAGGTCTTTCTCCTCCACATTATTATTCTAAAGACCAAAGATGTGGTCAGTGACTTGAGTCTGTGAGCACTTACAAATATCTTGGAACTGTCACAGGAAATAAATTAAACTTTGAGCCTAATTGTGAAGAAGTATCCAAAAAGCACCACCAATGCTGGTTTTGCTTAAGGAAATTGGCATCCTTCCACATTGACAAAACCTTGTTAACCACGTTTTATTGTTGTTTTATTGAACTTCTTTTATCTGTTTGCCTTGTTTCATGATTTGGTAACTTGTCTTTTAAAAAGAGAATCAGGTGGTAAAATAGGGAAGCAAGTTGATTGGGTAGTTTCAGCTTTATCCTGCGTCTCTCTGGGCAGGTGCAGAAAGTGGCAGAGGCCATTTTAAAAGACCTCTCCAAAAGCACCTTTGTTCCAGCAGCCATGTAATGACCAAGTATTTTCATTTTCATTCATATTCATCTTATTTATATACCCCCTTTGAACATATGGTGTATTTGTATTGTTTCTAATACAAATACACCATACACCATATACACACACAAAAATAAATAAATAAAAAAATAAAAATAAATAAAATAAAGTTACATTGAACCTTGAAAGTATTCAAAAGTTCAGAGCATTGCATCAAAACTGTGTTATTATTATTTCTGAACTATGTTGCAAAAGTTCAAATAAATGCTTTTTCATCCACAGAAGGCTGGCCATAAATTACACAGGAAGTAGCGTCACTACTGGTAATCAGCAGCAGATTCACCCCATCCTATAATGGATAATAAAGATGAAAATGCTGTAGTTCCACTTTAAAACTTTACGAGAGGCAAGTAATAAAGTTGTCTTTTAATTATTTTTGCCATTTCTTGAGTTTGTATCTTGTACCTCTATATCTGTGACTGTATCTGCAGAGTGCTTTTTTATTTATTTTTTTTTTTATTGTTGCCATGGTGATATTTTGTGGTCATGACAGAGCAGCTCAGTGTCTAATGGGCACCACACATGAGGGACACAGAGGATGAAAAATCATATCCAAAGTTGGGTCACGCCTTCCTAAAGTAAATTACATTCTAAATCTGGCAAATTATACTGTGTTAGGTGACAGGCACACAAAACAAAACAAATCAAAAAACTATATACTAATATTCGAATTAAAGCTACCATCCATAATTTGAGTGGCTGACCCATCCCTGGTGTCTTCTCACATTTCACTCCAAGATTCTATCTACGTTACTGCAGTCTGGTAGTAGACCAGAGATCATAGGTAAGCCTGAACAAAGGCCAGGTCAGGGGAGGGGGAACAGGTTTCATATCTGCCATCTGCTGGTAAAAGAAATAAAATAAATGTGCAAATGGTTTAAAATGTCAAAATAATTAAAAGAAATTGAGAAAATACAGTTCCTAATTTTAACATCAGGTTTTCTATTTCTTTGCATTCAATTCCTGTCAAATTAATATAAAGCCGAACCCTCCCCTGGTCAACAGTCCTCTATATGGTACAGCATCCTCTGCATTAATAAACTGGATTAACATATAGACCATTCCAACACATTACATTTTCACCTGCTTTAAAATCCTGTATGTGTAGCAGAATACGAGTCCAGACTCTTGAGTTTAGATGAATCCCACTTCTCTTGACGACTGACAATTACAGTGATGTGACAGAGACGAGGAGCGCTAGCATTTTTCTACACTCATTTCCGATCGTATTTCCCTGCGTTTGAGTCACACTTGTGTAATGTTTGCTGATTTCACTGCTACACTTGTTTGGCATCTGCATAATAAAATAATACAAGCAGGTGTCATGGCAGAGCTATGGAAATAAAAACTGATTTTCACTAGTTTTCCTCACCTGTGCAGCACAGTGCATTGGGATTCAAACATTCATAGGAAAAACAACATCTTAAATTTAACATCCTGGGGTGCAATACAAACCCACTACATAAGGCCTAATTTTAATTCATGGCAACAATCGTGATTTATTGTAGACTATGACTATTTTAAAACTTTATAATATTTTGATAATCATTGTTATCTGGACTATACAGAATTTTTTATAAATATAATAATAAAGCTAAATAAACTATTTGTGATTTTCATCAATAATGAGTATATCACATGCAAATATATTTACACAACAAAAATCAAACAGCAAATGTACTACAGACAAATTACCATTTCTCTAGGTATGATATTATATTGTTGACAGTATGTTGGATAGTTGTAATTAAAACTCCATTTCATTTCAATTTGTATTTATATTTGTTTTTTTTAAATTCCGGAACAGAACTGACCAAAGACATTCCTGATGGGTAGTGTATTTCTTAACAACTGGTTATACAACTCAAGTTTTGAGATAAATTCCATTCTAAAATGTTTCACAACAGGCATGAATTTAATTTTAACCCCATATTTTTGACATTGTGTTTCCATGGTAACTGCCTTGTAGACATACCTTGTCCCTCCATTGCCGCTTGCATCTTTACTCCCTGGTGCTTTCCTGGGGCAACCACTCTATAGCTGTCAGAGACACTAATGCCTGTGTGGATCTGACTGCAGGCTAAATATGAAATATCTCAATATTTTTAAGACATTATAAAAGAACAGTGAAAATCCAAGTCTCTTAGTCAGGAAAATTTTAATTGCAACAGATGTAAAACTTTCTGTATTACATTTTTCACAGGTGTTGCAGGGATACATATCGCCCGAAAACCTCCGCAGTCCCATTAGTTTTCTGGGCAGTATCCTCGTGACCAGTCTGTGCTTCTTATTCTTCTTGTTTGGTTCTGCTCAGGAGTGGATAGCTGGGCTTGCTGTGATGAGATTAGCGTGATGCAGTTCCCAAACAATCGACAGAGCACTAGAGGGAGGGCTTTATGGCTGCTATATCTTCGATCTGCCCTGGAATTTAATGTCGGTGGGTTCCAAAGTCTCGTAGTGATTCATTTAAGTTCGTAATGGCTGATTAAAGCACCAGATTGACTTTTTAACAAAGCTTGACACGCTGACAGTGAAGCTGGTTAAATATTTTATGATGAATAAAATAAATAAATGTAGTAGTTTTTGCAGACGTGCAAAAGAGTGGCAGTGCTTACACCAACATAGGGGGTTTAAAAGTGAAATATGTAAGTTTTCTGGTGGAAGGCTCACTACACTCAGCTCCATGGTGATTTAACCTTGCCTGTAATATTACACAGTATGAAATTAAACTTCTCTAGTTTACATTTATTCAATTACAGTCAACTGTGGCACAGTTATAGTATATATAAGTATACATTATATAAGTATAGTTTACCCTTTTGGATTTTTACTGGGTTTGCTTCTGCACAGATCTCCATGGAGGCAAACCGGTGGTGGCCTGAGACTCTCAGCAGAAAAGAAATATAGTGCACTTTAACACTTTTAACTGTTTATTCACTCATGATAATACAGCCAATTATGTTTGCTAATTCACCGATTAAGAATACGTTTACCATGGGTTGTACATGTATTCATTCACCACCCATTCATTGCAAGCTTTTAGGGATGTTTCTGGTCGTGTGGAGGCCCTATATGCCAAAAAGTTTCCCCTGTTTGCTAAACTACTATAGTGTAACTGTAAACTGAATGACTTCAGCTAAACTAGTGTATCTGTAAATAGGGTAAACTTCAGGGCCAAGTAAATACATAATACAAGTATGAACACTAAATCTAACTGTAAAAGAATTTGTTCTGACAGCATGGGACACAAGGGACACAAATATACTTTTGACTAGTTATACTCCCAGTGACTTTTAATAGTGTAGAGCCAAGGAAGCCACATAGGAGGCAAAGGGGAATTGGAAGACGCTTTATTTGTCAAACATTAAGAACAGACTATATAGCCGACTTATCAGTGCTCACGTGTGGATATTTCCTGCATCGCCTTTCTCACGCTTTAATCTTAAACGTGGGTTTATTAAGAGGGCCGCCCTAAAATAAAATCAAACACTTACTCTATCTCCCCTGACCAACTGCTGCGCACACCGACATGAAAAGGCAAAAATACGATTCCAGCTCTGTGAATATCGCTCCAGCACATCCACCTACTCTCCACAGGCAGATCACAAAGCATATGTTGGAAGCCTTGCACAGTGCAGGCAAAACGCAACATACTACTCATTACAGCTATCAGCTGTCATGCTAATAATGAGGTCTACGCACATAAGTATCAGGGCAGCACAAGTAGACATATATAAGTGGTCTGTTCTCTAAGATTCCAATAAAACCCACTGTGGGTGTTTTGCCTTTCCTGTGGGGGAGGCTTGTTTTTGCAGAGGCTGGTTCATCATAAGGATTAATGAAAAGCTCCATCTCAGTTATGAAAAAGAGCACATTCACAATCTATTAAACATTACACAGAGCAAAGGCTGGCATTACACTGTTGACTTGTGCTCGCCTACAGCTCTGTTTTCCACTGCGTTTGGTGCACTACTGTGATCTGCGGTGGGTTGGATGCCCCCTCCAGCCCAGACCCATTGAGACATTTTTTATGCACGCTGTCAGAAAACTCATTCTTCATCATGCAACAAAATATGGCGCACAAATGGAAGTCAGTGGGAGTTGTTCAAGAAATTAGTGAAATATAAAGTGTCCTGTTGTTGTTTTGAATAATAACTTTTCCACATCTGCTAATAATTGAAAGAGTAACTGCAAAATAGAGTTTGATTTTAACCAGTTTTGTAGCACCCACAATGCATTTTGATGGCAAAATGAGATTTAACCGTGCCACAGAGTTCACATTCAAATGTGTGTAAAGTAAAGTTAATGGTGCATTATAGGTAACCTTTCCAGTGGAGGGTCTGTCCAATTCTTTTCTCCATGGAGATGTTATTGCTTCATCTGAAATGCTTCACACTATGGTATTAAACCTTTCTATGCTCATGGAGACTAAACCAGACCAAGTTACAGGTCAGATCTATGGAGAGGCAACCCTGCTCACAGTCAGAATGTGTGTTTTTTTTTGGCATTTTTGAGCTATAAAACCACCTGTATTTGGATAAATGTAGGTAAAGTTGTTCAATGTTATACTGTGGAACATTTTCGATAAAGCAGTGACATCCATAGAAACAAACAGGTGACAGACCCCCAACCAAAAAGTTCAATAGTGCACCTTTAAATTACTTCATAGCCTCTCTTTCAAATAAATAGCTTTGGCATTACATTTGAGGCACGATGTATGATGTATTGCTATTTACATATGATGGTCATATTTTTTACAAATGAAACTAATTTAGAGTTTCACATGCCATTTTATGTTGATCAAAAATGCAGATACATATGGAAATAAAAGGGAGAAAGTGAGTGTACTAAAAGGTTCCTGGTGTTCTTTTGGGTAATAGCTTTTTGCCATCTAAAATGATTAGTAAAAGATATGAGTCAGAAGTTAGAGCCTGGTATTAACTAATTTAGTTGAACATTTAAAAGTCACAGTCACTCACTTGCAGCAGGTCACAGTGATGTTTCTTCTATTACAGTGGCTAAGCTGACCTGACACTGATTATAATGCTGTGTAGTACATTTTAGAGACAGTACAATCAGGACTGTGCAGAGAGCATTGATGGGGCAGGGGCTCAAACTTGAGAAAAGGCACACACAGAAAACATGATGGTATTTCGGGGAGGCAAAATTTTTTGTACAAATAGACTAGATAGAGGTATCTATGATTTGTTGGCAGTATAGACATTTATTACACTCAGTAATTGGGAACAGGTAAGACAGTTACTGCTTTTTATCTACAGTGGGCCTATGTAAACCCGAAAATTAAGAAAAGGGCACTTTAGAGGCAAGAAGCAAAATGAGCAGGGGCTTGAGCCCTCTTAGCCGAGTACAGTGTATTTAAGTGGTCCCTGTAGGGAGATTACTCAGTCCAAATTCTGCAATTAAACATATGGTGTTATGAAAAATACTCTATTCCAGATCACTTAGGCCATCACAGCAGCATTTTTTTTTACATAGAAGTTAATTGCATTCATAAATGCCTTCTCTTTCCTTTGGACTTCAGTCTGCCCTGCCCTGCTGGCCCTAATGTTAAAACTGACCGGTCAGATTGTCCATTGTCAGCTGATTGACAGGCAGACACCAGCACTGGTACATGCCTTTAGTCCTGCCCAGGCCAGTTGTGTGCACAGTGCTGAGCCTGGCCCATAGGACTGGTCCTGTCATCAATGCACAGGCCAACAGTTGGCGCCAGATTGTTTGTTTACCTGAATGACTAGCGCTAGCTTACTCTGTGACTTTTCACGAAGTTGGAAAGAAAACGATAGAATATGCTTTCATTTAGACTTTCTTTTTGGATAGATGATGGTATTATTTTTCATAGAGGAGGTTTATGTTAGTCACCTAAATTAGCTGTAATGAAACCTTCAGAGCATCTACAACGCCAGGCTACTGCTGGCAATAGATTTCCTGACACTCGGACTTCGCGGAGTAAAAAATGAATGAACTTTTAGACAGATCCATGGATTTTTACGTCCATAGTTGGATTACACATCGGATTGCGACATATACAAGTGGAAGTATTCGTCTGGTGAAGACAGCAGTGGTGAGTGAGGTGCTGGTATTATACGCTTTTTGCAGTAACTTGGAGCCTAATGAGAAAACGAAGTTAAACGTGTCCACAGGTGGTTTTATAACAGGTCGTATGTATCAGTCAGATGATGCATTGTCTTATTTTATGTGTTTAAGCAGGCAGTCACTGTAGTCAACAAAAGCACTAAATACTGTGAAGAATCAGCACTGCGCATAGGCATATTCTGCATGTACTGAAGCGGGTTGGCTCAGCCCTGCCTTCTTCAGCACACCTCCGCAGGTGAACGCACAGCTGAGAGGCTCTATATGGTCGCTTTGGCATCTACATATAGGCCTACGAATAGTTATGGCTGTAATAATGGCAAGCTGACCCAGGTCCCGAGGCCACAGTACTCCACTGTAATGGGTGTAAGTGGTGAATGGTTCCTTCATTTATAAAGTGTAAGGGGTAGGCCTATCCATTGCAGGTGGCAGCACTGTCTATAAATATGAAATAATAATAGTCTAATATTCATTAATATACCACTTACTCATTCCATACTAACTTGCAGCAAAGGCCTATTGTCTAAATCAACTATTCTGATATACTATATGAATAATTTACAAAAAAGTTCACTGAGATTTTCATTCTTTGTTATCATTTATCGCAATATTTTCTGTAGCTACTTTGTCCAATACTCCTTTATTGTGACAGCCAACTTGCTCAGTCTGCTGTGGTGGGTTCACATCAGTACATTTGTGGATGTTCTTTGGCTGCCGTTGGTGAATAATTCAGTGTTGTGATTACTACAGTGAGACTACAGCTGCAGGGGCATCTTCCTAGGGACTACACTGAGTGGAGTTCAGAACCTTCCAGGAACTGTGTGCAAAGTGTGGCCCTATCTGCTCTCTCTCTCACCTCTTGGCTTACTCAGCACTTTCTCTTTCTCTCTCTCTCTCTCTCTCTCTCTCTCTCTCTCTCTCTCTCTCTCTCTCTCTCTCTCTCTCTCTCCAGTGAGTGGCTTGTGTCAAGGCGAGCTTTTAAAAGGCTGTTAAAGGTCCTTTCCAGTCATAGCCCCTATCCTTGTGTTGCACCCCTAGTTACGATTCTGAGCCCACCCACAACGAAGCTCGGAGCAATCTCGGCTTCCTGGGTTGTCATCTAGCATTACCATAACCCCCTCCTTCGTTTCATACACTTGCAAACACAGCTCAGCCAGGCAGTGGAAGTGGGGCAGGGCACGGGCACTCACTCGGAGCAGCTCGCAGACAGTCAGCAGGGCTAAACTGACCTTTGAGGGCCTTTCGAGGCTTGTGTGTGATTCTCGGATTCAGCCGCTGGGATGAAAAAGAGAGCAAGATGCACTGCTAGTGTTTGGAACAAAGAGAAATGTAAAGAATGGTGGAATGAATAATGTAGTTATAAGACCTAAAAAGCAACAGGAGGCTTTTTTTGTTGCAGTGAAGTTAGTACAGATAAGTTAGTACATGCATTATGTTTAGATATTTTTCCCTTTTGTGTTTTTCCTTCCCAGTTACCAGATTCAGTGATTAATCAACTTTCCTCATTATTAGTTAACTCTACTCACTCTAAACAATTTTTAAAGCTGCATTTAGCCACCTGTTTGCATGGAGATGTGATTGATTTGCTTGTATCACTAGACAACTTTACAGGGCAGATCTGTGGAGTGTTGACCCTGCTCACAGTATGAGGACATAACTTAAAAAAATAACCTTTAATTGAATGCAAAATCAGTGGCCAAGCAATAACAACTTCATGAGAAAGTGATGAATCCTCCACAAAGTTATAGTGTAGTAGAAAAAATCTAGGTAATTTTGAGCTATAAAACCACTTGGAATTGAATAAATATAAGGTAGAGCTGTTTAATGTTATTCTGTGGAACATTCCTGGCAGAGTAATGACATATCCATAGAAAGAAACAGGTGAAGGACAACAAAATGTTTCGATGTTACTAATTTTCCCAGCTTCTGCAAAGCACCTGAAGGGTTTTAAGATATTACTCTGTAGTTCTAGGTAAACAATAAACTTACTTTGAAAACACAGTTAAGTCATTATACAGCAGGTAAAAGACATGTTGGAAAATACAGCAATAAATTGGTGACTAATGGTGACAGTAATTAAAACTAGAGCCAAAAATATCAAATGACTCACCAGAATTATTGAACGCAACTTTGGCATTGTTTCCCAACTCAAGGTGATCCAAAGGAAGCAGTTAAGGAGTGCACAAATATTTTCCAAATATCTTTTTAGGTAATTAGTGGCTGGCTTATTTTTATGTAGCTCTATACGCTGGTCCCGACCAGGTCACTTCATCTGTCACTGTAAAATAACGCAAGTGCAAATTCCAGCCGACAGCCAGTTCTCCCCTCGGGGACAGTAAGTGGCATCAACCTGCCGCAGTCACACACTGTTGCTGACAAGGTGATGATGAACAGGTTTCATTAAGAAGGTAGGAGCTGGGGATTTCTATAGTGCACCCTTTTGAATATCATGGAAAAGCATAGGATATAGCTACTGCCTTGGGGCCTGAACTCCATACCATTTTATGTGCCAGGAAGTCAACGCTATGAACAGCCAAACTCAGAAATGCATAGGGAAGCAGAAGAGAGGAATGGCTTGGGTTAGTGTTCTCTGGAAGAGGGGTTCAATATTAACACTAGCTGTCAGATTTCCAGACATAGCAAGAAGTATGTAGATTTATAATTTATTATTTAGAATTGTTGATAACTTATTTAACAGATTGATGGTGATGGGGACTTAGCTGGATTTGCAGAAAAAATATTCTTGTGAGTCCAAGAGGAATACATGATTTGGCTTTGGTCACAATCCAGCTGTATTTACCACTGCAATCCTTGGCTTTGTTGTTCTCTTTGAACGGAAACAGACTTTTTTCAAAGTAAAAAAGAGCTATTTGCAGTCAGTGGACACAATAGTGCAGTTTTTTCAATAAAACAATTACAGAAAGCTTGTCAATGAATGAATGAATCAGCAATCAATAAAACATGATCTATGACTGTAGTTTTGTGCGACCTTGGTTCATATATTGTAGCCAAGACTGCATTCATGACCATTTGTTTTGTAATCCTGCTTTGTGCTGTAGAATGTGATGTTTCCATAAATATTGCATGCTGCTAATGAAATATTGACACATTTTCTCATTCTCTCCCTCATACTTTTATATGGCTGAAAATATGACAGATGTTCATTTCTGCTGGTATAAAAACACGGCTTCCAATTTGACTCAGGGTCAAAAGTATTATCAACCACCTGCTGGAAATGGATGTGAATGATGATAACAGTAAATGGATATTATGAAGATTAATCACTGCAAACATAGCCATAAACATAGAATCAAAGGGCTATATGATCAAAGTCTAGCTTCCATTGAGTAAACTGCCAAACAAAAAAGGAAAATATGCAGCGCGTGTCCATTAGTGTCCAATTGTAGAATGTAAATGATGACATTAGGAAGGCATAAAGCAGCCTGCATATTAACATAATGGTCTGATGCTGTGGTCTAACTTCACTTACCTAAGTCATTTACTATGCATAGAACCTATATAATTTGATTTGAAACTACCTTTGTTTATGTAAAATGTAAAAACCTTTTAGGCTGTTTGAGTTATCCATACATCTATTTGAATTAAATGTAGTAGTAGGAGTAGTAGTAAGTTATAATAAATTATAGTTATAAAAAGTTAGGTTAAGTTATAAAAAAACCCTCATACAATAATTTTGGTGTGATTTTGCATTTCACTGTTGTGTTTTGTATTTGGATTTCACTTTGTTTATTGTGTTTACATTCTCCCGCTGCCTCCATGCATTTAGACATAGGTCAGACAAAAACAAAACATGCTTTGGTTTCTCGTGATTGGATAACACAGCTTATTCAGAAGTAACTCTTATATTTGAGTGCAGACTTTGGCATGTCTTCCTCCTCTGATCTGGAGTACGCTAGCATGGTTCAAAAGCTCCCAGACTGACAATCTCTCAATTATCACGGATCTAACGAGCAACAGCCATCTTGACAAATTTAACATCTCCATGACAACTGCGACCTCAGAGAAGCAGTCAGGCGTCATCTCTCTTTGTTATTTCTTTCCTAAAGGATTCCTTTATAGAACTCCAGCAGAGACAGCTCTGCTCTCACAATTCACACACATGTACACTGTTCAGTGTTATTGATTTGGTCAATATGCAATTATTTGGAAATCCCTGGAGTATGGAAGACAACACAGGTACAAAACAAGATCAGATAGATCAGGTATAAAATAGCCAAAATGTTTAATTTATTTTGTAGTTCTCTACTATTTGTGATTTATATGTACTCCCACAAATTAAGGGTGCATCGGTGTTTTAGCAGATTGTAGTCTATATTTTGGCCTCATGTTTTCACTCAAACTGCTTAAAATAGTGAAAAGCAGATTAAAGTTTGAAATCTTTCCTGATTCAACCTATTAGAGTCTTTGCCTGGGATTGGGACAATTAAGGAATACACATGATTCTTGTCTTATGAACATTATTGCGCATTACGTTGTAAGTGCACAAAAATGCAAATTTCTTAAACATTTTTGCAAACACATTATAGTTATGACTTTTGAATCTTCTAAAAAAATAAGATACTTGGTACAATACTAGGCTACACACAGCAAGGCGAGGATTTGTGCATTACTGCGTGCTGATTTCCATTGTCTGAAGTGCAGAGGTGCCTGATGAGCTCTTTCATGTGCGTCTAAAGCAGTGTGTTCTGCCTCTGTGTTTGTGCACTTTCATTATGACATGTGCTGCTGCTCGTCTAATCCTCCACAGAACGTGACCATGATTAGACCCACAACTGTGGAGGTGCGATTAGACCAGTTTAAAGGCATTCATAATGGTAATACATTCACTTAAGTGTAATTGGAGCGTTTTATGCTTGTTATGGGTTGAATGCTTAGAGTTTTGTATTTCCTGGAAAATGACCTGTAGGCTACCCATTTTTTAAACCTTTATCAAACTATTACTTTTTTACTGTCAGCTGTTGTCCAAACTCATTCTTCCTTTTTGTAATGCTTATAAACAGACAATCACCAGCATTCACCGGCACTACTGAGCACTGAGTCTGATTTAGGCCCTTAAATCTGCTTTTGCAATATACCATATAAGAGTACACAATGGATTATACTCGACTCGATGGAAATATTCAGGTACAGGGCACTTGAGTTGAAGGGCAACATGTGATATTTTTGATAGATTGCCCTTTTTTGTCCTTTAATGACAATTTCTTTATTTTATTTTATTTTATTTTATTTATTGGATATGGACAAATATGTAGTTTGGACATGTTACATACTACAGCACTGTCTGTCCCTAGAAGGAAAAAAAATTATAAAACACACACAAGTTCACATTATAATTGACAATTACTCACCAGCAGGTAATGGTGGTGACCTACACCATAGCAGTCATAATCCTTGGCTGTAGTCATAAAGACATACAAAGCAATATATAGGAGCACATTTGGCAATAACACTGGGTGGACTGGTAAATATTGTATGATGACACTAATGAAATATGATGTTAGAAGCATATAAGCCACAATATTGATCAACTCCTCTCCTCTGTGTGTGTGTTATTGTCTGTAAAAACTGTGCCGCTGTTCTTCAGTGGACCATTCTGTTATTTACAGTTACAGTCAGAATTCAGCCTGCTGGATTTACTGTTATTATCATGAAGATTGTAGCATATTGAGAATTTGCTGTTACTGGCTAAATAAACTCTTCGTTCTTACAAACAGTCAACTATTAGACTGATTTTACTTTGAGATCATGCATAGGAAAGCAAATGTCTAACAATCTTAGTAGTTTTCTGTGACAGCGTATTTCATCACCCGTCTCATCACTAGGCATTGGTACAGCATGGGTGCTTAACAAGACTAAATTAAAACAGACATTTTCAGATTAAAACAATGTAAACTAAGAACTATATTTATGTTGGATCACAGTTATTCAATTTTCAGTGACAAAGAGAAAAAAACAGAAGTTGCCACTAACTTTCTCAAATGACAATTGATTTCAGGGCGGCCATTTTCTTGTTTAGTAATTACCTCTGATACAGCAGAAAGTGTCATCATCTAAATGGACTTACAAATACATCTGTGTTTGACATAATGGGTTAGATGGGGAAGTAATTGTTCCAGCTAATTGGCCTATGATTAAATGATCAGAGAAGATGGCTAGTCTACTGTCTCATAGCTAGGCAATACAGTGACGTCCACAACAGTTCATTTCATTAAATATGTGCCATATAACTTTTCTTGGTCTGCCACATGTTTTTTTTTATTGCTTAGCCTGACATGTTCCACAATATGGCAAGTGTATTGTTCTTCATGGAGACAAGATGATGCTACCAGGTCAAGTTACAGGTCATTATTTACAAAACTGTATAGAATTCTTACTGGAAGTGTATGTAGGGACAAAACAAAAACCTCCACAAATTTCCTCACTTTTCATCTCAGCACACATTGCTTTTTCTGAAAAGCCAACAACAAGCGTTTTTCAACCGGATTGCATATTTCCATTTCAGGTTGTCTTCTCATAGATTACAAACTTAAACTGGAAACATTTTTATATGTACAATATATATTTTCCATTGTATTATCAAGCAATAAAAACACCTGTAACTCAGTAAATGCAATATAGATTTTTAATGCCATACTGTGGAACATACCAGGAAAAGCAATCACATCTTAATGGAGACAAGCAGGTGACAAACCTTCCTCCAGAAAATTTGCATACCCTACATGTTGATGTGCTGGAGATGAAGTTAGTTTTGTTGTCGCTGCTTAGAGAAAATATCATCCTTATTAGCAGTCAAACGCTACACTCATAAAACAGTCCATGGCATCTTTCCCCTGAAGGCTTGTTACAGTGTTCAGGGCGGCTCATAGGAGAGTGTGCTGCGGTAAACTGATGTCTGAAAAGTGACATGCACGCAGGCAGAAAGATAGAAAGAGCATCATCTTGCTGAAGACTCATCCTTTTCTTCCTCCTCTTTCTTATTCAGATAATCTCATTTGGGATCGCATTGTTGTGCTGTCCTTCAATGTGACACGTAGCAATTACAGTGTTGTAAAGAGCTGTGTTTGGCTCTGCCTCTGACAAGTGGGCTTTCTCTGCACTTCCAACTTGCAATGTAGTGAAAGTCTTTGTTCTTGTTAGCAGATGTTTAGATTTTATTGTTCAGTACTCCATGTTCATTAATTAAAACTGACCAAAAGTATTAGCAGTGTGAATAGTGACATGGGTAATTATCTGTGACAGTGGCCCAGGAGGTAGAGTAGTTGATTCAGAAAGTTGCTCAAATCTGAATCTTATGTGTCAGTGTGTTTGATTGTTGGCATACTAGTGTTTGGAAGAGATGTAATAATAACTGAAATATCGTGATATCACATTTTCAAAAGTCTAACAATAATATTGTGGGCCATCGCAATATGTCGAATCACAAGTCTTTTGCTTAAATTCATTGTTGTGATGCAGCAATACTTAAAAAGTGAAGATTTTTGTTGTAATACATTGAGGTCTTGGGTCTAGTCACTAACAGAAATGATCAAGTTAAACATTTGTGATTTTACCTTTTAGGTATTTCAACAGAAACTACAAAGTAGTAGTGAAATCTGGCTCTTGCCCTCCATCTGAGAGTATGACATCATGGTAGTCTAAAATCTGAAAACCACCAATATGTTTTTTTTTTTTATTTCTCCCTGTTGATGGAAACAGCTCTTTAGATGATGCTGTCCTCTGTGGAACTGGCATTTAGCCCAGTTTTGATTTATATGTAGTGACCACTAGTGATGGGATGAGACACAATTTCCAGACGAGATGAGAAATGAGATTGAGTCTACGAGAATGAGATAAAAAAAGATTTTAACATTATTCCTAATATATGCATTTTGCAAATCAGTTTCTAATTTTTGCCTCACTTTTTTTTTATTTATTTATTTGATTTCCATTCTAGTACTGCTTTTTGAAACTATAAAAAATTGTAACTCCCGAACACTTGACCCTTTTTCCAATCCTAATTTAAACTAAACACTAATCGCACAAGATAATTGTCCTCATGTATGCACAATCTTGGCAAATTTGTCAATCTTGTCTTGGAGGATCTTGTGGCATGCGATGGACGTTGTACCATCCTTAGTGACCACAAATATTAGAGAACAAAAGAGGGAACTTTAAGTATTACACTTTGGTCTGAAACTCCAAGATGGATTTTTTAGTTTGTATTTCAGAAATGTTGTGAGCATTCATCTTGCTGCATCAGGCTAGGCCACAATTCTTTTAACTATTGATTCAATTGTGAGTGTACTGGGGCAAAGCTTTATTCATTACTTATGGTAGCTTATGGTAATAAACTTGAAGCCTGTGGGGTATATTTATCTTATTTTTGCTCATGTAATAAACATATTGGCCACCAGTGGGGCAAAACCTGATGATTTTGAGATTGTATTTCCAACACACACTGAAAGTAGTAAGACAGTAGCACAGTTGCCTACTGAGATGCCTGTTGGCCAGGTCTGACAAAAAATAGATTTTTCTCAAGGGGTTTCCTGGTAAGATAAAGGTAAAATAAATAAATGCTTTTTTGTTTGTTTTTTGCACAGAATAAGCAAAATGGTCCATATTCTGCAAAATGTGCCAAAAGGAGGCGGTGAATACATTTAGCAAGCGCTGTCTGATATCACGACTACAAGATCAATCGTTTAGAGAGACAGAGAGTACACTGCTGCATTATTGGGGAGCTACTGGAGTAATAAAAAGTTTAAAAGAGTTTACTTTTGACTTTTGCTATGACTTTCACATGTATTCTACAAAAGAAAAGCGTTATATTAGCCTGATTCATTAGCCGATTTCACTTCGTAGAAACCGTCTGACCTCGCAGCATTAGAATTTGTTGGCTTGACGGTAGGAGGGTACTTTTTTCATTTAACCAATTGCTGCTATTTGGTCGTGACGTATGTAATGCGCCGCTAATGGGGCTAACTGGTATATTAAGCCTTTCCCAATTCCGTAGGAAGAAGGACAATAACGTCTTTCCCCTTCATAAAATTCACCAAACATTCTCTTTATTCCGGCTTTAAATCCTCGATCTCGGGAATCGTTGCCAACACAGAATGTATGGCTCTTCACTAATCAGCTGGTGCCTGAACTCGCACTTCTAAGGTTTTTGCGAACCGTCTAGTGTATTCTGATTCCTGACCTAGTTGCTGGAGAGAAATGAAATTGAGTGGCGACGCTAGGTGGCATCAGCCTGGCTAGCAGTATACAGCTGCTGTCCAAATATTTTGATATTGTACCATGAAAAGTCACAATAATATATCATTGCCAATATATCATGTACATATATTATAAGCTTCTTAAATTCATCATCAGACAGTATGAAGTGAAATTTCTTAATTCTTTGGAATATGACTGTAATATAGCATCAAAAGCTTGTCAAGTCTTGATAGCCCCTTAATGCCGACTGTGACAAATATGTGACAAAGCCTAGATAGCCGCTACATTTCCCCAAGGCCTTTTAGTGCGTATGCAGTACCTTCCTAAGAACCTTTGGCAAGCACTTGTTTGTAGTTGTCGCAAATGTGCAACACACCCAAATTTCTATTTATTTATTTATTTTTTGCTATAGTCAAATTAATAATCTCAATTTAATTTACCATCTACTTAAAGGCAAAAACACATACAAAACATTTTTTATATACATCTATTTAAATTCAGGCATTAAGGGGTTAAATATCTTCAATTCTGTTGGCATCTCTAAAATCTTGTAATAAATATTGTATTGTGAAAAGAATATCATGACATTTTTGTACTGCAAGATTTGCATATTGTTACTACCATCGTTTTCACTCATCTGTCCCACACAAATCCTCCTTTACACAATCATACTGTGTGGATTTGGCTCTGGATGAGTTCCTAGGTGATATTTTGCCCATTTGCCCAAGATAATATTTGGTTTTGAATTGCTAATGTATTTGTTCGCACATGGGGCATTATTATGTTGCATCTGTTCCATATGTCCACAATCAGTAAAGCTAATGACTGAGATTAAAAAGATAATACTGTACATTTTATTTCTTCCATAATAAGGGGAAATTAGGCAGCTGGATGGTTTAAATGTTTGGAGGATTTTTGTGACAGTGAACATCTTTAGATGCAGAGTCAAGCCTATATTCTCAGGGCACTCAATGGTATTAGGAGCAGTAACCATGCACCTCTTTTGCTCTGATGCTTAACTGAAATTACATGTTGAATTTGTGGTAGAAGCAGGTGACACAGTTTGAATGATCTATTATTTAGATATTCCCAATCCCAATGCATAAATTCAATGACTGCATCAAATGGAATCAGGCACTAGGCATGTCATAATTACTATATCAGCTTATTGTTCAATATGACATCTGGAACGTTTTGGGTTTTTTTTTTGGGTCAAAATGTATCGTGTGTACTTTTTCTTTGTACTAGTGGGTACTTTTTGTTTATTTTTTGGCAATATGATCAAATTTGAGCCATAAAAGGTTGAATTAATAAATTTTAAGACTCTTTCTAGTGCTATAGTAATTGTTTAATTTTGCTGTTAATTTAGTGCTTGTTTTTTTAACTATATTGTAGATTTTCTTGTGCTTTAAATCTGCTCTTGGTTTATCGTGGCATAAATGAGTTTCAATATTACCGTTTATCGACTATATTTTCATCATCAATATTGCACTTAAAATGTGTTATTGTGACAGACCTATCTGGCACACATCACAGTATATTACAGAAATATGTCATATGTTGTAATTGACACTTCAGCTACAGTTGCTCCACTAAGGGAAAACATTATTGACTGAACATGGGTTTTCACCTTTTGAATGTATACCTTGTGTAAAGCCTCTCTGCACAGAACAAATCACATTCATGACTTAAGTTCTCCAGTATTGACTCAAGTTGTAGTGTGCATGAGAGTCTATGGTAGTGTCTGGGGAAATATAGTCATCTGCTTATATCAATATGTCCTTTTCATTTCTGTAGGGCATAGTGCTGCTTGAACCTTATCTAACCTTGTCTAACACTATATTTAAAGGTGCGCTATATGGGGGTTTGCTACAGACCAAAAGGACTGAGGGTTTCAAAAGTGCGCAAATACAATTCTCCTCCATTAAACTTCAATTATGTAACCTACCTGAAATGATGGTGCAAGCATTTTAAAATAAAGTTGTAATGCACCCTTTTGTAGACCTGGGCCTGCTACCTACTTGTCTCAATAGAAATGCTTTGCCTGGATTGTTCCGCAGTATAACTTTGAACCCATCTGTCTTGCATTATACAACTGTTCAAAAGATGTTTTTATTTTTCAAAAAGACCTTGGAAAACATGCATTCTTAGTGTGAGCAGGGGTACCTCTTCATAGATGTGACTTGTAACTTGGCCTCATTGCCTGCTTGTAAGTAAATTTAATGAAATATTGTGGAACATTCTAAGCAAGTGGTATAGCGGTAGAAGCAGAACGGGTAAATGAGATTATATTTGGAGGTTAAGTTATATTTTAGTTTTGGAGGACTTCTTATGTCAGAACAAGAAGGAGAGATATATGGAAAACAATATACTTTTATCTTTCAGCAATCATCATTTTGAATAGTACTTGTTGTGATTAATTGCATCCACATTTGTGGCCTGTGAGGTATATATTACAGATAAAACACATGCTAAGCAGCCTCTGAAACAGCTGTGACTATATAAAAGTGTAAGCGCTGCCCCAGGCTATACTGGAAAGGAGCAGTGCATTGACAAAAATGTGCTATAAATCCTGTTAGACAAAATGATTAGTGTTTTTGAAAATGAATGTATTTCCTGTAGCAGAAGTTTATCCTGGAGGTAGTTTAAGAGTGCATTTCTAGGTTAAAGAACAGGTGTTCATCCTCATGAGCTGGCAGTGTCGGGATGTAATTTAATCAATTATGCATAATAAGATTCCCTGCACACATGATGAACTGTGTCTGTGAAGGCCCTACACAGAAGTACCACCTGCATCGCTGCACAAGGCATGGACCACCAGGCTGGACACAGACTCGAGCTATGAGGACATATAGTCTTAAAACTGAGGTTTAATTATTGGTCCTGAAGCTCAGGAGAGAGGCTCAGTAAGCTCCAAACCTACTCACTGTGTGAGAGGGTGAAAAGTTTAGGAGTTATTCTACAGTGAGCTTAGCTTTGAGCCACACATCAGGTCCATCACTAAATCTGGTTTTTATCATCTAAAAAATATTGCCAGAGTCAGACCTTTTCTTTCTCAAGCCAGTGCAGAGACTTTAATACATGCTTTTATTACAAATCGTGTTGATTACTGTAATGCTCTCCTTTCTGGTCTTCCAAAGAAATCTACAGCTCCATTGCAGCTCCTCCAAAACTCTGCAGCACGACTGCTGACAAGGACCAGGAAGCGAGAGCACATCACCCCAGTACTGAAGTCTCTGCACTGGCTTCCTGTGAGCTTCAGGATAGATTTTAAAGTTCTTTTATTGGTTTATAAAGCTCTTAATGGTCTTAGTCCTATTTATTTATCTGATCTGCTTTTATCATATGAGCCCTCTCGGACTCTCAGGTCCTCAGGTAGTCTCCTTTTAGCTGTCCCAAGAGTTCAAACTAAAACTCACGGTGAGGCATCTTTTAGCTTTTACGGCCTGAGGATCTGAGGTCCGCTGCGAGTGTTCATATTTTTAAAAGTAAACTTAAAACATATCTTTTTAATTTAGCTTTTAACTGAAACTTTTACCTGTTTTAACTTAAATTATCATTAATTGTTATTATTATGGTAGTTTTAAATTAAATTATCATTACTATTATTTTGTCTCCATCTGGTCTTAGCTATACACTTTTAATTTTTACTATAACTTTTAAGAGCTTTATGTTTATTAGTTTTGTAGTTTTTTATGTTTCTGTTTAAATTGTGGTATGGGGGGGGGGGGGGTGTTAATTAATGTATTAAAAATGTTTCTGTTGCATGTGAAGCACTTTGTGCTACATTTCAAATGTATGAAAAGTGCTATACAAATAAAGTTTGATTGATTGATTGATTGATATAGTCTGTCCCAGGGCAGTTGTGGCTACAATAGCAGCTTACCACAACAGAATGTGGAGAGAATGAAAAATGCTTGGGAAAGTGTCTTTTGAGTGTCCAGAAAAGTGCTATATAAAACTGATGCAACACTTACATTTTAATAGGACTTGTTAAAAAAACAAAATTGTTTAAGGGTATGTATCATTTTAGTATTATTGGTAGCTCCATGAAAAAGAACCTACCAATAATAGCAGAGAATGGGATTATGTTTGCTTCATATCTCTGCCCATGAAGTCAGCCCTGAAAACTTCAATTTTCCCAAAAGGAAATGTGTTGATCCAATTTCCTTAACCCAAGAAGACCTCAAGTCTTTTTCTTCCATTTTATTGTATTTGAAAGCAGACAATAAGATGTACATGTGAAATCATTTACTTTGCCAAATCTTGTCACAATGTACTGGATATTACCAGATAACAACAGGTCATAACTAAACATCTTGAGATCCACCGATGTCTTTTTAGTACAGAAAAAGAGGCAAAACCATGCACTCTTTACATTAACTTAGTATTTTCAACCTCAGTTCACAATAACGGCGAAATTGCTTTAGAAGTTCCTAACCTACACCAAAAATACATAATGTTTTTTGTGGCCCTCACATGACCTTTCATTTCCACTTGTAAATCACATACTCTGATCTCTGTTGCCATTATTATAGTAGACATTTTCAGAGTATGTGCACAATGTATACTTAATAAACTTGCAATAACTGTACAATGTAAAGTATTCCAAGTTTTGGACAGACCCCTTCAGTCTGACAGTAGACAGCTTTTTCTGATGATCCAGATAAGTCTTCAAACCACAATACACTCTGAGCCAATGTTTTTTGAAAGATATGGTACATTTTTCACCTCTATATGCAGCTGATCTTAAAGTGATCCGGTCGGGGCTGGCTCTCTCAGGTGTGTGGTTTGATAAGACATAAATTCCTTAATCCTGACAGACAGCCAGCACAAGATACAGCCAGTCGACAGATACAGTAAATCAATCAATGTGTTGGAGAAGTAACAGGCGGCTGTATTGACTTTTCCCTTTGCCCCTCCCCTCTCACTCACAGTCCTCTGCATCTCTGTCTCCACATTTTGGTGACAACCTGAAAGTTTGCTGTCTCATAGAGGCTCTGTGAAAATATAAAGGCCACAAAAAGAAACAATGGAAAACCCAATAGTGCATGTGACAATTAGAGTGCAACAAACTCAAGGTAAAAGGAATTCAGACCACAGATGAAAATAACCATGCATGAAAAAAACTTTTGAATATTTTGGATTGGCACATGGTAATTAATGTGAATTATCCAATGGGAAATGGAAATAAACATGATTGCATTATCATGAAAAAATATAAAAATAAAATAAACTAATAACAATAACAACTAGAAAAGCACTCAGAGAGCGCAGACCTCCGCCAAGGACTACCCCCATTTTTTATATAAATTGCGATAAAATCAGTCTTCTGGATCAGATCCGGATCAGCCTTTGGAATATGAAAGAGGATCCCATTGTCCATCCCTGAGTCAAATTTCATGGGGTTTGGTCAATAATTAACCGAGATATTGAGAAACAAAATTTTTGGCCCCATTTACCACAATGTTAACTAAAATTTCAAATTGATCCAAAATCCAGGATTTCTTCTGGATCACCCCCAAAATGAAATCAGTTCTTCCTTTTCACATTTCCAACAAATCCTGAAAATTTCATCAAAATCGGTCCATAACTTTTTGAGTTATGTTGCTAACAGACAAACAAACAAACAGACAAACGCCGGCAAAAACATAACCTCCTTGGCGGAGGTAATAAAAATGTTATAATTTGTAGAATAGTTTATTTGGGCACTAAGATTACCTTTTGGACCATCTAATATAGAAGATTTAGATTTTAGGTTAGAATGGTAAGAAGTCTTGCATTTAATGCTGTGATATAAGTTTGAACATGTCTCTGCCAGGAGGACCAGAAGGGCCATGTATGATCTATGACTCGGTTTTAAATCTACATTTGTAAATAGCCTCTTGGACAGGCAGGTCAAAGTTCACAGATGTTTTGGCTAAGCGGACCACCTTGTTTAAGCTTTCTCTCTTTGGCTATAATGTTGCTGAACCACAAAGTGATAGATACCAGAAGGCTTTCAATGGTGCAGTGATAAAAGTTCAGCAGGATCTTTGAGTTCCTTGTAAATTGCTGCAGAGCCTTTGTTAAAGTTTGTGTGGTATGCTAATACATTGGACTTTTGGCAGGTTAAATACAGCTAAACATTTCACAGTTGAAATGCCACAAAAATGTAGCTCTACAAAACAGCAGTTTATAATCTCTCTCTTATAGATAATTTGATTTAGGCCTTTATAAAACAAATCTCTCTTGACATTTGTGTGACCAACCTCATAGTTTACTCTCCCCAACAAGGTTGAAAAGCGGATTATGTGATGCACCATGATGAAGTGTGCCAGGCGTCATTACCAAAGCAGCACTTAGAGTCCACAGGAGGCAGGAGATGGTTCAACCTCACGCCATCTTTTCTGCGCCCCATTAACCAGGCACACCCCATAAGCACAGTGGAGACCGGGACTAGCTGCAAGAGGCTCAGGGACATTGGGACATATTTCAACCTGTAGACTGACGCTATGAATGATATTGAGTTTGGACCCCAAGGTGCGCATGGAGAGCCAGGTATGAAATGAAAGTATTATATAGTGGAAAATGGTGAGAGGAGATGAATATCAAGTGGTGTTTTATCCCCAAAAGAGACACCCAAATTCAAGTGATGGGAAAATGACAGGAAGAAGAGATGTGTGGGTGCTTTATAACAATGGCACAATACTGAACATCACCGAATTGACGTTTTTGTTTTTTGCCTTGTAGCATCTTTATCTCTTCCTAAAGCAGCATGAAATTTCTCCCTCAGCATTTCTAGGGCGAGGAGTATCAGGGCACGTTCTCACATTTCAGTCCATTTGTCTCCCTGCTATATACGCAGCTCAATGATCTTAGCCTCCATTAGCACAGGCAAGCATCCAGTGCAAGTAAACATAAAATATATGTATTAGAACGGCCCATTTCTCCCTACCCACCGCTTGCAGCCTTGTACTTCTACTGACTTAAAGCAGACTACAGACACACAACAATTATGTTTCTCTACTGTCACAATATAACATTTTAGTATTACGATTTTCATCAAGATTTTACAGTGAAATACATAATTCACTTTTATTCACTTTGTCCAATAGATTACCACTCCATGCAAATGAAATCAAACTTTCTGAATGATAAAGTGAAGTTAATGTGACAGCCTGATCAAAAACACTTGAAATTAGATTTCCTTATTTGGACCAAGGATTGAACTGAAAAGGCTTATTTTTGTGTCTAATATTGTCACATTTTTAATCTTTTATTTCTCATTTTCATTTTGTGGCCCGAATAATAACAACTATAGATTAACAGAATACTTTATAACTATTCTACTAGATTTTTATGGCTACTTTCCTTTACTAAAGCTGCATTACTCATTTTTTTTTTCTCATAATGAGCAAATTCTGCTTTCCCCAAAGAGTGTTTTATAAAAGCAGAACTTTGTGACAAAGACCTCTGCATGCTGTCTTGGTTTAATTAGAAAACTTTTTATCTATTACACACTTAAGAATGAGCCATGTGCGTCATGATGCCTTACATAGAAAACTGATTGGATGTGTAAGTGTGGTCCACTCTGCTTCACTTTTCCATCTGAAAAAAGCTGTTCTTAAGATGTACTAGAGGTCAGAAAATCTAGCATGCAAATACTGGTGATGTTCCAAAAGATTTCACAGCTTGGAACTAGTTAGATTTAAATAGCCACTTCCTCCTTTCATGGTTTGAAAATCAGCTTTAAACTTACAACCTCTTCTGATTTATTTGAGGTTGTTATTTGTATTTTGGTTGTGTCCTCTTTTATACATCTGTATAATATTCTGTGCATGTAGTACAAGATAAAGTGAAATGAAAGTATAGTAGCAAATAGCTGCAAATAATCTTTAATCATCTTTAATAATCTTTCCCCAGTATGATTTTATGTTTTTCTTTAAATGTTAATGCTCAACATGGAAATGAAGCCGTTTAGAAGTCATGTTGTTATAAAGTAGATATTTCTTGAGATAAACGGCACCAGACTTTCCTCAGGGCTATCCACAAAGATGAATCAAATGACCATTGTCAGTTATTGCATAATTTCCATGTCTTAGCAAAATGAAGCACATATCTCAAGGCTCTAAATAAATCACAACTGTCATGCACAATTTTGCCATTGCTGTAGTTAATATGGACCAGTCTAAATTTCCAGGATGGTCTTCCTACTACCACAAAGCACAAGATATCAAGAGAAAGAGGCTGTATACTACATTTGAATTGAATGGGTTTGAGTTTGTCAAAATGTGTACTTGGTTGTGGGGAATTTCAAGTTCTCTAGCATTGCAGCTTTAATTTAACTTCTACTTAAGACACAATGGTCTCAGATTAGCTGTACTAAATCCATGCAGTAAATTGGGCTGCCCAGGAAGTCGTATCGTTAACCAAGTTTTGGCTCAGTTAGTGAGAGCTGCTTTTGGGCCAGGTGCCATTTGGCAGTGGCTCTGTATCCCACAATGTATTGTACCAACTGCCACTGTCCATTAAAATTGTGTTCTTCAAACAGAAGGATGTTTCTCCAGGGTTGATTTTTGTGTAGTCATGCAAATTACTATATATTCATCACAAATTTTGGTAGACACCTTTTTTAACATTATTGAATTAGGCAAATTACTGTAATATGGTCATCTAAACTGTTTACAAAGCACAAGGTGAGTGTTCTTGCCCAAGGGCACCAGAGACATGATTTCCTAGTCTAATTGGAAATGAAATAATTCGCCACGTACATGTCAAATCAGACTGCAATTGTGTTGCTATGTGTTTAATTTTATGTTCATTAAAGACAATTGAATGTTTGAATGTCTATTTGAATCTTCTAAACATAATGTACAAATTTGCAATGATTTTGTCTCATATGCCAGCTAATATTGCAGAGCCAAAGGCTTATACTGTGGTAATTTCCCTTGAGATTGAGCTAGGATCATATCTAATAAGAAATGAATATGGAATTACAGTGGAATTGACTCTGATTTGTCTTCTCCAACTCTTAAACAATATTTACACCTGGCCCTGTTGAGCAAAAGTGGAGAATAAACAAGACGGTAATGAAAGATGGTATATATGAACAGTTAATATGAGCAATTCAATAATGACCTCTTTGTGATTCAGTTTGGTCCTCATTTTTCCATTGTTATCCTAGATTCCTTTACACTCACCAGTCACCAATCACTATTTAGATTAGCTGTGCTCAACAATGAAGCAATACAACAAACAACAAACAAAAAACAAAAAACAAATAAACATCGTGTCCCAGTGGTTGTAACTGCATTAGTGTTATATTAATGATATAGCATGTCTTTTTCTCTCTAAAAAGAACCTCTCGTCTTCTAACTCATGAATGGGTCTGTCAAAGACTGAGTACCTCCACTGAAGCAGCACAGATTCTGTTGTAAAAGGCCTTGTACATGGTCATGTGGGACTGGTGTGTAGATTGCTCCTCGTATCCTGTGCAGTGTGTGACAGCTGGCAATAATGGCTCAGCTCATCAGGACTGTTCGCTTTGATGCACTGACGCGTTCAAAAAGTCTAAAGACGTCTTCTGTCACAATTTAGCGTTCTTATTAGCAACTGTGCTATGCTGGAAATGTTCCTTCTACGGCACAATTTCCCATGTACAAGATAAGAAATAGTAGGTGGTTAAAAGGCCCTTACTCATAATTATGCCCACATTAATGTATGATCACCCAAAATAACAGGTGTTTTGCAGTCTCAGAGTAAGTCCTTTATCTTCAGAGGGAACAGGTTCTACACAACAGCTCTGTATGGCACAAGCATCCCACAGATTCACAGTGTCTTTTTCAAAGCACAAACACTTTTAAAAACACATGTTTGGAGTGACTGAAGTTAGCAGTAATTTTTTGTGTGTCTTTTTAAGTAGGGGTAGCATTTAAAGTTTTAGTAGGAGTATGAGGAGTATAATATCAACTTCTGCTCCTATTCTTTCCTTTTTTTATAAATTTTTTAATCTATTTTTACCTACCAATTAATATATATATTCCATGGTATTATATATATATATATATATATATATATATATATATATATATATATATATATATATATATATACTAAACCTATCTATCACAATGGAGAGAAGCAGGTATATATATATATATATATATATATATATATATATATATATATATATATATATATATATATATATATATATATATACTAATTGAGCCATTTCTTAGACAAATTATTTTTCAGTCAGTCTCTTTCTGTTCTTCAAACCTAGTCTTGCACTCTTGAAACATGTCCAGTGCTGTGTTCTGTGCTGAGTTTTGTTGGGGCAGCCTCCTCCGCCTGCTCTATTGATCTACACACGAGCCTCAACATGCTGGAGTGTCAATTAGGCAGCCCCTCCTGTCCATCTGTGAGAGCCACTGCGCTCTCCAAAAGCCTCCCTCATGACTGAGGCAGTTAGCAGCTGCTCACGTCCAACCACACACAAAAGGTCATAGGAAAACGCTCTTTCAGATCAGTCAATGAAGAGGGGGTGTTTTTTGTTTTATTCATTGTACCTTTCTTGTTTCTGGATCATCACAGCTAATCTCTAATCATATTTATTAGTGCTCTATGGAAGTAAAGGAAAAACTTTCAAAAGGCAAATGTGGCAAAATAGTTAAATGTGAATTTGAATTATCAATAAAAGATTTTACTGCTTAACAAAAAATGGTATTGTTGGCAGATGCAGTGGACACCTGCAAAGTCTTCAGTGTTTTATACTTAAAAAAAGTCAGAGTGGATTTCCTCTAAACCATTCCCAAGCTTAAAAGGGACCACATATGAAGTTCATTCAGTACAAATAGCATTTGTAGGAGCAATGACAGCAAATACAACGAGTAAATGCATATTTTTTCTACTTTTGTTGCATCGAGTCCGGTAGCAACCTGACACCAGCTAGTAGACAATAGAACCACACTCATCGTAATAATTCTTATAATCATAATATGATTCCTTAATCAAGCTCTGAATTGAGTGTGACAATTTGTTGTACTGTAATATGTCACTGTATTGCCTTCTTGTGGTGAAACAGATGATGTGAGCTTCTTCTTCAATTTTTTTTTTGTGTAGATTACTGTTTGAATTACCGATCTGGATATAACAGATATGTTGGTATTAATACCAACTGGGAACTTACTGAGATCAAAGTTGAAATAGTTTAATTGTGTACGCCTATTTGTAATTGTGTAATTGCTACTTCAGAAATAGGTACACAAAAGGTACTCCATGAAAATACTCACATATACCTCCCTATATTATATCTTGGGCCTCATATTAAGAACATACACTTATTTCTTTGAAGGTTATTATATGGCCTTTTGAAATGAATATGAAGTGTGTTTTCAAATGTGTCTTTGCACCTGAGGAAAGGTTGTTGCTCCGATATGAATCTCCAGTTATTCCTGCAGCTGCCTTTGACATTTGGTACTTCATATAAGCATTTGTATAGTTTTCCTCTTGTTTATTAAGGTAGGGCACTTGATCTGTTAATGTACTCTATCTTAGACTTTTAGTTGATACGCAAAGCACATGCATTTAAACTGGTTTTATACACCCTCACTTAGGGATCATTCTATTTTGAATATGCTAGTTTGTTTTTTTTTCGTTTTTTTTTTACATTAAACAAGACCATTTTAGACACAACAGTCACTTTTGTCTGATATTTATATCTGTTACAAAGTGATTTTTTGTTGCATAAATGTTTGTGAATATTGTTATTTTTATGTTCAGATTCATCATTTTGCTTTAAAATGCCAAATTTGGCACTTTGTATAGAGGTACAACTAAGGTATTCAAGAAATAGATCATTACATCAAACACAATTATATAAAAAAAAACAAAGCTCATACAAGCCCAAGCCCAACTCCTAAAGCCTGATGCATTGATGAATAATATACATATCTACTTATGTATTCATTGATATTCAACGATGTATGCAGATTAACACCATCAGGTTTTGTGCAGTTTTGAGTATCTCCATTTGAGCATAAATGTAAACTGTTCTAGCATATTTTACTACTTTTGCCATTTTACACTACAACCCATGGCCTTCAGAGAGGAGGTCTGTTTGATAAAGCTGGATCACACTGCATGCTTCAGTAGATTAATGCTAGACGGTGATTTATTCATCAGATATGGCGGGCCACACAGAAATGCTCTCAGATCTCTCCGATACAGCACAGATTTATGGGAAACAAAAACAATGACTATAGTGTGATGCATGCATGTGTAGACAAAAGCGCTGATGATGATAATAGCTGATGTGATGTAAGATGTGTTTCTTCAGTGGCACTCACCGTCTGTACTGAGTCTAGTTTCTCTGTGTGTCCTGGTAACAATGTAGGGATTTGATGCCATGTCTTCAAATCTGCATCTTAACAGGACTTCCGATCAAACTAATACCACTATTGCTGTTTCCATGGTTTCATATGGTAAGATAAGATATGCCTTTACTCTCTCCAAGTTGGAAAAACAGAAATTGTTCACATGCATTCATTATACAGAGGTGTGCACCAGCCAAGCAGTCCAAGACAGGGATCAGAGATGGTGGAAAATGTACTGATATGGTATCCTCATCCCACCTATAGAAAAGGTGGAGATGAGTGGTTGAGAGGCAACACTTATTTGAGCTAAAACTTATATTCCATCAAACATTTTTAGAAAAACAAAGCTGTAGCCAAACGTATACATTTTGAAGTCACACTGAAATAAGAAATGTAACTACATATCTATTTTCTATCTTTGTTACTCCATGCACTGGTTTTCAGTGAGCTAACATGGCTATAGGTGAAGTGTTTGACTTCTAGTTGTCATCAGTTCACTTAAAGTGAACCTGTGGTGAATGGGTTCTGAAAAATGACTTCTCCCTGAGTAGAGGATGGTCGGGTGTATTCAAAGGACCTTGTCAGTAGCAATATGCTCTCAATGAATCTCAGGCCGTGCCAATCCCGAGCCTCCAGCCCACTCCCCTGAGGACCCAATGTCTACAGCTCTATTCCGCTGCTGTGAGCCAGAGATTGCTCCTTCAGAGGTTATTATGGCCTGCATGATGAGCGTGATCCCATATGTTTATACAGGATGAGATGTCTTGCATGGGGGTGGCTTGCATTTCAAGTGTGTTTCCAAGATTTTAATGCAAGAACACATGTTTTGAGTGAACAGTTATATTTCTTTAGTAGTTCTAGTTTGGGTAAATGTGGCATTTTAGCATAGTGAACATGTCATTTTAGGGTAAAAAAAAAAATGTCACCATGCTACAACTTATGTGACCCCATTTAACTGTAGCAACTCAAAATAAATGTTTCTTTTGTCCTGCAGAAATAGTTTTTAAATTAATAAATTCATATTTTTAAACTGTGATTTATCTATGCAATACAGTCATTTTAGATTTAAATGAGTGTCCCGACATACCGTTAGAATGCCATCTTACGACATGGGGAAAGGGCCACACAGCCTCAGTTGTTCATTCTTGGAGCAGCTCTTTGTCCAGCTTTAACAGTGCCTCTGATACTACAGCTCTCTTCAGAATCATGGTACAGTAGTGAATATAATAATTGGAAGTCTCAGCATTTGACATCACTTAAATGATCCAGACTCACAATGCTTTGGCCTTGTATGAATTGTGGTGCATTAAAAAAAGAAACAAAGAAATAAACTAATAGATACAGTGATACTGATACTATAATTGAATATATTCTTGTAAAATGCAAACAGCGACTTTGAACCAAGTAAGAGGTGATGACAGTCAAATGAATGCCCAATGTTTCTCATTATAAAAGTATGTGAAAGGGAATCAATAGAAAGGGCACAATGTCATCCATTCCCTAACCCTGCTGTATCCTAGGGTTTTTGCACTTATTTTTGCAACATTAACATGCAGAATTAGATTTATGCTGCAGAGCCTGTCACAACATTATGACAGAAGCTGCGTGTGCCACTCCGGAGGTTGAGAGATGAAAATGAACCATGTGGGAGCTGACTTCAGTCCTGTCAACCTTGAGCACCCCTTTGAATGTAATAAAGGCAAATGTAGGTGTGCTGCGTAAAAATCAGAAATGAAAAAGAAATGAATTTAGGTTGAGAGCAAGTCTCCATTGCACATAATGTTGCAGTAACAAGGTTATTCTGTGAAATGCTCACACCAACACAAAATGTTCCTCTGCTCTGTCTCACCTCTCCTCTCTTTTTCTTCTTGCAGGATTCAAGATTCACAGAGAGAAACCTGTGGACCTAAGCCAGACTACAACCCCTGATAGAGAAAGAGAAAGAGAGAGGCACGAGGAAACACAGAAGGAGAACAGTGTACACCTCACCTTTGTTCTCTCTGATGCTCCACATAAAGGATCAGTACTGGCCCCTGTGTGAATAACAGCAAAGAACAGCCTGCACACAGCTGCGGAGGAGCAGGCGCTGAGGAGGAGAAAACAGGATTACACTGGAAAGCTCATATTCCATGTTAATTGAATGCCTGGGAACGAGGACAGACATGAGAAGCAGCTTTCCCAGTGCCAGCCGCTTGGAGAGCTATTGCAATTAACCCTGTGGCCGTCATAAAGTAATACCTGGCTCGTGTTGTGTGTGAGTGCTGGAGTTGGCGTTGGTCATGTTCCAGAGTGTGCTGTATAGACCGTATCGCAGCAGCTGTCATCCAAACAGCTTGATCCTACCTCTGCTGTTACTGCTCCTCCATGGGCCCCTGAAGGGGGCTCAGGCAGCCAAACCCAAGGGGCCCCCACACACACATTTGAACTCCATCCGCATTGATGGCGACATCTCTCTGGGCGGGCTCTTTCCTGTACATGCCAGGGGCCACGATGGCAAACCGTGTGGGGAGCTTAAAAAGGAGAAGGGCATCCACAGACTGGAGGCCATGCTCTTTGCCCTTGACCGCATCAATAATGACCACAACCTGCTGCCAAACATCACCCTGGGCGCCCGTATTCTGGACACCTGCTCTCGAGACACACATGCCCTAGAGCAGTCACTCACCTTTGTCCAGGCACTCATAGAGAAAGACGGCTCAGACGTGAAGTGTCGGGATGGGGGCTCGCCCATCATCACCAAACCTGAGCGGGTGGTGGGTGTCATTGGGGCCTCCTCCAGCTCGGTCTCCATCATGGTGGCTAACATTCTCCGCCTGTTCAAGGTAAGGTCAAATATTATAAATGTTACATAGACTTGTCTCTCTGTTGTGAGAGACTCAGAGCACAGCACAGGCCTCTGCTGCTGAATACTGCATGCTGCAGAAAACTGGGATCTATTGATCAGTCTGTGTATGTGTGAATAATTAATGGGACATGGAAAAATAAGTTCTGCTGTTCAGGCAAATGAGACAACGGTCTTATCCAAACAATAACATATATACTGTTCACAAAAATGAAGGGAACTTTCCCTTTTCAGTTCAGCTGAAACGTAGCATTGATTCTTTGTGTGATTTTTCAGTTTGATAAGGGAAAACTTATTTTGTGAAAAGTTTGTAATTTTAAGACTTCATTTGGTTTTCACTCTGCAGTTTAACTCTCAGCAGCATGTGAGCTATTCTGACTTTATATGGAGCTGTCTAATCATTTCACAGTACTACATTTTTGATACACTGGTGCAATGGGGAGAAAAAAGATTTGTCTTGTTAATACTGTAGTGTTGTTTCTAGAAGCTTATTGGGGATTCTGCAATCTTTTGATTATTATTATTATTATTTTTGGTAATGCACTGGCTTGCTTCAAACTTCCATTCTCCTCACATAGTTATCCCCATTGGAATGTGGTAAATGCATTTATCCGGCGCCGTACTCCTAAAAGTCCATTTGAAATGTGTGGTTCCACAGGACAGAGCTTCATAAGTTTGCTCAGATGGGGGTGTAAATCATCAGTGTGACAGGTGCCCTCTGGGAGCGGTTGCTTAGCAGTGGAAAGCAATACCTGTCACAGCACCACACTCTTAATAAGATTATATTTCCCAGTAGCTTTTCATTATTTTGTTGGGAATGTATATTCAACCACCTGATCTGAAGATCTGTTCAAATATGTTTTTAACTTAACATCAAGATTATAGTAGTTCCAACACTGTAATTTACTGCTTGGCTGCACAGCAAAATCATACTTATTTTATTATTATTGCTCTGGTGCTCAATTACATATTTTAGCAAAAAGAATTTCTTAAATAGAAAGGTGTTAAGTTTACACAGAGCTTGTTGACTCAAAATTAGTGCAGATTCCTTAGTGCTGATTTAAAACTTGTAATTCAGTACCAGAGGTGTTTAGGTGTTTGTTTGTTTGTTTGTTGTTTGTTTTGAGGTATACTAAAACATTAGGTGAAGCCTTTGAAACTTTCTTTATAAATTGTATGAGCAACTGAGTGTATAAAGTGATCTGCACTGTAAGGATCTCATTTTGTCTGTGTAAACAATTTCACTCTGTGTGAACAAGAATGAGGCCATGAGCCGGGCTTAACAGAATAATTCAGTATTTTTAATTCAACAGATAGCCACCCTGCCACAGTGTGAGCAGTGTTAACTGTTATTGTTATTTTATAAATGGCCCAAAGAAGTGTGTCCTAAATCTAGATCCACATCCAGAATAAAAGACAATGTTGATTTGGATTCATTTTTAATTGGAATAATCATTCACATTAAATGCCTGCTGTATGAATGGCAAGAAAACACTATTCTATTCTGGCACACGGGTAGTGACAAACAGAATGTATTTGTCCTAAATACAATATGGCTATTTCCTCTCGTCACTATGGTTACACCCACAGAGCAGACAGACTGTGGCACTGAGAGCTGCAAAGCTTGAATGACACTGTTATGTGGATGTGTGGGTGCTTAACAATTCAGTAGGTGGCTGTAAGTTAAGACAAACTTTGCTTAAAATTAGACAAAAAAAAAAAAATGTGTGTAGTCGTGACCCGTACGTACAATAGTGAATGTGCAACTTTATTTATTTTATTTTATTTATTTATTTCAGACAGGGACAGCACACAATTTTTGCATTTTACCTTAACAGGAGAGATGCATTGTACATCAGGTTGTAGCAGCAATGCTAATTTCCACCTGTAGTCCCTGGACAGGTTCATTGATTGATTGTATTTAACTGACCTTGACTATCAACTGTACTTTCCTTTTCATTAATTTTCATTCCTTTGTTCATCACTTAAACTCAAATGGGAAAATGAAACTCGCAACTCTGTACCTCACCCCCAACCCTAACCTCTTGCTTCTTGAATAGAATAATATTCCAAAGATTTTTAGTCCCAGCCTGTTGAGAAAAAATTGACAAAAAGGGCACCTGCAAATGGACCTGATTTCTAGCTAAAATATTTGATAAGTCCGAGAAACACTCTTACAATTCTTCCACTTGGTTCAAATAACAAAGCTATCAAATAATTTATCTACACTGCACTTTGCTTCTTCCCTTCTATTGTTATATCCTTCATTTTTGCTGTTTTACTACAAACATACATTTAACCAATGTCTCACGGAAAACTTTGTAAGATTAACTCCTGTAGCAGGAGAAGCACTAGCCTAAAGCAGTAGAGTGTAGCTGGATACACCCTTGAAAATAGTTGTAGAAATCATGGCGTGTCAGGTTGTACATTTACAACACTAGCAATAAAAGTGATTGAAGAATTGCTGTAAAAGTAGATTTTGTTGTTTTCTCCTTTCACTAATTTATTTCAGATCATTCAGGTTATGCCAAAGGAACAACATTTCCATGCAAGCCAAATAAGTCAGGTTTGTGGTTGTTTTGCAAAACAACAACCCCTTATTGTTTCGGCCTATTTTTCCTAAAATGCCTGACTAAGATTACTCACAATTTAAACTCAATCTGTTTCTGAACCTTTTGGAGCACAAATAAAATGGCTAAACTCTTTGTGAAGCTGAGGTTCTGGAGATTTGGCCTCTGCTGTCCTCTATCTGTACTCTGTACTCTCATTATAAGTGGAACAAGCTCTACATGGAGGAAAGTCAGATTTCAAGTTACACATACATTTTTTTGGGAGGTAAATATAAGAATAGGTATAGCTGGTGTCCCTGGGTAGACTGAGCATTTGTTGGGTCTTGCCTGACAATTGCATGTCAAAGCTGAAGCATATCTCACTAAACAGGAGATTTAAGGACTTGTAATGAGGCAGAATTCATATAAAATTCCTATTTTTTATTTATCTATTTTTTATTTGTGGGTTTTGGCGCACAAACTGTTCCAGATTCTTCTCAGAATGGTTAATTTGACTGAAAATAAGTGGGTTACAGATTTCTATTAATGTTTTACATGTCCATGAGATTGAGAGTTCTCTGTGCAAGGGGCCGTATCAGCCCCCTTGGAACACAAACAAGTTTTAACCCTATACATTATTGTCTTCATTTCTAAATATTTTAATTATGCAACATTTATTGTAGTCTCTGTAATGTTTCTATGCATGAAGTATGGCTCCTTAGAGTCCGAGACAGAAGCCCCTCCCTCTCCCCTCCCCTCTCTCTTCATGTGCTGACACAGGTGAGAGTGGACAGGAGCGGTAATGAGCAGCTCCAGCAGGAAGCCTCCGATCATTAGCACACGGCACGTTCCCTCTTCATTAATGCACACAAATACACTCCTCGCATATTTAATCTGGACTTCTCTGATCTCTGTTCGCTTGATCCTCAATGCAAATATTAGCATAGCTTTTCCCGCTGATGTACATTTTGACAATTAGGGGTTAAAGAAGGCTATTTGAGTGCAGAAACATGCATTAAAGATTTGCCTGTTCATTTTCTATTAGGGGGGAAATAGACTATTGAAAATCAGTGTCATATTGGAAAACGCTTTTCAAGAGAGTGTCTTATACAGCTATAGCTAATTACCTGACACTGACAATGAAAAGAGAAAGAGTTGTGATGTAAAGTAATCTGGACCTAGATCTGTCTTATCTTTGATCTAAGGAGTGGTTTCACAATGTACAGTTTGGACTGGACTTTCAGGTGTTAGTATGCTCTAAAGGCATCAATAGAACTCACAGGCATGATTCTCCAAAACGTATTTAAAATAAATTATGGATTTGAAATGGAAAATTATTAATACTTATAATTGTAGTACACTAGAAATACTGGTACAGTAGCAGTGGTGAATTTGTGTGACTGACGGATAAATCATAGAAACACTTGGCCTGTTCCATGTCAAAACAAATTTGATTTTGGCAATAAAGACAGTTTTGAAAAATGAGTAATAATCACAGAGGACATCTGCCAAATCAACAGGTTCAGTACTAAATGTTGTTAATTAGAGGCGAGAGAAGTTATGAAGTTTGAACTAAATGAAACAGGTTTATTTGAGAGGAAATAGCTTCTGTATATAATTAATACAGCAGATAAATTACTGTGATTGGTTTGACATCAGAATTGTTATAGGATTTATTTGGAATGAGTTAAGTTTCAGATATTGGTACGAGTTAAATTCGTACCACATTAAGAATTTCAGTAACTGTTCATTTTGAAGAATCCTTGCTTCACTGAGGTGCTGAGGTGGTCCACAAGAGTCATCTGTGTGTCTAGCCCTGAAGTATAGGGTGATGAGGCAAGGGTCCCGGGGGAGTGGTTTTTTACAGCCTTCTTCTCATAACACAGGCAGCACTCGCCCTGCATCATTTACTGAGATGGCAAGAGTGGTGAGGAAGAGGAAGCGTAAGCCTCCTGTGTCATGGCTGGACATTACTGTGTGTTTTAAAAACACTGGATGTGCATTAGAGCATACAGTTGACACCAAGCACAAGGATATATATAGACACCTGTGGATCTTATGTTTCTTAGATATATTGTGACAGTAATTTATTTATTAAGGACTTACATTTGTTATTGATTAAAAATGTCTTCACATATGCCCAATTTAATCTAAATAAGAATCCTGTTCAAGAAAACTTGAAATTGTAGCATCTGTATGCAGTGGCGTGCTAAGAAAACATCTATCCCGTCACTCCAGGGCAGCACTGCATTTAAGGTTATAAGTTAGAGTAGTAATTAAGTCACTAAGCCTGAATGATTATTAATTAAGTCTTTGTTCATGCTTCAAGAGTAATTGTAGTTATTATAAAGTGTTTACTGTTGCCCCAATGCATTTTTAAGTTGTGTTTGTCCACTGATCCAAAGGTTGGTGGTTCGAATCTTGCTTTCAGCATAAACACCATTGGTTGAATAATCAGGTTGGCGGCGTGAGTCCAGCTCCCACAGATGAATGCGATTGTTGTGTCCTTGGGCAAGACACTTAACCCATCTTGCCCTTATTGTCTACATACACTGGTATATGAAGGTGTGTGTGAATGAGTGAGTAGTTTTTTGATGTAAAGCACTTGGAATGCCTTGAAGGTGGAAATGTGCTATATAAAAATATGACCATTTACCATTGATCAGCAAGATCAAGCACAACTTTGTAACTTCATCAACTACTTAAAGTACTTTGCTACCCTCCAGATAACTGGTGTACAAACTAGTTTCCTTAGCACTCCATTACATGTGGTCCAAAGCAGCTGTGGAATTATGTTGACCAAAACGTCCAAATTTATCTCACTGTAAAGACATCGATCAATTCAGCAGTTTAGCGCTATTGTGAGGAAAAGACAAGGTGAAGAAAAAACAAGGATGAAAAGGCACTTTTTTGGAGTGACGAGGATGAACTAGATGAAGAATGTTGGTGTTTTGGCGCTCAAGTCAGAGAGGTCAGATTGAGATGGATTGTACAGAGGAGAAATTGTGATAACGGTAGATGGATGATGAGGTTAACTTCGAAGAAGACCAGAGTGTGTTCACCCCAAAATAGGATAACATCATATTTTTGACAGAGGGCTGGGTGAAAATAGAAGAAGAAGCATTTACATCTTAAAGGCAATAGAAAAATACCAATTGTGATGAAATTGTGATGTGTCTGCAAGAAAAATGTGATATACATTTTTTGTCATTATCGTTCACCTCTTATTTGACAGCATGCATTTATGACACATAAGACTCACATTTCAGTCTTGGAGCACCAGATTTTTGCCTCTTCATTGCATTCATTTTGGAAGCCACATTTTCGCAGTCAAGTTTGCCTAGTGAAAGGAAAAGGGGCATCATTATAAATTTCATTTGATCATTGTGTGAGGCACAGGAGCGCCTCAAGCAGTGGCCCAGAAGGAGCTCAGTACATGTGGCCATTATGGCTCTCTGAAAGCCCTGTTTGGGGAGGGGGTCTCCTCGTTCAAGCATTACCTTTTACTGCTGGGTGACGACGCATTTCTCATTCACTGAAGTGGCCTTGCAGCAAATGGACCTCACAAGATGATCCCAAAGCAATGGTAATGTTGAGTAATGGTTTTTCACACAGGAAAGCAGCCGGCATCAAAATCACACTCATTCAGTCATTATTTCTCAGTATATTAATGCTTATCTGAAAATGTTGCTTCTTTTGCAATTTTGTGATCAACTACCCCCTTTGGGCTGTTGGTTTCATGGGTTTTCACACTGTACATCCACTTTTCTAAGATGACAGATCACATCCACAAGTCTGCTCTTTGGTCCCCATCCAGCCCTACTAGCTTTGCTGACTACATCACTTCTCAACCCAATATTTCTTCTCTGTACTTTAAAATGTTAAAATGTACACCACTAGAAAAATACCAGGAGTTATTTTGCTTCATTTCCCTTGAAGTGTTTAGTTACAATTTCCAATGCGTCTTCTTTAATGAGCATTCAACTGTAAAGCCAAGCTCTCATGGGTAGCCACAAACCATCAACAATCTAACAGGCAAACAAAATTTACCCTTAGATAAATTGCACAAATGGATGATTAGAGACCGCTCAGAGCTGCCATCTTCAACTTTTCATGGAATTCCTGAGAGGTTCCAAACAGAAACACAGAAACATGGACTGAATGTAAATAATGAGCCACACGCATGAATAATACATTTTATTTCACATTACTGATATGTATATAGGCCCTATTGTCTTATACAACCAACCTCTGTGATCTCTGCATCAAGATATTTTCCCATTACATGTATCACAGTTTTCCCAATTACGTTTATACACAAAGAAACCAAATCTGATTAACGTGTTATTGTTCACTATTTTCATTCAAGGAGCTAATGTAATTGGGCAGCTGGTATGTGGTCATGTACATTTCTCTGAGGTACACCATCTGCTGTATTGCGTCCTCTTTTACAAAATTAGCATTGTATAACTTAAGAAAATGTAACCAACTTGACAGTTAAAAATTAAAAACCATGAGATAATTTCAGTTACTTTTGATGGGTTAAACTTGGGGTGGTGTTGCTATTACTTGGTTTATTCATTATTTACTTCATTGTTATTTTGCATAGACCATCTTCCTTTACTTAGAAGAGTTACAAGGCTAATGTTTTTTATCCTACCACTAGATGGAGTTGTGAGCCACTCTAGTTCCAGGCCTTTATTAAAAACTATATTAAGTAATAAGAATTTTGGTCAATTAAGACCTCATGCCATTGCAGAAATGCGTGGTTACTGGGAACTGACCTATAAAATGTACTGAACATCCCATGAAGTTTGGCTTTGACATTGTAGATAATAGATATATATTATCAACTAGAGATGCCATCACATCTGCCAACAAAGGATAATACAGACACTTGTATCTTCAGTGTCAGATGTAAATGGTAGCTTATATTGAGTTTTATGACATAATTGAAAGTCTTTTCTCACGTAGAAAGCCACGGGCTAAACTGGAAGCGGCACAAGTATGTAAAATTGCTATTTATGCACAGTTGTTATTCCTGCCGCTGCACAGTGATGATGGTGGGGCTGGAGATACAAAGAGAAGGTTATGAGAATGGAAAACAGCTTAACTGCTTTGAAATGTCAGGTATTGTTCCCAAACTGAAACACTGAGAGATGAATATGGTTTGCACCTAGTTCTTACTCTGTAATTTTACACAGTATTAGACTGTATCTACTTTTCCCATTCATTTTGGACTTCTAACTGTAAAACGATCGTCCGGGTCAGTTGCTATTTTAAAAAGGTGATTTTTCTGCCTAGGTTGAGATACTGCTTGAATGCTTAGATCCTTTAGCACTACATGACTTCTACTGGACCACATCCAACATTTGCTATGTTTAGTAACAGCATTTGGGCTACTTTTTTTTTTATTTTATTTTTTACAATAAAGCATTATCTTAAAGATAAATGTCTGAACCTGACATTGGATATGGGACAAATAAAGTTAATTTTGTTATGGCATAGTCTTTTAGCTTCAAAGATTTACATTTGCTCTTACATATTATATCTTTTCTCATTCATTTATTTCAATTTTTTAAAATTTTATTTAATTTCAATTTATTCTTAAAGCTTAATTAACTTTTGGCATTTCTGCCTATCAAGACGCCTGCTTTTCTGTGGTTTCAGCCCTGATTGCAGAAGTAAAACCTACAAACAGCTTAGCCTTTAGATCATGTTTCATGATTCTATTGCTCCTATAGATCTTGCTGACCACCCAGCCTCATACAATATCACATATCCAAATCTCTTCCCCTTCTATAGTCTGCAAAGAGCCAGGATATTCATTAAAAACCTTTTTTGTGCAATATTAGAATGGCGTTTTACCTTTTTGCCACCGGCCTTGCTCTCGCTTATAATGAAACAGTAACCTGAGCCGGGCCTTTATAGAAAATGTAATCAAATCTGCAAAATGTCTACTTTGTGTCCATTTAGATTGGACTGAAAAGGACAAAATTTGGCATTTATGAAAATTATGCCCTCCCAGCAGCAATCCTCTAGATTACTTTAGATTTTCCCAATATTTTGTGGTCCTTGAAAGTGGTGGCAGGTTTGTGCAGTAGCATATACTTCTCTGTTGAGGGGGATGTTGTATTTTTTTTACACTGGGTTTCATCACTGTTGGGCAGCAGTATAGTTAGCCCATTTATTGCATTTCATCACAGTGGGAGCCCACACAGTTAGGACGCTGTCAGAACGTGAGTAACACGAGTGAATGATGTTGACAATGAGCCAGTGTAAGTGTACAGTAAGTCCACACCCGCTTTGAGGGGTGGATTCTAATAAGTTCTTAGTGCTTAGGAAGAAGAGAGGCTTTTTGCTATTATTTTGTTAAACATTTAATACTGAGAGTGTTGTGTTTTAGTTTACTTAATTTTACCAAGACAACGTCAGATTAACTATCTCTTTTTCGATTGTAGCCAAAGGGCACCTTTTGGACAGGTTTGTCCCTCTAAAAAACTCACAGTGACAGAACTATAAGCACATATATCTATGATGATATTAAATCTACTGAAGCTAACATAAATAATTTGTTTTTAGAGGTTGTATCTTACAAAATTATTGCATAAAATGGTTTAGGATGCTATGAACCAAACCACATTGGCACAAAAGCTGGACCAAACCAAGACAAGAGTAAACACACCCTTAAAGGTAACTAGTATGTCACTTTTTTGGTGGGGATCCGTCACCTGCTTGTTTCTATGGATATTTCATTGCTCTGCCTAGAATTTTCTACATTATGCCATTAAACAGTTCTACCTTACATTTATTCAATTGCTGATAGTTTTACAGCTAAAAAAATACATAGAAAAACAGGCATTCTGGCTGTGAGCAGGTTTTCTTGTACATCGGACTTGTAACTTGGTCTGGTTTGGGCTCCATGAAGACTGAAAAGCAATAACATCTCATGAAGGAAAAGCATCCACCAGAAAAGTTACACAATGCACTTTTAAGCATGTTTACAAAACTCTTATGTGGTTTACAGTTTTCCTTGGACATAAAATCATTTACAGTCATATTTATTATGGGAAAAAAGAAAGAAAAGTTGCTGTAAATTTTTCACAGTTGGTCCCACCTTGTCCTGCTACTTTCACTTGTGTAGACCATTCTGTAACACAGTGGAATGACAGGCCAGTGTCACCATTGATTTAGCACCTCATTTGGGCGACTGACGGCTAAATCAAGATAAACTGCGATCAGCCCATACCCCATCTCACCACAGGCCTCTCCTGTTCTCAGCCAATGACTTCAAAATCTCACATTCAGGAGCCAATTAAAGCAACTTTTCTTTCTCACTAAAATGTAATTTTGTTCAGTTTGCTCACATTGAATTATAGTAATGTGAGTTTTTACACAGGGCCATTGAGAGCTCATTGGTATCAGCCTCATGCATGCAAACAAGCCATTATATTTATACACTTGTTGAGCTGTTTATTTCTTTGGAGCTGCTTCGTAACTTTCCCAGAAACACTCTAGACGATAATCAGACTTTTCTCACAAAGTGGCATCACAACAGCACTTTTTACCCGGGCTCCCCGGCTGTGTTCTCAATGAGACACTGGTTGACTATATCATTTACAGACATTCTCCTTAGTTTATAGACTTAAAGGTCTGTTTTAGGAACCACACTTTGGTTGCCATGACACATGAGACTTAGGCTCAGAGTTACCAAACAGTTTTTTTTTTTTTTAAAACATTTTTTATGATTTTAGTGTGACTGTGTATTAAGTTTGAGTCTTGCAATGTTTCTATTTCCAGAGTAAAGTGATTAATTACACCGCATGTTACTATTGAACATTATGGTTCATTATGTACTTTAGCTGAAATCTTTTTAAACAATGTGAGACAACAATTTAATTGAAACAGAAGGTTATTCAGCAAAGTGTGTACACAATAGCAGTAAATGAAACAAAAAGGTTTGAATACAAAAGTGAGACTGCACTGTATACTCTCTTCCTTTTTTTATTATGCACCGTGCTATTGAAAAAATACTGTTCTTTGCATTTTAAAGCTTTTCATTTTGGGCAGTACTTTCAAGGACACACAGAGGTTGTATAATCGATAGCGTACTAGCATCGTGCATTTTTCATTTCTAAATTCTTTGTGAGTCTAATTTGGGCGGTATTACTGTATTCCATTGTTGTAGCCACTGATAGTGATCCGCCCGGAGGTGATCTATTTCACTGTATATTGCTATGCCTTGTTTTCGTTCCCACAGTCTCCTCCTCTGCCCTCTCTGTTCCCCATTAACAAACTGCTGACTGGTCCCTGTTCAGATATCTTCTGCAATCTTGCTTTTTTTGCTTTCATCATTATGATCTGAAATTCCCCTGACAACATTATATTTGAGATTTTAAGTCATCACCAGATAACCTGTCTATGTCCGGGAGAGAGTGGCCACGATCATCTGCGTTGTTGTATTCACGTCATGTACTAGCTCTTTCAGTGGCTGCAGTTCTCTGCCTCTGACTCAACTGGTGTGAGCAGCGGATGTGCAAGCTCTTTTTTTCTTTCTTTTCATTTTTTCTTACATTGTTAATCAGACCCCCATAGCAAAGCTCTCACTAAAATTGGTTTTACAGAATGTCTCAGATTTGATGAATGTAGCATGGACTCCCTTTATGATATAGTTTGCTGTACAGTGATTTGTGTAATGTTTTGACATATGGTTTTATGTCAGATGCCCTTCCTGATCTATATTCATATCTGTAAATGGAACTAATACAAATAGTATGAACATCTGATATAACATGCAATCACTCAGTTTCAGAAAATTTCATTTCCAATACTCTTTAAAACAGACCGGGTGTACTATGTAAGTTTATGATAGAGGACTGGAAAAATAACCCTGACCTTGCACATGAATAGATAATAAAGACATACAAGCATGTGAAAATGTCCCAATGTCAACCTTTCTTTTAAAGTCTTCCAGGAAAAAAAACGAAAAACAACAGTTGTAAAATTGCTTATCCCTTTTCAACATTGCCAAACCATGTAAGTCTTTTCTCTGTGACCAAACAGAGTAGTAGTACACTCTTTTCAGAGAACCTCTTCCTGCAATAACTAAAATATTGTAATATTATATTGTCAAATGATTCACTCTTAAATGTGTTTTGTTGCAACTATAAAACAGACAGAACTACATATACCATGATCCTATGCTTAATTTCACTGCAGCCAACATGAACTGAACTATTATGATTATGAAGTACTTTATATCTTAATTTTAAAGTGAAAAAGTGACATCCACAAAATGTGAGATACATACTGTGATAATATTGTAGCATGAGATTTTGTTGCATCCCTGTTGCATAGTTTTTAACCTCTCCAATTTTGCTCAAACTATATTTGAATTTTGACACCCTAAACTTGAATATGATGAAGTTTGCATCTAAATTATCAGTCAAATAATTTACTCACACATATTTTCCATTTTAGTTTGAAAGGGCTTCTGTGCGTGTCATCTGTAGAGCTGGAGGAGAGCCTTTCACTGGTGAGAATGTGCTCCTGGATGAGTAAGCGTCAATTTACTGTGAGTAATTTATTGAAAAGACAAAAGTTCACAAGACACAAGGCCACAAGACAGATTTTCAAGCAAAAATTCTAACAAGTATATGACAAATAAGACTCTTGGGCGCTGAATAGAATAAGGATTCAGAATTGTGATTATAAATACTGTACTAAAGCACAGTGACAATAATAATTGAATACTTAATAAATCCAGGGTATGTATCGGTATCCATCTAAGGTATACAATACATATACAGACAAATTCACAAGTATTTGTTGAAACTATGAAACAGTTTTTAAAACAGTTGTGCAACCCTGGGGATTGGCACTACAACATCACACATCATTGACACATGACTGCTTCTTGTTAGTTTGTTTTGTTTCCCTTTTTATTCTTTTTTCAGGACCCTGCCACTGCAGTTCTTTTTACATATTGTCGTTAAATTTATATTTTGCCCCACTTTCAAACTCTTCGTTATGAAAAAGAGTGAAATGGAGATTAGATGGTTGTTTTTTTCCCACTGGTAACAAAACAAATACCTCCAAGGAAAAACATAGTCTAAAACACCTTCTAAAAAGTTTATTTGTAATTCTGTCCTGAAATATGGTCTTCAAATATAGTAATAGCAGTGAGGTGTCACTGGGCTGGGCTAGGAGAAGTTACATAAAAATCATGTCATTAATTTTAAATTCTTCAAATGATCAGAACACTCTTAAAACTCTGTGAGAGCTCCAGCTGATGCCGAAGCGCAGCTGGCAGAGTGGTAAACATGAATACACTTGGCAACGCTGATGCCGCCTGAGGGACGACTAAACAGTGAAAACATTACACGCGAATCTAAGTGCACTCTTCTGAACCCAATTATGATGGGAAATAAAAGACTGTTGTTTTATATAGAGCGCAAATGAAGAGAATTAGCTCTTTGTTGTCTCAGTAAGTGCCAAATATATACAGAATGCATTTTTGCATTGTATAAAATGCCACAAAATACATTGGCAATCAAGCATGACAGCTGGAATACTTTAATTTACTTTTTAAAGTGGTTTCTCCCTTTCCTATAAGATGACCTATATGCAGTGCACTTGGTGTGAGTGAATGTCTGACATTATGGAGTCAACTTTTCTTATTACTTGCTGCCTTTTATTTTTTTTTCAAAATTGGAATACATTATTAATTAATATTTTGTCATATATCATGCAGGGGCGGGACTGCATGTGTGTCTAAAGCAGAATGTCCAGCAGTTACCATAACCAGTTAACCATTTTTAGATTATCTGAAAATTGAGCAATCTGGGTGTTCATGGTCCTGTTTAGTTTATGATTTATTTGATGTAATATGAGAAGGACCTTTACAGCACAAATCAGCTCACCCATTGTAGTTCCAACAAAGTCAGTTCTTTATGATCAAACTGTAAAAAAAAAAAAACAAAGCTCAGATTATAGACTAACTTGACTGAGCATTAGACTGGGTAGTGCCTCTAGTTAACTTCACCCCCCCAACAATATGTAACATGTTATACAGGCTCACATGCCTCCACAGCTTCTTCTCTGTATTGTAGTGGAAGCTAGAATAAATAAATATTGGCAGACTCTTCTCCCCACTGCTCCAGTTTTCTGCCCCTGCTCACAGACATGTAGGTCAGGTCACTCAACATGATTTATCTTTCTAAGTGTTGATCCATTAATCGTTTCTTAAAATCACACTCAAATATTTAAACCCATTTTCCACTCATATCTGATTTATTAAGCCGTAGCTTTCAGCAGTAGAGTCCAATTCTATTCCCCTTTTCTAAGTATTCAGTGGTGCGCTCCATGCAGGTTGTGTAACTGAGGGACCCCTGGTGAGAGAAGAGGGAAGAGAGTGTCATTAACCCAGAGCCAGGCCATATCTTCAAATATCCTCAGTCGTTATGGGAATAGGGTCTTACTGTTGCACCATGGGTAATTACTCAAACAAATGAGTCAATAAGCCATGCATCTTTACCTCTCTTTCTCTTTTTCTCTCTCGTTAAGTGGTGTTAATTACAAAGGTTGAAATTTATTGCAGTGCAGTGATTTACTTATTAATTTGAACAATATTTTTATTTATACCAAAGTCAGATTTCTTTACTTTGCCAAAAATACTGCTTATGATATTTGGAAATATTTATCAACAACATGTAAAATTTTTAGCACCAATGGTTAAATGTAAATAATTTAATCAAATTACAAACCAGGTGAGAAAACATCACTCTAACCACTTTTTGGGCCAAGCAGGTCGATCACTGATTTGTTTGGTCATTGCAAACCAATTTAAGACTATTTTCCATTCAACAACACTGGCCCCAATTCAAGTGTGGGTCTACACTAATCACATCTCTAAATATTGATCGTAATCTTAATACCCCTTCAGTATGCAAACTTGTAAAACTTTTCTTTACAATTAGAACCATTCCCCTGTTTATTGCTGTGTATTTTTGTTTAGCTCATATATGGTAATCTATAATATGTGCATATATCCTGTATAAATAATGTTAAAGGTCACTTTGTCTTTTTTGGTGTGGGTTCAGTACCTACTTCTCTCCATGCTGATGTTATTGCTGCACCTAGAATGCTCCACACGGTGGCATGAAACAATCTGGCATTTTTTCAATTACAGATGTTTAATTGCTAAACATCTTGAATACACTCCACCAGAAAAGTGTAGCAAGTGTGGCATAGCAAATACTGAGTGAGATGACTGGGGAAAAAATGCAATATAAATGAGATATTGGATCTGAAACCCCATTGAGCAGTATTGGTGAAAGTGAAGAAATGAAAGTGTAGAATAAACACACATCCCTTGACTGTGACAGGTTGATTTATCTCCGTCCTCACCTGCTCAGGTCCAGCTGATGGATGTTATGGGGCCTGTCCCGACTTCATACTCCTACAAACCTGAGTGCAGATGGAACTCACTGTGAATACTGACTACATACCTTTGCCAGAAATATCTTTTTTTTTTTTTCTTTTTTTTTTTAAGAGCATTAAGTGAGTTCATAATAGCACCACCACCAAAAACTTGTGAAAATTAAAATAACACTTTTATAACCATCATGGCATGCTAATCTTAAACTGCTGCAGAACTACTGCTGTTATAATCACCCATAGTAATTTTATTAAAAGTTTCCAGGTAACAGAATTAGTTGAGTATAAGCCTGGGAAACTAGAGAGGTCATGTGTGATAGGGCATCCAGGATAAATGGCAAATAAATATATCAATATCATACCAGTGATTTGCTGTTGAAACATTTAATCATTATTATTAACTAATATTAATAGCACAGAGTAAACCTCTTCAGCATTAGAAGACATTTGAGAGACATCTGTTTGAATGGTCCATCAATATTGAACTTGCCCGCACTGTCCACACTCCAGAACAAAACCTGCTTTTCTCTTGTTGACATGGCACCAGAAGTTATTAGAACTGTGGATAGAGACGTCTGCGTGTGGGTTAGACTGAACTGAGAGCAAATCACCACACTCAATCAAAGAAGCCAAGATGGTGATGCATTATTTATACCGAACAAGTTCAAATGGGATGCTTGGTGTAACCTCATTGAGAACTACTTGGGCTCGCTCCACAAATTAACTTTGATGTGGATAATTGATAACGGGTGAGGATTTAACCATAGTTCAAGAACCATTTCAGTAATGAGCTTATAATGGCAGCTTAGACGTACAAAAGTCAAACAAAACAAGTGACACCAAACTGCTGATCCTAGGCCTAGATTTAAGCAGGATAGGATAGTGGAGCATGTGCTAATCGGCCTAAGTATTGATTTTGTATTGACCTACACAAGCCCTGATACATCTGTGGACAGGAGAAAGGTCATTGTGGTTTATTATTGGACAAGATGATGTATTGATCGTTGATGTCTGGTTCCAGCCATTGGGGGGCGTCATTATCATCATCACTACAAATACCGGCAATCCCACCTGAGTACTGATACCTGCTTTAGAGTCCTGTCAGGATTGGGGAAGGCCTGTCATGATCTCCTGATGTCTGCACCCCATCAGTCAGGTTGCATGGAGGACGTCGATTGATCATAGAGTTGATCTGATGTCAAGTGGAAAGAGTGGGAAGACATGCTCAAACATCTGTTTCAAATGCCCCTGTGGTCCACTTTACCTGCTTAAGTCACATTACGTGTTTCTATGGGGCTGTGCAATTTATAAAAATGGAATCGAATGGACATACAGTAATTTCAAATTGTCAGCTTGTAGGTTTTTTCTTGAGAGGTCTACAGTGAGTAAAAGCATATGATTTAAATAAATTTAAATTTCCTTTTCTTGTTTATGTTCGGGAAATTAAGACTGATAAGTGATACATTTGTCATTTGTGGCCAGTCCATACACACCACTGTATATGGCTTTTACGCCAAACCAGTGGAAAAAAAAGAGAAGGACATCTCTGTAATCCATGGATATTATTTTGTTATGGGTTATAATCTGTAACATGCATTATGAAATAGAAACAACAGTTACATAGTGTTATACAGTAAAGGAGATGTGCTTGGTGGATGCATATTGCACACATTAATGGAAGATGTGTAACTAAGAGGGATAATTGCACACTAATGTTGGTAATATAAACAGAGCCAAACAAATAATCCGCGCTTGCTCCTGAGGCTTCTGCTGAATGGTCCGGTGAGTAATTATTTAGGCAAGCTTGTTTTCTCGACACTTTGTCAATTTGGCCTGACCTGTTGTGTCAGTCTGGAATTTACAAATGGCAAACGATGTTGAGAACGTGCAAACAAGCTCCTCTCCGGTGTGGTGTCTGAGTGGATATTTGCTCCAACACCGTACCATCAATGATGCAGTGGGCTTAGGTGTGTCAGGCAGGCCTGCTGTCTTCCTGTGAAAAGGCCATAGGATCTGTGGGGAATAGATGAGGCATGTACTTCAGCCTAATTCTGTATGTAGTTTTACAGTGAAGACAGTTGAAGGCAGGCATGAGAGAACCCATTATGCTCAAGCCTCAAAGGCAGTGGATGATGAAGAGAGCTGGGACCCGCTCCTCCCATAGTAAGTGCCCCTGGCCATGGTACTATGTGTAGGCCATATACTGTGATGTCGACATAACATACACGGTGTAGAAATACCCAAGGGGCGGTCTTGAATCAAACTCCGGTGTTAATAATAGAAAAAAATGAGCACACCTTCTTGGCCACAGAAGGGAGTAATACTATGGCTACACCTTTGTTTTGATAAGGTACAGAAGGAACTTTTCCATGTACTCACACACCTCCAACTATCGAGAACTCTTGTATATAGTGCATTTTATTTGTATATTATGGTATCTAACTATGCAGTGAGTCACTTCTTTTATTAGTCCTATAATGATACTGACCATGGGCTATTATAAAGACCCCTAAACAACTGTAAAAATGCATACAATTTTCACTCATAATGAATATCCTTTAAATGAACCACTCCCACAGAAATAATAAAGACATATTCACATTTACCTAATTGCACAAGCATTGTTTGTATATAGAAATAAACAATAGCTGCAGCTGTCACCAACAGAGCACCCTCATTTATCATGGCAGCTCTGCTCGTTCAGCACTTCTTTAGGCTGTCACTGCTGTGTCACTGTGAGAGACACTGCATCATGTACACATCATATAGGGATGTTTATCTATTAGGCAAGACGAATCACTGTCCAACCAGCTTTGGATAACCCTGTCTATCAATCTAAATTTGATTCTTCTCATTGTCAGCTTGAGCAGTGGAAAACATGGCAATGTCAATAATTTGGTAATGCCAAGGTAAGCAATTATATTTTATAGTGTACTTTTTTCCGTTGACATAACATAAGAGTGTTGCAACACACAGTTCAAGAACAGCATGAGGAGAGAAATAGACATTAATTTACTGTGCAGTTAATAAAAATATAAGGCTATAACACTATTACAATACACAAGTGTCAATGGCTATGATTATGTACAGTGCAGCATATGGACAAATAGCAGGTAAAGTGATTTGGTAAGTGATGATTTACATTCACATACAGGCGGCCGATAAATGTACAGGCCTAACATTGTTCACTGTACAGTCTGACAGCAGCAGGAAGGAAAGACCTGAGGAACCTCTCCTTCACACAGCATGGGTGGATCAGTCTGAGCTGCATTCCAGAGCAAACAGGGCATCCTACAGGGGGGCAACACTCCATATATGTGTTTTTAGCCACGACCCTCCTGTCCCCCACCTGTGAGTCCAGGTCAGTGTGTTGTATGGAAGAACTTCCAGGTCCACATCCACACTGTGGATTCCTCAGTAAAAATGATGTTTGGGATTGGTCAGTCACACAAATATTGTCCCTCAACAAGGCATGATTGTACAGTAAAGAAAAACAGCACTTTGAATTTAGTTTTTTGGTTTTGCAATGACAATACCTTTTGTCTTGTTAAGCATAAATGTGATATTATTTCTGTCTTCAATATTTTGTTTGAATGTATTTCAACGACAACAATCTTCACTACCTGTTACGTTTTATATTATTACAATTTGACAGTTTCATCCAGAAAGAAACTGTTGAGAAGTACATTGTTTTATTCTTATTTCAGAAGTAGGTTGACCTTTGATCATTTTTAAGGGGTGGCAGAGTGAGTTACCCAGCTCCTCAGCCCCATCACACTGTCCCTGGAAGATGGATGACAGGACAAGAGGTGGGCTCATTAGTGCAGCTAAGGGTCCGCACAGCCAAGGACAACACTGACCCACAGAACAACCCTAATTTAAGCCTTCACCAGATCCAGAGCTCAAGAGAATCCCCGCTGCTGTCAGCTCCATAGAAATTAGAAAGGGGGACTTCATATAGGTTTTGCTCCAGTCATGATACTACAAATGACACATCTTATTAAAATATGCAAATGAATACATGCATTTCAGAAGTGCCCATGTGAGAATAACATCACCAAGTTGCAGGAAATATTTGCCACAGAACCTGCTAACCCTTCTCTTTGCATTGTTTACTTGTCTTAGAACTGTAGAAAAGCTAATGCTTTAATAATAATAATGATTGTTTGACTTGTGTTCAGTAATACAAAGTCAATTAAGAACTATTACCTCAAACAATGTCAAACAGTTTACAAAAGCATTTGGACCCTTTCTTCTTCTGAATTCAATGCATTTTACTTTTTATAGCCTGGTCAAATGTCAATGTTATTTATATGTATATTGTACATCAGCTGATAGACCAAGGGTGTGGCGATAGAGATGTTGGAGGGCCTAAATGTAAACTCACACACTCATGGTGCAGAGAACTCTGCTCTTGCGTCTCTGTGCCACAGTGTGCACAGGTAACTTTTATAGTGATGGGGATGTTCTTGCTTTACCCTAAAATGTTCCACAATATGATATTAAGCTTATCTATCTGCAGAGACAGGTTACAAGTTACACCATAACTAAGTCCTAACCCAATTCTAACCCTAAACCTAAACCCTTACCCTAAACTAAGATACTTTTACTGCCATGCTGTGAAACATACCAGGCAATCTGCACTGAAACGGGTAGAATAGACAAAAACGTTATATAGAGAATGGTTAAAATTATGTATCTCGGTTGTAAAGGAAATATGAAGGATGATTCAGACCATGCAATTTCCGAAGGATGAATAACACAGGTGGTGGTCTGGTGTATAGGGATAAATAGGCAAAAAAAAAACTGTAAAATAAAAAGTGATTGTTGAGGAAAGTAGAATAGAAAGTAAGAGAATACATTGTTTATAATATTAGACAACATTTATTTATAAGAACATGTAATGTCAATGCAAAACATCATTGATAGAATACCAAAATGTAATTATTAAGAAGGAGGAAAAGTATGATGTCTTCTTCATGTCATGGGTCACTGGCAACATCAGTGTTGTTGGACTCCACTGAGGAATCAGTGAAAACAAGTGGAGATGTGTTCCTGAAGTTTGTGCTGCAGAAGTGGCTGTGTGGGGCAGACCAAATTACAGCTGTCACGGGCGATGAGCTTCAGAGATGGTGTGAAAAGCCTGTCAGAGGAGATGATTGTGGGAGGAATGAAACAGCCCCAGTATTCCAGTGGCCTGCCAGGGCTGGGGCAGACTTTGTTCGCTTAGTTAAATTGCGTAACATTGCTGCAGAATAACAAATTGAAAAGTATTAGTAAAAGTCCTGATTACTTTTAAGAATTGTTTTTGTTTTTGGATGAACATTACAAAAAGTATAACTAATATATACTATATATATATATATATATATATATAATATATTATATATATATATATATATATATATATATATTATATATATATATATATATATATATATATATATATATATTATATACACATATACATATATATACATATATACATATACATATATACATACATACATACATACATACATATATATATATATATATATATATATATATATATATATATATATATATATATATATATATATATATATATATATATATATATATATATATATATATATATATATATATATATAGTCATTTTTAAAAGTTATATAATGCTGGGCTCGACATTAACGGTTGTCCGCTGGCCCCGGGCAACTAAAAGTTTTGTCCGGGCAAGTACTCCCGTCTGCCGATTTGCCCGAGCGGGCAAGTGAAAATAAAGCCACACAAATCTAGTCCCCGAATAATAATAACTATTAATTTGGTTGAAAAACGAAGCGACGGGTTGTCTGCTCATAATTTTTATTTATTTTTTTTCCCGTGAAAGGAACAGAAAAGTCCAACGTTGTTGACTGCCGCGAAAAACGGCCGCGATGCTCACTTCATGCGCGCTGCTGTGCGCATCACCATGTTTTGTCTTTCCCACTGACTGTAAGGCAGCCTAAATAAAACGGACGTAGTGTTACCCTGCCTCCTGCTCCGCAATCTTTGCCCAGTCAATCAAAAATGTCCCATAGTGCTTCCGCGCCACTCCACCCCTTTTTTCTGTCTCTCACTTTACCATCACATCTCCAGGAAGCTTCATTACGCATCGGAACAAAGAGCGAACTCAGGGCTAAACCCAACTCCAAAAATTGGCGATATATTTATTAGGCCTCCTCGGTAATCTCAGTAACTAGTTAAAAATACATAGGTTATTATTATAGCCCGCGCTTTAGAGAATAACATTCACTCGGGCGGTACCGAGGTGTCTCCAAGCGTCCCGTGCGCTCTGTGAGCGGGGCGTGTGTCACCGGAACACCGCTCCACATTAAACCCGCCTCTCTACTCCGGTCCTCATGAAGCCCTGTACGTACGCACTCCCTCTCCCACATCGTACTGAGATCCATTCATACAGAACAGTCCTACCTGTGCGCCTCACGGCTCTGCGTCACTCCGTGCCTTTCCCCTCTCTCCAGTGCCTCGCGCGTTAATCCCATGTTTTCTTAACGCATTACGCATCGATGAGAAGCGCGCCGCGAACAAGGACCTCAACTTAAACAGTCCAAACTAACTCCACTGTATCCTGCAGAGGACAGAGATATGTAGTAGTTTTCTTCATAAGTGCGCAAAGTGTATAGTTCCAGTTTATATTTTTATGCCTCAGGTTGCCCTGGGTCTGACAACCTGAGGCACGTTGTGTTTCAACTCTTAGATCTCCGAATGGATACAAGAGAAAACTATTTAATGAGAAGACCAACGATAGTCGTTTTCATCTCGTATACATACAAATTTGGACACACTATTTCATTTGCCAAAATCTGTCCGGGACCTCAGGGTCCCGAGATCAGGACTAGACCAAAACCTCTGAGGGTCGAGACAGAGACAAGACTGAGACCATGGCCCATCAAGACCAAATCAAGGCCATCTTTGTAATTTTTGACATTTATTTGTATTTTACACTTATTTTAGCACATATATATCAATATCCAAGCAAACTGTACTGCACTGAACACTGCCTTTTTTTTTTTTTGGAATCTCATCCACAGTTTGAGAACGCCTTCTTTAAGAGAACTTCCATTGGCATTTTACACAAAACTGCTTCAAAGTGAATAAAGCTGGTAGGATTTTTAAACCTGTTTTGTCAAGTTTCTAACTGGAGTTACATTCTCTTACTGGTTTTGCAGTGGGATTCAAGCCTCTGCACATTAATCAAACGCACGTTGTTACAAACACAGATGCATTTTGAGCACTTTTATTAGGCAAACTTCAACCACATGTAGCAGTAGTCCTGCTTTGTGCCAACAGTGTAACATAAATTTGGATTAGTTTTTGCTTCGCATTTTGTATTACTCTTCTAATCTGTGGACATTGAGGAGGAAGCCCGTTTGCGTTATATGCAGGGAGGAGCGAGAGGTGAAAAGGTAAGGAGCAGTGCGCTGACGTGAGGCAGGTGGACAGGTAGGATGTTTTAAAAAGAGACGAGACCAAGACCGTAAAAAAACGGTCTAGAGTACTGTGACACTAGCCTGTGCATATATTTAAAAATATATAATGAACTGAGCACTGTTTTGTTTTTCCAGGCAAGTAGATCTGGGTGTCGGGCAAGTAAAAAATTATACCCACTTGCCCGGGCAAGTACTTGAAATGCTTAATTTCAAGCCCTGTAGTGTGTCATTCTGTCTTCTAAACTGAACCAGACACTAGTATAAACAATGCGAAACAGACCAGTCGAGTTTATTCTCTGTCAAACTTTTTTCCAAAAGCTATTTGAACTTTTGATCTCAGTAAAACACACACACAGAAATGACAACACTATATACCCACGTTAATATTTCTTTGCACAGTGGAATTTTAGATTGTTCAAATGTTTTAAATATAACAGTATATTGTAGTAGTTTCAAACTATTTAGTAGTTAAAGTACTTTTGTAAGTAGCCCTTTTATCTCAGTTTTTTTTTTTTAAAAAGTGCCAATATGCAAAACATGCTGAAACAAAAACGCTGAGTTAGTAAAATATAGATGGACAATCGACAGAGTCTTTATTTAACTTTAGCTGGCCCCTGTATGTGAATATCCTCAGGTTCAAAAATTCACACTGATCAAAGTGATTCAACATTAATGAATTGCACATACAGTGGTTTCAGCACAAACTCAATGTAGCTTCTGATGTAAGGGTTTGAGGGCCTGTCACAGTGAAAGAATTACTCATCTGGTAAAGGTACACAATGCAACTTTTCTGTTCAGTGGTCTGCCACCTGCTTGTCTTTGCGTTTTATTATTAACTTTAATAGTTAAAGTTCAAACTAGAGCATATCTGTTAAAATATTACTTGGATTTACATGTTAAATTTCTCCAAAAGCATGCTTTGTTGTTTCACGACTGAATAAATTGTGTTCAGTGATTTTATGACTTTTTTCTTTTATATTGTTTTGTTGTAAAGGGTTCAATAAATAACAGTCGATTATGTGATGAAAGCAAACTTTAGAAAAGCAACATTCTGCATTACTTTCTATTGTTACAGTAACCATAATCATAATTTTAAAGGCCAAACTGCTATTAAAGCTCAGCAACTTTGTAGATATATTGTGGTTTGAATTTAGTTTAACTTTAATAATTCAATACAATTCTCACCAGGTCACACCGGATTAATCAACATTATTGCTTAGTTTATGTTACAAGTTTTCACCAAAAGTATTGAATAATATATTCCTGAAAATGCCTCAAAGTAAAATTGTGCATTCTGCAGTTACTTCCCATTGTTACATCAGCCAGAATCATCGTTTTAAAGGCCATCCTGATATACCCTAGTCCGCTCTCCTATATTTGTATGCTGTTCCCTTTACTTCATGTTCAATTTCTGTGTGTGTGAGGACAAGAGGAGCAGAGCCGTGAATAGCTCGGAGGAGACAGGTTTATCACTATCCTGCAGATACATGCAACACTAAATCAAATCTTTGTGTGGAGTGATGCCGAGGCAGGAGATTTTCTGTTCGAGCTGCTTTAACACAGGCTACCTCTGACACTGTGGAAATGATCTGAGCTAGGAACACTATCAGTCCCCTACAGCCCCACACCAGAAGAAAGGCCCAATAGTCACAGGCAACTTTTCAGCACTAATGTATAGGGGTTGGTGCCACGTAGCATTAGCTCATTGAAGAAAGTAATAAAGAGACAAATGGGGAATTTTATGTTTGAAGATAATTGAATTGTCAGGATTAAGTGTAGCTTATAATTGTATTTTGACATTTTGTAAGGAAAGATTATTTCTTAAAAAAAAGCTCAAAGGTGAACAGTGCTGATTAAACACCCCCTTTATGGCACGTATATCATCCCAAAGTCCCACAAGGATGAAGTGGTATTTGTGACATTATACGTGAATAGTAAAAGATCTATTTCCTGAGCTGATTGCCCTGCCACTGACTCACCAATTTGTAATAATAGGAGTAATATTGGTAATATAAAGCAAGTGGGAGGGCCTAAAAGATACAGACTACAGCATAGTAGAACATGCAAACTCCACAATTCCACATGCATCAAGGAAAGGAATCCAACTTGGCACTTACTGTCTGTCCAGTTAAAGTAGAGTGGTTTGTTGTTAGTCAGAAAGCCACAATGTTATATTCCTATTATATCTTGTAAAATCTAATAAGTAGACCTTACTTGAAAAAATCTAGGAAACCGATTGCCTTGAAAAATCTGACTAATGTGGACTGTGAATTTAAAACTGAGCTTACAAGTAATTCCTCTTTCATCTAACTAGGCATAGCAAGTTAAGTGTAAGAGTTATTTCATCTTACTTGGTAAAACCATGGAAACTGATTGCCTTGAAATGAGCTAGTAAATGTTATTTATATACACAAGGTAGAGTAAAAACAGGTTCTATTCTACAATAATGAAATTTAGATCTGCATCAGGTACAAGGATTTGAATATTTGTTAGTCTTTGAAAAAAACTTAGCAAAACTTTTGTTCATCTTAAGTTCAAAACACATTGTAACACGTGTAACAGGAAAATAATATAGCACGGTCATTCCACGTCAACTCAACCAATACTCAAAAAATGCTGGAAGAAACATAACAGGAGTACAGGTGTAATCTGGCAAAGAGTGAATGAACAGAGGGAGGATATAGAGACTGGGAGGTTAAGGGAATTAGTGGCAGCTGTAGGAAAAACAGGGAGGTAGCAAAAGTTGGACCGGAACAGACTGGGAAATGGAGCTGGACTCTTGGCAATAATACGTCACTGTTGAAGTTACTTGTCTCATTCAAGTTGACTTTATTCTAACTGATAAGTAATGTGCTTTTTTCACCCTGAAAGTGACTGTTACTTTACCACAATCATTAAGATCCACAAATTTATAACTGTGAGTAAAGTAAATTAGCTGAATTCAAGTTAACCCTAGTGTTAGGTGTTGCAGTGTAGTTTGTGTTTTATCTAGTCTATTTTGTTTCTCCTGTATCTCAGTGTGAAAGTCTGCAACACAATGTTCTTACGGTTTATACGTTTATTTAAAGTATATACCAAAATCATCCACCACCCTATATCTCAGCCAAATTGGTTTTATCTCCCCTGATGCTCTGCTTTCTCTCGTAGATTATGTCCCATTTAGTGTGGGACTCTCTTTGGGACCCCATAAGCTGCTGTCTGATGTCAGCCTCCATAATTCTCAGATTGATGGTGCCTGTTGAACATAGCTTTATCTCTGATATAATAATCTTTGGCATCTGGGAGTTTTACGTCCCCCACTCCTATCTAAAAAGCCCAAAACATTTTCAAAATAGCTTAAATATCCCAACAATGATCTCGCATGATATTTCTGATCACTTTTTCCATATTCAAATTAATAATGTGACCTACTTTGAAAGGTTCAGCCTGTATCTTGCATATTCCTCCACTGTGGCCTTTATGATGGGGGCAATGTAATTTTCTCCCTTGGACCACGTATCGCAGCGCGCAGTGGAGAACGCCGTTTCTCCACAGAATTCCGGTGGGTATTCATGAAAAATGCATGAGTGCCGACTGCACATGGATGCTCCCTTAAGCTGAGGCCCGGAAAATATGACAGTGACAAACAATGGTGTGATATGTCAGCGCTAAGACCAGAGAGAGGGAGGATCAGAGTGAATTTGAGAGTGCTGCGCCGCCTGTATGTTTATTAGGGACTCAGGAGGGATTGCCACGGTCCCCCAAGGCCTTGCCGCGGCGCACTCCAGCCCCCTGGGTATTTTGACTACCACAGATTTAGCACAAGTCTAGAACATTTACAAGAAACACTCCATCGCCCAGGTTTGTCCCACTTAGAAGTTAAATCACAAGTGCTTAAAGGATTTTACCACTTGTTTTGTCCATTCATTAGTTTGGGAGATAAAATCATTACCACCAAAAATTCACTACCTGTTTACGCTGTGATAAAGAAATAAATCTTTAATGCCACTGCATCACCCAGTTTTTCTCTTATAAATGAATTTGTTCTGTTCTGTTTTCCATCCCAGTGTATTGTAAAAACAAAACTTTGAGAAAATACCACTATGTGCGGGCGGCAGTAGCTCAGTTGGTAGAGCATTCGCCCACTGATCTGAAGGTTGGCGGTTCGATTCCAGCTCTCGACATAAACATCACAGGTTGAGCTGTCAGATCCACTGACCCACAGGTTGGCTGGTGTGATTCCAGCTCCCACAGATGAATGCTGCCATTGTGTCCTTGGGCAAGACACTTAACCCACCTTGCCCACAGTGTCTGCGTACACTGGTGTGTGTGAATGGGTGAGTGGTTCCTTGTTGTAAAGCTCTTTGAGTGCCTTGAAGGTAGAAAAATGTGACCATTTTACCATGCTGTTTTTATCTAATTATACAACATTTTATCACTCGCAAAGCCAAATGAGTCACTATATGATGCTTTGAGATGAGAGCTGATTGGCTGTCCTTTGGTGGTCTGTTGTGGAACTCTTCATAAACACTTAAAGAATACATCAAAAATAAACCAAGAGAGATGCAATGTTCCAAAATGAATTTATTTATAACTGCACAGATCTGTACGTCAGCAGTCATGTCCATTCTGTCCCTAGTCTGAAATACGGTAATAAGGACACAGCATCTGTAGTGAGACAGGTTACATACATAAGATCAACAAAACCAGTTTAAACTCATAGAAGGAGCACAAGGCCAGGAAACTCTCTCACACAGGACAACAGCCAAGATTAGAGTAAACAGTAATAAAAACTAGGACCTTGAGTTAAGATATAAGAGTTGAGATTGTGATTGCATAACATTAAACATCTTACATGCCATCTATGAATAGCCCAAATTAGGTAAAATGTTATTGATGCAAAGATTTCTGTAACAGGTCCACCATGCTTACTTCTGAAAAAGATATTCAAAAGCTGTGCTAGCTGCCATCCATGCATGTAAATACTAGCACCATACCAAGGAGTTTGTGAAAGCTAAAAACTAGTCAGACAGATCTAAGCTTTAACTTTAATTTTAACTTCCACCTTTCACAGTTTGCATATACCCCAACTTTATCTTAAATGTTGAAGATCATCTACACCCCTAGTACTTATGTAACTATATACCAGCTGTATATAGCTTAGATATATTTGTATTCCTATGTTTCTATATATTTAGTTTGTACTTGTACATATGCATTTATATACTAGTAATTATGCCTTATTTGACACCAGTATTTTATTATTTTGGCCACTTGTTTTGAATGTATTATTACAATGTATATTTTTGGTCTTTGTTATAATAATATGTTGTGATATGAGCTACTGTGTCCATATAATTTCCCTTGTAGATCAATAAAGTTTGTCTAAGTCAAAGTCTAATAAGCCTATGCGTATGCCGTGATACAACTAGGTCTTTATATAGTTGGTTTGGTTATATAGTACATAATCTTGTCCCATGTGCTCCTAATATGGCTCATCCATGAAGATCTGCCTCTCCCCAGACTGAAGCTGAGCTCAGCAGAAGCATCACAAAACACACAAAGATGATACTCAACATCACTATATGCAGCCTCATAAATCGCTTGTTCCTGTGTAGTGTAGGGGCTAATCTCATTACTGTACATTCAAGCCTTTGGTGGGTATAGACTCTCTCTGCCTCAGCTTCAGTGGCCCTTTGTGGAGCATTAGAGTAGGGCACTTAGCTCACGCTTCGCTTCACTGTCAAATCCCTCTGAAATACACTGAGGAAAGATTAGATGACACAATATGAGGGCCGTATCTGACTGACGCTAAAGCTGTTGAATTCACAGACAGCTCCTCCATGAAAGACTGCCTGTATTTGAACCCGTCATCTATTAAATAACAATGTGTACTGGGCACGCTATTGAAAGGAGTCACACTTGTTTGTACAAAGCTGACAGTTTACAGCGCACTATTTTTGCTGCTTGACATCTGTGAATGACCATATAACATGTCTTTTTTCGGCAGTTTTGACAGTTGTAGCCACCGGGCATAACCATCGATTTGCTGGACAGAATGGTAGAAATGGAAGATCAATCAAAAACAAAATGGCTATCAGATTGTATGGAATCTAATAATGTGGCTCACACGTGGATAGCTCTCTGGGCTGGTGTTGCAATCGATCCTGAACTTCTGTATCAGTCAGACATGCCCAATGCAGGGATATCTGATATGACTGTGGTGTTTTTGATAGATCAATCAAATTTATCAACCAAATATTACCATCATTCATTTAAGTAATATTTTTAGATAATATTTCATGTGATTGAATGTATGGATGTCATGTTTGTCTGTACTGATAGACAATTTAACAGTGCATTATGTAACTTTTCTGGTAGAGGGTCCACCTACATTTTTGTCTCTCCATGGAAACAGCAGGAGATACCACCAGGCCAAGATATTTGTCAGATCTGTGCAGAGGATGGTCTGCTGATTGTAGGTGTGCATGTTCTTTGTGAAATAAAAACACCCATACTTGAGTGAATCGTAGATGGATGTATTTAATGCCACACTGTGAAACATTTCAGACAAAGTAATGCTATCTCCAATTCTCCATGGAGACAAGCAGCTCCTGAAAAGTTACAAAATGCACCTATAAAAAAAAATTAAAAAGTAAAAATGCTACATAACAAGATATAATCGATTCATTTTTGATAAAACAGCCTGGATTTGATGAATATATGTGATATGTTTTTGCTTGGATTTTTTTGTGATGGAATTTTCTGCAGATTTGGTACCTCCGGCTCCAGGTTACATCATGAAAGATCTATTTTCTGCATTGATATGCGGCGTATTGTTTCATTTGAGAGGGAGTCATTTGTCACCCATTTTATGCAGACATTTTGAAAGCATCTCTCACTGGAGATAGTGTAACAACATAATCTCGTCACCCACAAAATGGAGCGCGTTTACCAAGCAGCCCGTCAGATAAGACACAAAATCTCACGACTCTAAATAACTATGACTTCCAGAGGGTTAGTCCAAAAACATTTGTTCTTTCTTGTTTTGAAATCTTCCATAATACTGTGAGAAATTGTCCTTATGCAAATCCCCATTTATTCTGACTTTAAAAACCACAATGACTCATCCAAAAAGGACGTCTGAAATTCAGTTACCAAGGAAGACTTTGGGCATGAGCTCAAACTGAACGCACACACCTAAAACTCAGCATATTTAATTAGTCCGCCTGGCATTGCAAAAATATGAAAATGAAGTATGATCCTGTGAAAAGCCAAAAATCTTTCCATCAAAGACACTTTTTACAAATTGATATAAGCAACATGGCCGACAGCTGTTTTCCATCTTTCCTTGCTTCTGTTGACATTTGGCAGAATATTAATATAGCTTTTGACTCTACTAAATAATTACCCCTTTCATCATGTCAAGCTCATTTCACTTTTCACACCTAACTAACTTCCCATTGTTCCGTTTGGATTCTCCCTCGTGTTTGATTCCTGCCCCTTTCTGTGGATAAAGTCTTGCTTCCAACCTCACAATCAGCTTTGCTCGCCTCCCGTGGCTTAAATATAAGAAGGGAGCGTGTAGTGGTGACATTATCAGCTCGCCTTAGTCTGGTTAAAATAGACCATGACTATCAGTGTTTGTGACGGAACAGGCTTAGCATTGGTCGGTTAGCTCTTGGCGTCTTTTATGTGTGTTTATCAGAGCTTCTGTCCCTTGTCCGCCCTTGTGATATCTATGAGAACAAAATGGCTTAAAGCTAGGTATTAGAATTAAACCTCGCAAGCTGTGGTATTCATGTTTCTTGTTTGGTGGAATTGGAGCCAAAGTTGAAGATCAGATGGTTGCATGTGATAAAGTCCTTATAGTTTTTATTAGATGAGGTTCACTAGAGGATTACAAAGTGTGGCTAAATTAAACCATCTAACAGATCTGTCACCATTGCTTTTTTCTAGCCATTCTATCCTTAATGGTAAACCACAGTACAGTGGCATAATGGTCTTTAGCCCTAAATCAAGAACTGCAATATTGAAACCAAGTGATCTGAATGCATCTGACATCGCACAATTAAATAAACTTGAAAGCAAAGAGTAAAAGGTTATCATCTAGTATAAACTCTATCTCTTTAAAGACACTTTGTTTACTAGAATGAGAAAAACACAACTAGTTTATTTTAAACAGCTTGCAGTGGTCCAAAGTAATTCCTCACTTGCCTTATCCTTTCCAAGCATTCTAATGAGTCTAAAAGCACTTTTCACAACTTTGAGACCAGAGCAGAGTTTTGCAATGGCATAAAGCTAAACAACTAGTGTTCTAACATGCACTTCCTGATTTTCAGACAATAAACCTCTTTACAGTTAGATTCTGACAGCATGCAGTGGACATGTTTTGACCTCAAGTGATGCTTATACAATTTATCTGTCTGTACTGAGGCAAGACATATTTTGCTCAAATGGGAAATTGGGTATGGACTTTAATATCCTTGAATCATTCCTCATGAATTGTTGATGTCTTCCCGTGCAGACTTCTCATGTCCTGAACAAACCAAAAAGACAAATCCCCACAGTTAATTACAAAGCAGCTTGACACACTTGTGTTAGCCCATTCTTAAACCCCAATCTGCTATTACTTCAAAAATCAATTACCTACAATCTCTAAACAAACAACTTTCACTACAAAACCAGTCATGGATTAATTTTCTGGTCATTAGCGATAGTGTGGACGGGGGCTACTTCTCACAAATGATTGTGTTTATCTAGTAATCAGTTTGCTTCCTCTAGAAGAACCTGTTTCCTAGACCACCCACACTAATCATTCACTTAGGTGACCAGGTAAAATCAGGTTACAATCTCTCAGGCAATGTTAAACTTAATGACAATAATAAACAAACAATTGGAACAGGGTGGAAAACGCAGATGTGGGAGGTTTAGAGAAAATCTTAATTCTAAAATAAGTAAACTCAAGTAGAAAATAAGGGTTCTGCTTTATCAATGCAAAATTAAGCTTTCTATCATGTTATAATGTTGTTCCCTCATCAAAACCATGCCTGAAGTGGTTTTATATGTCATCCATGTATGTTTGCGATCACAGTGGCCATTTTCCACATTGATTGTGTTGTGATATCACTCTGAAGGGGGAGTGACTTAGCCTGGGGAGCAAAGGGAGGGGGGACTCAGAACATCAAAAATGAAAGTGAAACAGATGATTTTAAGATTTAGATTTTAATATGTTGAAAGCCCAACCATGTTACATATTAAAACATTTTAAAATAGACAAAACAAAAGCCTTCTTTTTGTTGTTTCTTTACTGTAAGTGGGCTTGCTTCTTAACACACATGACTCTTCAAAACCTTAGAAGACATCCAAGTAGGATGTTTAAAGATGCTTAAGTGCTCTTCAGTGTAGGGACCAGTCTCAAATACAAAGTTGAAAAAGCTGAGGCACTCAAAAAGTACAAAATTGTAAGAATATATTGTGGCCCTTCTTTCCATGTAAGCAAAGCAGATTTTAGAATTTAGATTTTTCTAAGAACAGCTCTGTCTACATGTTGCATCATGCTCCGGGTCACTGTGTGCCAGTCCACTTTAAACATGTGATCTACACCTATGACTTAAAATCTGGACTGTGACGGTCATCTTCAGTTTGACCTGATTAAGGGCCTGACTTAAACCTGACTGTTATTTGGACTCCTCCTATTTGTCTCCATTAAAAAGTTGTTCCTATGTTTATAATATTCCACAGTATGGCATTTAACTCCATGAAGAATGTCCTGTAGTATGCTTTTAACTTTCTGTTTTCCTAGAATAATGTAGGTGACTTTCCACCTCCAGAAAATTAAATAGTATTACTTTAAGACTAGTTAAGTGTAGTTATTATAAAGTGTTACCAAAGTAAATGTGAACTGTATAACCACCTCTATTTAATACTAATAGGCAAATGGTATCTAATGGTGCACCCCTGTGCACCCAGTAATTAATATGTGGTGACTTTAAACATTAGTTTTATTAAGTGTTTGATGCATGAGAGGCTTTATTGATTAGCATATTCTTCACAAACTGACACCTCCACTTGTAACATGGTAAGTGCCCCGGCCGACCCAAGTGATCTATGGTGTGTGCACTAATGAGCTTATAAGAATCTCTACTTCCTCAACACTACTTTATATTAATGAAGCGTCACTCCCGACTGAGTTAGATCTGAAATTAAAATGCTAAATGTAAAATCACCAAATTGCTCTATTTTCCAGTGATTTGCATGGCACCTCCTTTGAGAGAAGCCATACCATAGGGAGGACAGGAGCAGGCACAGCCAAGGTTGAGATATCAAGAGACAATGACGAGGAGGTCAGTGGGGCCAAGACTGAAAGGGTAATTAGGTTGTGTAATTAGCTTGTATTAATCACTCATGCACTGTATAAAGCTCTGAGCACCTCTAAGACTGCCAAGGCCCATAGCGTCACAATATATGCATCATACAGAAGTAAGGTCAGTTGTCTCATATTGTAAAATGGGAATAGTTATTAGCAATTCATAATATTCTTTTTTTTTTCTTTTAAGCACAATTATAAACAATTCTAAATTCATTTCTGATTTATCCTTTTCGTGATCCAAATTGTCTGTTTATTCAAATAATTTCTTAAATCAAAAACCTAAAATTTTTCAAACTTGGTATACGGATATTTCCAGGGTTAACTTGATGTGAACAATTGTGAAAGATCATTCAATGTCAGGGGATCTGTATTCACATGGTATTTCCATCAAGGACTTACTGCAAAACAGAAATGAAAGAAGTTTAACAATTCCCCCAGCAATTTAATCACATGTATTTTATTATGATTGAAAACTTTATTTATTGTATTTATTTGCAAGGTTTAGACCAAAATTTGCCAAGGATTTAAGATGAACTTGCATAAGACAAGCTTGTTTCATTATGATTTAAGGAGACTCATCTAATTTATTGATTTCTGTAATAGCATGGCTTTGACTGTGAGCTACATTTAATATTCCATTCACGTTAACTACTGTCCATCAGTGCTAATTATCCATGTACTCCCACCCCCCCAGCCCCCCACCCCCTTCATGTCAGAGCCCTGTGCGACCTTGTATAGAGAGCTGCCCATCACAATGTTTGAATCATTTATCCACAGTGTAGAAGGAGTCACAACACATATACGTGCCTTATGTGCTCACCTGCCCAAACCTGATCAGGAGGCACACTAGGGTCTGTCTAGGGATCCAAGCTCCGGGTATAGCTCCAGAATATGGTGTAGTTTTGTAATGAGAGAGAGAGTGAGTGAGTGAGAGTGAAAGAGTGAGTGAGTGAGAGGGGGAGAGAGGGAGAGAGTGAGACATACTTTATTTTGATCTTGAAAGAAATATTCAAGTTTTGCTGCAGCAACATTTACTGTACACAGTCACATCTCAATCACATTTGTGTCTTAGTCAAAAGTGTCAGTGCAGTTTAACAGGAGGACTGGTCAGGTACAGGGGCAGTTAGAGGAGAGGGAGAGACAGAAGTGTCCCTCCTCTGTGTCCTGCAGCATCACAGCAACATCCAGGGGGAACCAGGAGACTGCTCTGGTGTTTTAGTATAAGTATTAGTTAAGTTTTTTTTTTTTTTAAGTGTCTTGGAGTCTTTCCTCTGGAAGGTCTTCTGCCACATTTGCTGCCACATATGTGTGAAAAGCCTGTAGCATCTCATGTATCCATAGCTAACTCCTTAGCTACTTAGATAGGGGACAGTTCATTTCACACATGCACATGCCATGATATGATGTTAAAACTGAGCTCAATAATAATAAGCTAATATAAAAATTTGCCAAAAAATGTATATTATTTAATCTGGGACTAGAATTGTGGCCCTAGATAAGCGGAAGAAAATGGATCAATGGAATATAAAAATTGAAATAATTGAAAATATTTTTAAAAATTTAAGTGCTTTAAGTTTAAGTATATTGCTGCAGAAAATATCACCATAAAGGATAACACTGACAATACACTGACAGTATAACCCTAAATGATAATATCCTGAAAAAAAAAAGTTAAATGTGAAGTATCGTTAGACACACACTGAAGCATATTCATATGCATATCCATATCATACAAAAATAAAATGTACACACAATAAATATTTAGCCTCAATATATAAGGTTAAACACTATAATCTAGTTATTGTTTTAAAATATTGAACTATATATTAATATAGAAATGACTGACTAGACCTATAATGTGAAATCTAGAGTGATACTGTTAATAAGCAGGTAATGAGAAAAGATGAGCTCATTTAAATAGGGTTTTGTTATGTTGTTATATTAACCTGACTTTTGTAAAATAGTGTGGTGATTTACTAATTTATGCTGTGTGGAGGAATTGGACCAAATTAAAGAACAATGGAAACGTCCATAAAGGAAAATTGGCGTGAGAAGCATGGAGTTAGCAGAGGCATGTTTAAGGTAGATAAGGTGAAACCAATTGACAGTTCCTGCACTTTCCCACTGGCAAAAGACATTTTATTGGCACGTCTGTAGATAGCCTGCCTGGACTTGAGAATAAGCCTGAGAATTGCAACAGCTGGAGAAAATACTATTGGTCACAGCAAGTCATTGAAAATGGAAGTCTCGAGCTCTGAGCGTCTCCCATGAAATCCAGTTTTACCCCTTTCATTGAGATGGGGCATTTTCTAACCATCTCTCCATCACACTTCCACTCACAAAATAGAAAGTAATTAACACGTAGAGAATGACATCTCTCTTCAGCTTGCATGGACTTGTCAACATGTCAGGTGGTCACAAGACACATGGTTTGTGTTTGACGGAGAGAAGATGGCTTAAAATAGTCTCAAATTAGATTACTGTATATTGCTGTCAGTCCAGTTTTTTTCAGTTCAAATCTAAGTTGAACTACAGTTTAATTTTGACCTTTGTTAATTTGAGTATTAAAGGGTCCATATTCCACTATTTTCTGGTCTATGTTATAATGTTGTATCCTCATCAAAAACATACCCCTGAGTTGTGTTATGTTTTATCCACACAAACAACTCCTGCATAGGATGAGTTCTTCTCTCAAATGGAAAACACTTCGCCCCACCTTGTAATGTCATAAGATAATAGAGGAAGTACTCCACTGTGTTTATACACTCAATACACCTTCACTAGAATCATTTGAATAATTTAGCCCCATAACAACCCATGACTACTGAACAAAAGGTAATAGGTAGCTGTTAACTTGAAAACTACCACTTCATGGCATACTTTTTTTTTTGAGGTTTGTACATGGAGACTTATAATAACTAACTCAAACATGTTTGAGTGAAACAAAACACAACTCCAGGCATGTTTTTGAAGAGGTAACAGCATGGCTTAAAGCTCATGTGTAATATACCTTCATTCCTTCATTCATTTGAAAGCAATCACTAAAACCAGAATATACACAACTCGGTCACTTTCATTTACCTTTTCCATAACTTTCTTGCATGTTTATATGTATTGTTTCTTTCCTCAGACCATTAAAATAAACAGGATGTGTTAAAATTAGCCAGTTTTTTCTTGTACCACTACAGGCTCAAGTCAATGATGTGAGTTCATGGTATAAATTATTCATATGGCTTACCATGCATGCAAGCAGTCAGTTCACTTCAGAATAAGACAACTAAGGTTTAGATCAGAAATGAATGTAGTTGTGGAGAATAATAATCTGGAAGTAAATATGTTGCATGAACCACTTGGTTCTATGTCCAAGCTTGTACAATTATTGCTGCGTGCTGATGGGGAAAGTGGTTTTAAATGTTGGTTGCAAGCTTCAATTGGAGCCATAGCTTGACAAGTGATTAAAATAAAAAGAGGGTTTATTATATTGGGAAGAAAACATGAATACTGAGTTATTTTTAGAAATGGTAAAAAGAAATGGCAAAAGTAAAAGGAAGTTAATTGTATATGTTAATCACTAAGGTAAACGGCAGCAGTTAAAATGCTCTGTTTTATCATAAATTCTAAAAATGTCTAAAACATTGTCAGCCACATTCAATTGCAAAACCATTCCTGAGGTGGGGGGGTCTTCTCATTGGTGCCCCTCTAGTGTTGTTTCAGCAAATCAACTTTCCAAGCTTTGTTTCCTCATCATTAATGAATTACAACTTTGACTAACAAAGTTGTATTGTCATTGATCCATGAGTGTTTAAGTAATCCTGTATTGTACTGCATTTAAGTGTTCCAAACTTTTCTGTTTTCACCTACCCCTATCCCTGCCCACTGATCTGTACTCACTTGTGATTATTCAAAACATTTAGACTCTGAGCCAAACATGTAAGGTTCAAAAATGTCATATAGCCATTTCTCAAACAAAAAAACAACAGTGTAGTGTCAGGGCTTATGAGTTTTTAACTGTTCAATGAACACATTTATATTATCAAATCATAATAGATCATAATTGTGATCTAATGAACAACATATATAAAATAATACTCTCTATCTATCTATCTATCTATCTATCTATATATATCTATATATCTATCTATCTATCTATCTATCTATATATATATATATATATATATATATATATATATATATATATATATATATATATATATATATATATATATATACATATATATATATACACATATATATATATATATATATATATATATATATATATATATATATATATATATATATATATATATATATATATATATATATATATATATATATATATAAAAAATGTGTTTCACCTTCCACGGTGGTAGGTCTCTCTCACCCTCATTGAGCTCGGGTCCTCTACCAGAGGCCTGGGAGCTTGAGAGTTCTGCGCAGTATCTTTGCTGTTCCCATACTGCACTTTTCTGGACTGAGATGTCCGTTGTTTTTCCCGGTATCTGTTGTAGCCACTCTTCCAGTTTGGGGGTTACAGCCCGAGTGCTCCGATCACCACAGGCACCACTGATGCCTTTACTTTCCAGGCTCTCTCCAGCTCTTCCTTGAGCCCCTGGTATTTCTCTAGCTTCTCGTGTTCCTTTTTCCTGATATTACCATCGCTTGGTATTGCGATGTCAACCACCACGGCTCTGCTCTGTTTCTTATCCACCACCACTATGTCTGGTTGGTTCGCCATCACCATTCTGTCAGTCTGTATCTGGAAGTCCCACAGGATCTTGGCTCGGTCATTCTCCACAACCCTTGGAGGTGTTTCCCACCTTGATCCTGGGGTCTCCAGCCCGTACTCTGCACAGATGTTTCTGTACACTATGCCCGCCACTTGGTTATGTCGCTCCATGTATGCTTTCCCTGCCAGCATCTTACACCCCGCAGTTATGTGCTGGACTGTCTCAGGAGCCTCTTTGCACAGTCTACACCGTGGGTCTTGTCTGGTGTGGTAGATCTGGGCCTCTATTGCTCGAGTGCCCAGGGCCTGCTCCTGAGCAGCCAGGATCAGTGCCTCTGTGCTGTCCTTCAGACCAGCCCTCTCAAGCCATTGGTAGGATTTCTTGATATCAGCCACTTCAGTTATGTTCCGGTGGTACGCCCCATGTAGGGGTTTGTCCTGCCATGATGGTCCCTCCAGCACCTCTTCCTCTGGACCCCACTGTCTGAGACATTCTCTGAGCACCTCATCTGCCGGGGCCTTGTCCTTGATGTACTCAAGGAGCTTGGATGTTTCATCCTGGACAGTGGTTCCCACACTCACTAGTCCTCGGCCCCCTTCCTTCCGGCCTGCGTACAGTCTCAGGGTGCTGGATTTGGGATGGAACCCTCCATGCATGGTCAGGAGCTTTCGTGTCTTAACATCTGTGGTCTGTATCTCCTCCTTTGGCCAGCTTACAATCCCTGCAGGGTATCTGATCACTGGCAGGGCGTAGCTGTTGATTGCCTGCACCTTGTTCTTGCCATTGAGCTGGCTTCTAAGGACTTGCCTCACTCTTTGCAGGTATTTGGCCGTAGCCAAATATATATATATATATATATATATATATATATATATATATATATATATATATATATATATATATATATATATATATATATATATATATATATATAAAAACAATGCTCAAATACTTCTTCCTCTGAGAAGTTAGAGGAGTTTAAGTGACTGGTGTTAAGAGTCTGATTAAGAAGTGGTCAACCCTCTCTGTTTACGGCCCATATTAAACCGTGGTCTGCTCTCCAAAACAACAGGTTGTTTTAAGTCAATAGCAGTGCCATCCAAAGGAGATGTCTGTTTCTTTCACAATGTGGGGTCTGGGAGGGTAAACCTGATTGGTCACTGAGAGCTTCTTAGAATCAGGCTCCAAACAGTGGAGGCAGAACCAATGAGAGAGGCGGCAGCTTGGGTGGATTGCTCTCAAAGGCCTTGATTGAAAGCTGGTGTCAGAAGGCTGCAGCAATCAGAGAACTTGTGTATTTCAAATCAGAGCAAGTCGCATGGGAGAGCATGATAAACTTATATAGTGCCATAATTCTACAGAACCAGCAACTATGTATGTATGTATTTGTAATAAGATATAACCACAAAGATAAATAAAATATGAAAGAATGTGTGTTTTGGTTGTGACATTGTTATGATAGTGGTTATGATAACAAAATTTGAAGCATGAAATATTGCTACAGAGAAATATAATGATAAATTATAATATTGAAACTACTTTATGCCTCTGACACATTAACACTTAAGCAGGGTAATCCCAGTAAAAAACATTTTTAAATAGACAATATAATTAAAAAGCTTAAGCCATAAAAGTCATACTCTTATTCAACCTTTTTCAGCTCAAATCTTATGGTATTACACAAAAAATAACAAAAATCTCCCCTTATTGCAAAGAAATTGGATGCACAGTAAATACTGAGCCCAAAATATGTTCTTCCAGCAATTATTGAACGACAAGTCGATATAGTAATTATTGTGATAGGCCTTTTGTGGTCAGTTCTTATTGACTAATTTGGCTGTCAGTCTATAAAAAACAGGGAATTAGAATGCACCCTGCCACAAGTGAATGAAACTGAATGTAATATACTTTTTCCTAAAACTGAGTCATCAAACTGCGTACCTTAAATTTAGCTGGGCATTTCTGGTCCTAGCTAATTAGTTTGTTGGATTTTTAGTTCTTATTTTGACTGTTTCCTCTATGTTTACCACAACTAGTCCAAACGTGCGGTTTTACGTTTCCCCTGCATTTTTTATTACTTTCAAATTAACCACAGACTAATTATTGAACATATTTTGCAACTATTTCCATACCATAACCATAGTTTGTTGAAAAGAAAACATATTTTTCTTTGGGGAACAGACGGATGCAACAATACACGGTTATGCAAGTAGTCACATGGGAACACATTTTAGTGATCATTGTACCAAGAATAATTGTTTTGGCAAAGCATCAACTCTGCTATTACTGAATTATGGGTATGGGCTTTTAGGATAAAAGCGTAGAATAGACTAGAATACAAGGTATAGACTATAGGTTATTTCTTTCTGTAGTTTCAGGTGAAATCATTTATTCACAGTTGTCCACCTTGCTTATGCCTCCATCACATTTAATTCTTCAGTTCAACTCATTTATTCTATGTGCTTTTTCTTGACCCACCAAAAGTCACAGTTTAAAGGGCCCAGATTATGCTATTTTCTAATCTGTTTTATATTCTTGTTTCCTCATCACACATGTTTAACACACAAACTCCACACATAAAGGCTGAGTTTTGCTCTGAAAACACTCTGTTCCACCTTGTGATATCATGTGGTAATACAGGAAGTGAGCTACTGTCTTTTTGGACTCCATACACCTTCACTAGGATCATTTGGATAATTTCAAAGCTGGAATTGTCAGTCTCCACTGCACTAAAGGTTAACCTGAAAAATCTGTGTTTTCATATGACCTGAGCATGTTCATACCCTACCCATCTCCAACTCAATGTCAAAAAGTCCAAAGAGATGATAATTACTTTTTCCAATGTTGCAAAAAGGTCTGACTGAAGATAACGCAACGACTATCTACTGTGTCCCTGTGGAAATAATAGATGAGTACAAGTACCTGGGAACAGTTTTTGACCATCAGCTGAAATTTGCTTCAAACATGAATGAGATTGAGAGGCAGTGTCTCTTAAGGAAGAATTTCAATGTCCAACAAGTCCACCTTTTACAGTTCATTCATTGAGAATGCTCACTTTCTCTTGCATCTGCTGGTACAACTCCATCTCAGAACAGATTAAAAGCAGGCTACAGAACATCATAAAGGCCTCTTCAAAGTCCAAATCCTTGGACTCCATGTAAAATTTCTGTCCTCCTTCTGTGAGCAACAAATCCTGAGGAAAGGCACCAAGATCCTGCAGGACCCATCACACCCCATGTTCCCAGAATTCATCTGGCTCCCATCTGGACATCGTCTGCAGTGTCCAGGCTGGACAGATTTGCGATTTATGCTTTAATAGCAAAATCCTATTCACATTTTCATTGGCCCAGGAGTATTAACATTTGAGAAAAGACTGCTAATCTGATAAGGAAATAAATGCATTTAACAATGTGTATAGAGGTCAAAACAGGTTAAAAAGTTTTGTACACATAGACTGCATTGTTGTTTGCAGACGAATCTATGCTACTTCAATAAATACAGTCTTTGAGGTTTGCTAAATATGACCATTCAAATTACAGTTTGTTTGCAAACACCATATAAGAGCTGTGGTTTTGGATCATAAAACACACGACCACTTGTCTATGTGAACAATTTATTTATTTTCTTCTTCGGCTATGTCACTTCATTACCTACAATCTGCCTATAATACATTTACGTCAATACGTCATTTCATTCAGGTTTATAATAACAAACAAATTTGTTAAACTGTGCTGATCTATGGTAACAAACCCCAACTCCAAACAGGCATTCCTTTTCATTGGCATCTTTCTCTGACAATCTTAACCACATTAGCTGGCCTTGTCTATGTAATTGCATCATTATAACAATTACACCTATTTTGCTACACAATCTACACTATCACATGTGAAAACCCCTAAATGAGATTTGCTCTTGATAGAAGTCATGTTTTAATTACTAAGAAATTGCATGAGCATTTATAATTGAGAAGATGATTCATTAAAGAACAAAAGAAGAGAAACATTGTGGTTGACTTGCAGAGGGAGAGAGAGGTCTGTGGCAAGCTGCAGACTGAAGGTTCAGTAAAACAACATATGTGGTACCGATAATTGGACTTAACTGTCAGCGCAAAAGGCCTACTTAGTGATGATAATACAAGTTCCTGTTTGGACAGCTTCCTTAATGATATCGTATTAAAACCTCTTTATGTAATGTAAAAATATACCAGATTAAGCTGTCAATGAAAGAGGGGGATCCATCACAATAAAACACACAGCTAGTTTTCCAATTCTGATTTTACAACAGTCATTAAAAAGCAGTGTGTCACATGCACAGTGGTATAGTTGGACATATTATTTTTCATTGTATCAAATATTTGCTTGCTTGTGACTAATTTTACTTATTTATTTAACCAGGAAAAAAAAATCCCATTTATATCTAAAACTTCAACGACTAAATGCTGGAACTGCATATTCAGCATAAATAAATAAATAAGGCAAAGCAAGGCAAGGCAAGTTTATTTGAATAGCACAATTCGTACACAAAGTAATTCAAAGTGCTTTACAGAATAAGAAATACATTAAAATCATAATAAAAACAAATCAAAACATAAATAATCATGAAGATTAAAATAAAAAAAGAGAGACATAAATTGGAGAGAAGAGTGCGGAATGAAAACCTTTCAGTTATATGTTAAACAGAAATGTTTTGAGTCTGGATTTAAACAGCGTCACAGAAGAGTCTGTCTCACATGTTCAGACTGTTCCAGGTTTTAGCTGCATGAACCTGAAACTCTGACTCCCCTTGTTTAGTCCTGACTCTGGGCACCAGCAGGAGGCCGGTCCTTGAGGTCCTCAGAGTGTGAGATGGTTCATATGACACTAACATGTCACAGATGTACTTTGGTGCTCGGCCATGGAGAGACTTGTACACAAGCAGAGCTGCTTTAAAGTCTATTCTCTGAGGCACAGGAAGCCAGTGCAGAGACCTGAGCACAGGACTTATGTGCTCGTACTTCCTAGTTCGAGTAAGTAAATAAATAAATAAATGATCTGTATTTATAGAGCACTTTTAAAAACAAGGTTTTCAAAGTGCTGTTCACTCAGCAAAGAACAATAATACAAAGAGCATAACAATAGCATACAGGAAAGAAACTGGATACTTTTTTTTATAATACAATATAGATTTTGAAAAATTATATATATATTTTTTTTTAAACTGGTGATTTTTTATTTTATTTTTTTTACTTAACAACAACGGTTTAAACTGTCCTCAAATCTAATGTGACCAAATCCTTCAGCAGTAGACTGTATTTAAGATGTCTCTAACCAGCGAAGAGGGACTATTTTAGTCTTACTGTCTCCTTTTGGTGTGAGTTATGTGGAATCTTTGAGCCAATCTTCTTCACATTTGAGACAAAGGTCGCTTTGGGTTTTCTGTCTGTGATGCAGGAGCATAAAGTTAAGCAGTGTCTTCACATTGTGTTTAACTGCTTTTTGGAAACACAGGTACCATTCTTTTTTACTATTAGGAATAGATAGACAGGAGATACCTTGTTCTTGTGAAGTGTGTGATCAGGAAGGTTTAGAAAAGTGTACTTTACATCTATATGGAGCATTAAACATAGGGGTTACTTGGGTGCATCATATGCAAAGGGAAACTGCATTGCTTATACTTTCACAATTTTTGGACCAATTTTCAGATAGATTTAGTTTAGGCTTCCTGAAATACTAAATAAGAAATCCATATATTTTGTTTGCATCCAATATTTCAACACAGTGTTTCTCAATAATAAAGGAGACTATGGTAGATCCCAATTTTAGTCAAATTTTTGCCCTTATAGTCTAAAAAAAACGAGTAAGACTATATAATATAAGTATATTATACTTTATGCCTGTAGTATTGTTTTAAACATACAGAAGTAACAATATTTTATCTGTATTTAGTCTTTATTTAATGGCAAAGCCAAAAAGTCACATTATTCTCCATGTATTGTATTATACTGAAATATGTATCACTTGTGCCACCATAGTCTAGCAACAAAATGAAGCAAGAAATTTGAACGTGGCTCTATCATTCTTCTGATTTATATACCCCATCGAAGGAGGTTCAAATTGATATTTTTAAGTGTAAGATTTTGTATTCTTTTCACCTGCAGAGTCTCACCTTAAATGATTCAGGATAAAATAGAAATACTTCTGATAAATTATATAATGTATTCAAAACCTTTTGCCCTGACAGGGAAACTACTTCAAGGGGAAACTAACCATCCACTTCCACACAATACATTCTCATTATTATGTGTGTGCCCTCGATTGTCCATGTTTTTCTACTCATTTGGCACAGAATGTGTTTGGATGAGAAAATTTGTGGTCAAAAATTGGCTGCTTGCTTCAGGATGGGAGTCTTAAAATTGCTGCAGTGACCCTTGAATGAAAAGCAGCATTCACTGGACAGAAACACCCAGTGAATGTCAACACTCTACCTTTCATGTGTCCCTTGTACAAAGTCATACAATTACCAGTCAAAAGTTTGGACACACCTGCTCATTCAGTGTTTTTTTTTTTTTTTTTCTTTATCTTTACTACTTTTTAACATTTTATATACATACAGAAGACATCAAATATATGAAGTAAGATGTATGGATTTATGTAGCATGTAGCTACGTAGTTAAAAGTTAAACTCTCATAACTCTTAAAAAAAATATTTTTTTGACAAAACAAAAGGTCAAAAATTAATTAATAATGAATTAAAACTATTAGTATATTAGTTTATCTTACCTTAGTTTAATGTACCTTTTTTGCTTTGCAACATAATTTTGAGATTTGATGTCTTCTGTATGTATATTATATAATATATATTACATTATATCTATTTTGATACTGATTTCGATACTATAAAGATATCAACCAATGCCACTGCAGAGACTGACAACAGAATTTATTTAAAAAACTGACGCAAATATGTGGTGTATCTGTAACTGCAAAACAGCTTTGTATAAATAAAAGTGTAAAACATTAGACTAACTAGACTTTCTGGGCTGACTATGACCAGTAAATAGTTAATTAATGAATTACATCAATGTTTGTCCATACCGGTTGAACCTATATTTTGAAGTTATATTTTTGGATCGGTCTATCCCTAGTAACACCATTACAAACCAGTGGCTAGATGTAATACCATAACCATCAGTTAGAGACTAAACCAAGGACATATACTTCGGGTTGTGTTAACAAAGAACTACTATTCATCAATAAACCTTGAACAAAGATGCAGTCTGAAAACTCCCAACAGTGACCCACTGATGATTCATAAGCAACTGTGCATATCCAGCCATTTTAAAAGAGGCCTATAATAGGTTATTGACCAGCACTGAAGTCAGACTGATGTAGCTATGAAGGCATTTATAATTGAACTCACTTTGTGTCAAATACGCAGCCATTTGCCATTTTTTTATTTTGCAAAATGAATTTCATTTTATGTGGAAATCAATAAACACATGTGTTGGGGCTGCGTGGTATAAAGAACTGGAATGTGCTTGGTCTTATGGAGTGTACATTAAGGGTTCACATCAAGACAGGGGCTGATATTACAGGAAAATCTATCACCATAAACCATCAGTCATACAGGGCCTTCTCTACTCATAATATGTGCAGTTATTGGCAAGGCTGTAATGTAGATGTTTATTGTAAATGTAAGTACTACAACACATTGGGTAAGTATTCAAAAATAGACAAACTGCAGATGATTGAGAAAAGAAATAACATTTGTCATAAGAACTGGACTACTGTAAGAGAATTATATTACTATTAGAAATATAATGTCACGATTACGCATTTTGATAACTGATAAGCGATAATATTGAAACTAATGCCACTGACACGATGGCCCCTTGTGGTGAAAAGGGTATATTTTTGCATATGGCAGAGGGCACGTGGTATTTATGAACTTGTGCATAGAGCTCTGATTCTGCCATATGTGCGAGCAGCAGGTGATAAATGTGGCGGAGGAAAACCAGTCATTTGAATGAAATGCCCCAAAATATTCATGTTCCAAGTGACCCCACCCCTAGAATTACGGCATAAAAGTGTGGAATATGGCAAAATGCTCCTTTTATTTGATGAGGAAATCATAAAGAATTAATAAAAAACAGAAATATGTTGTTTTGTAAACATAAAAAAAATGTAAAATGTATAAAATTGCAGAAAACAAATCATAGCCTTAAAAATGCATTAAATATTAATTTAATGTCCAAATAATTATTACAACCTCGCTTTAAACAGCGGAGAGCAGTTCAGACTGAGCTCAGTTGAGTTGTAGCTGGGAGTGGTGTTAGGTGCGTCGGTCTGAGCAGCAACCGAAGGGTCGAGCTCCTGTCCAGGCCCGTCCAGACAGGAGAGAGAGCATTTTTGTGTCTTAACCACTGTTGACTACAGTTACCCGAACTCAGTTCTTCTGCTCTGGGTTGATGTGCAGCAAGTTGTATCCAAAGTTATGCTGCTGTTGGTTTGGTTTGTATTTAAAGCAATGAAGTTATGTTGAGTACTTGGGATGTGTTTTTAAGTTTTAAAAGCGTAGCCTCAACAATATAGCAAACGCACTTTGCCAAACTTCAAGAAATCAACAGAATTCAAGAAATCAACAGAATTTTTCACACAACTGAGTCTAAAAAACAAATATATTAAGGGGCAATTAGTTTAATCTTTTTCAGTTTTATACTTAATAGCCAGTATTATTAAATTGTAAAATAATTTTGAATTTTTGAATTATTGTTGCTGGAATTTGAACAGAATTAATTGATTTGGCAGTGCACAAGGTAGTTTTTGTTTGCTTTTGTTTCATTAGTAATATTTTCATGCCATATTTGAGCTCAGATAAGGCTGCAGGTCAAGTGGCATGTCTGACAGGATGACATAAGCAGTGACCTCTCTTCCTGGGTCAGTAGTTGTAGATCTGTGCTGAGTGATGCTTTGCTTTGGGCTCAAACTTAATGTTGCTGCTTCCTGCCACTCCAGCCCCAGCAGAGCCATAACTCCCACAATATTGATAATCATTTCTCTTTATGAGCTCATTCTATATTCCTTTTATTAAATGGAATTTTATTGATTGTGAGTGTTCATCTTGGGACATTTGCAGACCCACAACTGCGAAAATGAAATACTGTATGCAATAAACAATTATGGTATGATAATTATGGTATGAATTATTTATACCAGTGCCTTTGTGACTTATACATTACATTTTTTCATTTTAAATTTATAAAATACTGGGTAGGAAGTAGAGCTACCATTATTGATTGTCCATTTCCCTTAATTACTTCAAATTCATGAGTGATAAAACTTAGGCGAAGTCTTACATTACGTTTAAAGTTTGTTTTAAAAACTTGACACTGGATCAAGATCAAGAACAACTTTTCAGTTTGTCAAATTATTTGTTGGTGATTTTTGTGCTAGGTCACATTTTTTCCCTCACACCACAGATGCGATTTTTTGAGTGTTAAAATTAAAGTGGAAGATGTTGTTCAATAAAAAAGATGATGCACAAACAAAGAAAAATTGTGACTATATTTCTTGTCAAATGTTGTCCGTGTATTGACCAAAAACTATTGCTGAGATAGCTGAAGCATTGTCTTCTGGTGTATGTGAATGGTTGTCACAGTGCAGGCATATGTTCTGGTGAACAGTTGTTTTTGTGGAGTTGAGCCCTGGAGCAGCTTTCCCACTATTAACTCCAGTCCTAGCGTACGGTGCTGTCTGGCCCGCTGCATCAGTTAGTGACAGATGATCGACCATGCACTCAGGAGCACCCCTGCGTAGCATTTCAACACAGTGCCAGGGCTCATGTCCATTTTCACCACTTACAGCATGGATTTGGTTGATTTAATGTAGAAATGTTGAAAGAATTCCAATGCTCTCTGGACTGGCAAGCTATGATTGTATTTCATTTTGCAATTTTACTGTCAATGGTCTGTGCAAATCAAGTTGTGGATTTATGAGTGAAACAGCAGGGCAAGTTCAATTTGGTCAAAGAGAGTAAACTGAATTCGTTTTTATGGATGAGAAAAGCCCCACAGACCTTTCACATTGTTTTCAACTCAGTTTACATACAATCTCAATGCTTAGAGGAGTTCATGTTTTCACATTGTATTTCAAAGTACTTATTTGACTCTCAAAAATGTAATTTAAATTCAAAAGTGGAATTAAATTACATATTGTCAACAAGAATCAATGTTTCAAAATGTCTCAGTGGTACCTCTTGGACAAATCAAAAGTAGGAAGTTACATTTTTATTGTAGTCAAACAAAAGTTATCATACTACATAGAAGAAATACATAACAGAACTGTATTGTGTATGTACTGTGTCACACACAAACACAGATCTCACACATGCATGCATGAATACAACTTTGATTGAGTTAATGATGAAGGGAAACCATGATAATAGTAATATAAAGTTTATATGTAAAGGTGATATTGCAGTTTACTCTAACTAAAATAAGTTTTGTTAAAGTTGAGTCTAGACATTTTGAACTAGTCAACAATGCACTGTTTCTCTGGGTGGCTTGAAAACAACTTTGTAGTCTGTATAAAACTTATTTGCAGCCCTATGCAAATGCATACAGCCAGAATGATAATGGCAGCGCCTGTGGTAACTTCCAGAATAAGGTCAATTCTGAGTATTCTGAATGGTGCTGTCCATGGTACTGAACCGCATCCAAATGTAATATAATAACTGGAATGTCAGATTTCTGTGTGTGGCATTGTAAGCCAAACAAACGTAATAAAACTAGGTATAATAAACTATCAAATGTGATGAATGTTTCCCATAAACATAAGAACAATTCTCCATCACAAACGTAATAGCCAAATTTCCCATAAACATAATACAATGGTCATTGGTAAATTAAGAACGAATGGCTACCAATTTTAAATAATTATGGACAATTATATAGGTATATTACTTCTATTAATAGATTTTTGTTTATTTTTACCACTAAGCAGCATTTCCATGTTTTAAAATTTATTTGCAGAAAGTTATGAATAAATTGATTTATTATTTGAATATCATTACTTTATTTTGAATCTCTTGGTTAATAAGCCAAAAATAAATAAATAAGATAGCCCTGCTGAGTCATATTTTTATGCAATAGGCAAACTATCTTTGTGAACAATTTGTTTTGCCAAATCCTGAAAAACCTATTGATGCACACCACAGGTTGACACTCTTGTCTTTGACAATATGAATGAAACTGTATTTTAACTCACACTTTCACATTAACATTTCTCTCAGCACCATTCCTATCATTCTAATCTCAATATCAGTGCAGAACAGGAGAAAATGGAAAATGGGTTATTCAGATATGCTCAAGATTTCAGATCTGAAATCTTTCAAGTGCCATCATGTGTTAACCCATTAATTGGACATAAACCAATTCAAAAAGTTGTCACGGCCATCGTACATTTATTATATGTGAAGGAATATGTGTGCTCCTATATACACATTATACAACATTTATATACATACAACATTCTAACCCACTGGTCACACTTGTGACCAACATGTTTTCCATCCTGCACTCAGACAAAAATAAAGTGGAGTAATTGGTAATGCTGTGGGACAGTTATTGGCAACCAATTCCATGATGACAATGTTGATTGAAATTTCTAAGGACTAAAGTACTGTATACTAAAGTAATCCAAGTATAAAACTCTGTTAAATTTTTGGACAATAATATTAGTAGTAAATATTAAAACTGTAACTAGTAATGGATTCTGTATTACACTTTCAGACCTGTGACTGATGGAGCTCAAAAAGAGTATACACTCTAAATGTATTTCCTATACCCAAAGCAGTATGCAGAGTTGTAGTATGGATTAAACTGTGAACTTATAGTTCACTGGGTAGGCACTGAGCTAAAATAGTTCATAATTCACAAATAAACATTTGTGGGAAGTTATTAAGTTCATGGGACAACATGATTGAACCCACAAATGTAATAAACTCCCACAGATATAATAGGTACTACTTTTGGTTATTATGTTTGTGGTGGAGAATTGTTACAATTGTAGGAAATTATTACATTTGTGGGTTTATTACATTGAGTTTTATTGTGTTTGTGGAGCTAACAGGCATGTAATATTTTCTTGTGGTATTTCAGGTAAGAAGTTTTGGTCCACAAAGTACTTTAACATTCACAAATTCCAGTATACAGCAGCACATACTCAACACAATCAGTTCAAAAGCAGGAGTGTGCCAGCTGCCAGGGTCAGCTCAGATCAACCTGCAGGTGTGTGGTGAGATGCAACAGTGCCGATAGACAGCGTTGAGTGACACGGTTGCCTGGACGATGCAGAGGAAGGCTTGGGTGTACCAGACGGTGATGGATGGACTGGGGATGTGTTCAATGATGAATGTGAGAGAGCGGACCGACTGACGCTGACACACGGAGCTGCCAAAAACCTGAGGCGCGACTTCCACGGGCTGTGAGACTGCTGTCAGACATGCCCACTCCGCTGAAGGCAAATACACTGTTGTCTCTGGCACTGATGTACATATGCTGCTGATTACAGAGCTGGAGCTGATTCCAGAGGCCTGTCGAGTTTTCAAGATCTCCAATATGGCGCTGTTGTAAACTGTCACGTCTGTATACAGAAGTGGTGTCACGTGCGTTGGAGCTTCTATAGAAACATTAAAAGTTTGTGTTTTTAGAGTTTTTAGAGTTACCTTGGTGTAAATATAGATGCCTAACTTTTTGAAAAACAGCTGTATGTACTGTAAAGCTCAGATGAAAGATGTAAAAGAGCATACTGTAGGCATACGAAGGCAAATTAGCTGTGGTAGTCAGAGAATATCATCGAAAACAGAAAATATAACATTGGACTTGAGGTCTTGGTCAAAGTTGAGGACATGTAAAACTAATTCAAAGTCCAATTCTATATCCAAGCTGACTCACTCACATTAGATTTCCACTTTAGAGGTAAAACCCAAACTGAGGCTGTAACTCCTACTTAAAACATGCACATTAGGATTGAGATGGTTGCTTGGGTGCTGCTTTGCGAACAGCCTGTGTTGTCTTTAGTCATCTCTGCTCCCAGTTCTCATTCCAAGTCAAACTAAGTCAGCAAAATGGTAAGTCCAATCGATAAAAGTCTTTCAGTGGTCTTTCAATGTCAAGTTCTAGCCTTCTCCCTATGGCTACTACCTAATTACCTCGCCAACAATTCACCCATGACCTGTGCACTGCATACTGTTTAAAGGTCCTATACCTGACCTTTATTTATTCTACATCAGGAAAACACTCTCTGCTACTGCAGTGTGTTGTGAAAACAGTTACAGTGACAGCCAGGAGAGAAGCCCCATTTTGTCAATTTAGGTATATATTGTTGGATAAGAACCATATGGAATCAGTTATGCATTGTTGTTTCTCTATATTGGTGCAACATTAGTGAGATTTTCTGAACCGTGCTCCTCCTTCATTGCTCAAAATTGGATACAGGACCTTTAACTGCTAAATGTTGGATGGAAATTAGCTTTGGCTACAATCCTGCATATTTACATGTACAAGTACATGTTTTTCTTTGGCATTATCTTGTCCTTTAATATGCATTGTCACTTTAATAAATAATTACCAATACAAATAGCGTAACCCAGCGTGAAATCACCTGATCTTTCAAGTACAACTAGTTATCATCTGTTTTTATACAGTATGTGGGAAGGTCTTAGTGGTATGACTTTATTGCCTTGTTATGCTGCTGGACTTAATATGCATAACCTTTTTCCTGACTTTTTGCAAACTTGACTTTATGAGAAACCACATCGACCTAAAACGATTGCTCATTTTGCTGCAGCTCTGTCTGAGATGGGCACAGGACCAAACCTCCTTATATCACATCACATCAGCGCTGGCAGAGTAAATGTGGTAGCTGCCCTGGCACAGAGAAGAGGTTTCATTTTCACTTAACCAGCGGTGGGTCGGGGCTGTGATGTCCCGTGATGGCTGTGAGGGTGTGAATGGAGGGTCAGTGGACATGTTTGGAGTGGGGATTGGAGATATTGTGAGAGATAGAAGGAGTCGTCTCTTCTCACTGTGGCAGCGTCTTAACAGATGGGGAGGCTATCTTTAGAGCACTTCAAAAGACGTTCAGACACAAGCACAAGACAGAATTGGCACATAATACCACACTTCAACAATGTATTTTCCTGTATTGTCTACAACCATAAAGATGTGTTGTATGTGTGGTTGATGTTTGAGGATTTTTTTGCTGATAGAAATAATAAGGGTCCATATCATGCTATTTTCTGTTTTGTTTCATTCACACAGGTTTAACACACAAATCCTGCAAATCTTCTCTCAAAAGAAAAACACACTGTTCTACCTTGTGATGTCATGTAGAAATCCAGGAAGGGCTCCACTGTGCTTTTAAACTAATTTCAGCCCTGAAATTGCCCATCTGTACTGAACAAAATGTAAAATGTAGCTCTTAAGATGCAGCCAGACCAATAATGCAGGATTACTCAAGCATATGTGAATGAAACAAAACACAACTCAGGTATTTGTGTGCAGTAGAGGACATTTAAAGTGTTTTTGGTCTGAGGTTTACTTAGTTATGGTTGTCTCCATTAAAAGTGCGTTATGTAACTTTTCTGGTGGAAGATGTTACTGCTAGTGCTTTGGCGCAGTATGGCATTAAACTGATCGATCCAGAATCTGTTCAATCAAAGGTGATTTTACTGTTCAAAAATACCATAAAGGGTCGTCTCATTAAAGATTTCGTGATCTTCTTGTTTCCATGGAGACATTAAATCCCATACAGTGGAGCATTCCAATAAAAGCAATGGCATCTCCATGGAGACTAACAGGAGGCAGACAATTCAGAACACAGGAAAAGTTACATAGCATTCTGTTAAGGAAGTTATGTTTTTGCTAATATTACGCCATATTATTAGCCAGGCTGGCGCCACCTAGTGCCTCCATCAGCAATTGGAGTACACTAGATGGTTTGCAAGAACCCCGGAAGTTTTAGACCACGCACTGGCCAATCAGCGAAGAGCTGTGAAGCAATGACGGATACAGACAAAGACATACATTCTGTGTTGGCAATGATTCCCGAGATTGAGGATTTAAAGCCGGAACAAAGAGAATGTTTAGTGAATTTTATCAAGGGGAAAGAAGTTATTGCCCTTCTTCCTGCGGAATTTGGGAAGAGTTTAATGTACCACTTAGCCCCATTAAAGGCACATTATATACGTTAAAACCAAGTAGCAGAGATTGGTTAAATAAAAAAAGTACCCGCCTACTGTTGAGTGAACAAATCCTCAGAGGTCAGACAGTTTCCACGAAGTGAAACCGGCTGATGAATCAGGCTAATATTGCATATATACACTAACCAGATCACACTGTGTAACCTTTGTGCTGTAGGTTTGCCACTTGCTTGTCTCCATGGTGATGTTATTGCTTTGTTCTATAGTATGCCATTACATTTATCTAGCTTGCAGTTACTCAATTACAGATGTCTTTATTGCAAAAATATCTTGAAAACACGCATTCTTATTCAGCAGGCTTGCTGCTCAGATCCAGTATGTAACTTGGCATTGTGGTGGCACCAACTTGTCTTCATGAAAACAGATAAGTTTGAAGCCATACTGTCTAACAACAGTGAGTGTACCTTTAAATAAACAGACAGGAAAATAGCCTGGTACAATGCACAAAAATATGTATACCAGAGGAAGATTTATTCATTTATGGGTATAGGCCAGGAGTCATTATTACTGAAGCCTGTCCATCACTGGGCAGCAGGAGTATGCAGATGTTTCTGTGCCCTGTCTGGCCCTCCTTTCCACTGTGTCAAAATACTGAAGGTCAATTCTGAAGGATGGACATATGAAAAGGTCTGAGAAAGCACACAGATTTCAACAGTCTCCTGGGCCAGACCACTTAGATCACTCACGTACTGGAAATAATATAACCATCTTGTTTCAATTAACACAAGTGCATATGACAGGTTTGAATTTTTTTTCTAATTATTACTTTTGTGGAAAAAATTGACAGCTTAAAATGGAATACCTATGTTATCAAAATGCAGGAAAGGTTTACTCACAGAAACCTTAATTCAACAAATACAGTTGTTGTCATATATTTTTTTATTTGTGATAACTGTTTAAATTAGAGTACTGGCCCTTGTTTACATTATGGTTGGTTATGGTTAGCTCTATGATTGTCAGGCATGATTTTTAGTAAAATCTTAAGTATTATGTGAAGTAACTTTCTATAACTCTGTGTGCAGATGTTGATATTGTGTTGAGTGCAATGCTGCTTTGCCCTGGTTTTATCATTATGCAAGGATTGGTTTTCTATTCAGGACCAAGCTATTTGCTGCTCCACTTACCCTGACAGTAACAAAGTGAAACTCTAATCTCGCCCCGGTGTCAACATCGCAATTAAAGAGAGAGCCTGAATACTCAAGTGGTTCGGTTGACTCCCAGAAGAGTTCACCGTATAGTGCTCAAAGTCTAAGCTCATCTCTTTTTATAGTCAGAGATATCACACACCACAAGTTATCATTCACAGCTAGGAATGCGGAGAGAATTCAGTAAGGACCTGTGTAGTGGACAATATGGGGAATTGTGATCTCATTATCGTGCAAATCTACCATATTTTTATTCATTATTGATCTGTTTAATGCCGCTGTCTCCCTACCCCTTCTCCTTTTGGTTAGCCTCATGCTAACTCTGTATTTTCTGAGTGAGTGGCAGCTGGACTTAACCAATCACAGTGAAGAGGGAACTTTCAGAAGAAGCAGATGACTTTATTTATTTCTTAAAAGCAAATAAAAGACATAAAGTGTACATAAATCAAAATAGTGATCTATCAGCAAGGAAATCATGAAATTTCATGCACCTGAAGATTGGTGCATGTGTTTATCCATTAGTATTCTAGATAGAACAGTGTGAAAACTATACAGCTGTATATTCTTCACGTATATATTGTGTTATTCAGGAGCTGCCTTCAGTGCTTATGAATCCTTTTAGTGACTTGAATTATGAGCCCTATCAGTCTGAATATAGTGTCTGGCCGCTCTCCTCCCGGACACTTGTATAATACAGTCTCTGCTGTGTTGTGACTGCCACACTGAACTCCTGCTGAGACACAATGAGGAGCTTTTGCAATGTGAGCATTACTGTTCTCACTCTCTGACATCAGGCGCAACACTGCCACACACTCAGATTGACTCAGGTTATCAACAACAACAAAACACAAAAACTTCAAAAATGGGAAATATTGCAGTAATTTCAAATGTCCCAGAAAAAATATTTTTGCCATAACACAGAAATGCAAACTGAAATCATAAGCATTTATTTATTACCTAATAAATAATTTCAATTTATTTCATCCCCTTTGGACAAACTCAGGCAGAAGATGAATTAATAAACATCCAGTATGTGCCACAAGATATTTGTCTGAACTATTTGGTCCCTGCTCGTGTGTTGAAAAGTAACATTTAATGGTAAAATAAATTTGGCGAGTTGTGAGGTTACAGTGTTTACGGGCCCGTGTTTTCCATAGCAGACTTGATGAAAGCAGATGCTCTGTTTGGCGCACACTGCGGGTGGAAGGATTTGTCAGGTGCAGAATTACACATGCTAATATAGTCAGCTCTTTGCACAACACCAGCACATTTTGGAGAAGAGGACTGCAGCTCCACATTAAATCCCAACATTATCATCATTAGGCTGCGTTGTGCAAACTGCCATGTATAACACAAAGCAAACATTTGACAGAACAGGCACCAGGCAGTCATTACCGCATCTGTGAGACTTGGCTTCAGAGCCAATCATATCAGTGACAAGAGACTTTACAAGTTTAAATAAGGACTGTGGAAATGTCACTTTTTAAATGTTAGCATTAACATAGAGGATTAAAATGCCAGACTTTGCGCTATGTAAATCAGCAAGGGTTTACCCATCAGCATTGAAATAACTCAAGTTTTCTCATATATTGGCACATATTGACTTTACCATTTTATAATATATACACTTCAGTTAGCCTTAATAAATCATGAACAAAGACATAAATCATAATGAACAAATCTTTCATAAAAATGATGGGGTTGTAAGAACTTAATACAGGGGGTATGCTTAGGAGTTAGGATATTAATAAAGTAGCTAAACCCAAATCATTCTTAATAAACTATTTGTTCAGTATACATTTAGTCTTTCCTCATGTTATTATTATGGCTAGTTAAGATCGTAGTTTCCTGTGACTTGTATTTTGATTTCTACTTTGTAAAGCGTGTTGTGTGTCATTACACTCATAAGCTGTGCAGCAAAATATGCGTAGGTAACATAGATTAATATTGTGAAAGCGCAGACTGAAAATAGATACAAATCATCACCATCCTATCACATTGAGACATGTGAAAACTCAACAGACTGCAGAGTGTTAGACTGTGAAGCCTGGAGTAAACTCACGTCTACACTGCATCTGTACACTCCTGTTTACTCCTGACCCATGCGCCGTAGTGGAAACCCTGCCCCGCATTGACTTCCTGTGGTCATGTTGTGCATACATATGAGTCACAGTGCTCTATCTGTAACAATACAACAGCACAGAAAGGTCGGGTTTGTAAATACCAAAGCCAAGCACAAGCAAAACAAACCAAATGTGTACTTTAATTAGCAGAGGATGTTTTAATTACAGCAGCATGGCAAAACAAACTCAGGAGCCACAGAAACATGCAGTGGGTACAAAGAGACTCATTCACAAGTGTTACTGTGCAAAACGGTCTATTTAAAGACGGGCTTTGGCAGAAGAGCGCAATAATATTGCACTGGATTGTAGAAAGAATAACTCATCAAAAATAAAATATAAAATATATGCTTTTTAGATTTAAACCTCAGGATAAAACATATAAAACAACCAAACAAAACAAAATAGAAAAAAAAGATTGGTAAGATAATGATAAAGTACTGACAGTTCATGTCTGGGCCCTTTTAGTTTTTCTTAATTCATTTTTGTTTGTCGGTCTCATGGGCATATAAAATATTCATGGAAATCTGTAACTCACTTATTTTCGGTCAAATCAACCATTCTGTGAAGAATCTGGACCAATTTGTACTCCAAACCCACAAATAAAAACAATAACACAAGGATTCATAAAACTTTTTTCAGGAGTTTTAGATTAATTTTGCCTGGACTTTTTGCCTAAGTCCCTGAGTCCCTAAATCTCTTGTTTAGCTATGTTTCAGCTTTGACATGGGAACTGTCAAAACTCCATAGAAGCTCAATCTGTTCTCTATCAGACAGTCCCCAGGGATACCAGCTATACCTATTCCCCAAATTATTTATTAATTCAGGTGGAATTTTAAATCTGATTTTCCTCTGTGTAGAGCTTGTTCCCATTCCAAGGAAACAGAATTCAGTTTGAACCGAGAGTCATTTTAGTAATTTAGTTTAGACGTTTTAGGAAAGAGGATTAAGGGGTATGGAATGTTTCATCTCGTGACATTAATCTTATCTGTCTAGAATGTATTTAATTACACGTTAATAATGTGAAAATATGCATTCTGTAACTGTGACTCACCTCTCCACAGATCTGACTTGTAACTTGATAACCTGCTTGTCTCCATAGAGAAATACATTTATGACTATGTGGAATATTCCAAGCAAAATATTACCACCTCCTTGGAAACAAACTAGAAAAGTTTAACACCGAAAATGAATATATAAGGTAATAATTGCATAAAACAAACTGTAACTGCAAACACTTTCTAAATCCCGTTTCATACACCGCAAAACCCTCATGTTCCTTCTTATGGGGCCACTATAATATTTACCTTGTCATAACTCAGTGACTGCTCCCCGCTGGCCCTCACTGTGGGAGGGGTCCCTGGCCCCTCTGCTGTGGTGAAGTGTTCCTCTCATGATGTCTCAACCTGTCATTTTGGATTCTCCTCAAATACTTCTCTGAGCCTAAACTGCAGCGATGCCACCAACAAACAAAGGCCAAACTATATTTGCTTTACAATTTAAATGCAGAGAGAGAGAAAAGAGTCTATTCAGGGTTTACTCTGTCCCATTTTATTTTCCTGATTTTTTCATAACTAAAAAGGGGAATAGCTTTTCTGTCTGAACACTTTTTCATCCCAATCAGTAATAACTGTCTACATGATTGAAGGGAAGGGGCTCTTCAATCAAAGGAACAAATAAAAACCAATTTAAAAACATGTGTGAGGAAAATAAATAAGAATGAAGTTGAGGAATAAATTACTAGTGAAAGTAAAAACTGGATATTTATACAGAATTAAACTAAATAACACAGAAAAACTTGTGCAAAGCATTATGGGAATAAATGGCTATGTTTACACCAAAAATCATACAAAAATACATACATGGAGTTGTGCTTCATTTCATTCACACATGTTTGAGTAATCCTTTGTTATTAGTTTGTCTACATCTCCAAAGGTAAAAATGGTCTGTTCCACCTTGTGATGTCATGAAGCAGTTTATTTACCTTTTTATTTAGTAGATATTGGCCATTCCATGGCTGAAATTATCCAAATGATTCTCGTAAAGGTGTATGGAGTTTAAAATACAGCAGAACACCAGTATTACTACGTGACATCACAGGGTGGAACAGTGTGTTTTCTTTTTGAGGGAAGAAATTAGTTTGTGTGTTAAACATGTGTGAATGAAACAACACAATTCCAAATATGTTTGTGATGAGGAAATAACATTAAAACATAAATTTAAAAAAATAACGTAATATGGCCCTTTTAAAAGTCCATTTAGTAACAAACAAGTGCTTTTGATGAGCAAGTTTTTTTTTTTTTTGTATTAATTTTATTTGAAAACATATGTTACAACAAATAGGAACCAGACAACATACAAGATACAAGACAGACATTACGATTACAATTACGAAGATTACATACAAAAAGGGACAAAGGTGACAGGGGCTGGTGACAGTGTGGACCTTATGTGTGTGTCTCTGTGTGTGTGTGTGTGTGTGTGTGTGTGCGTGCGTGCGTGTGTGTGGGTGTGCGCGGGTGTGTGTGCATGTGTGTGCGTGTGTGTGCATATGCGTGCATGTGTGTGTGCGTGTGCGCATATATGTGCATGTGTGCATATGCGTGTGTGTATCTGTTCCCCAGGGGGGGATGAGGCTATTCGGATGATTTACTGCTGACCTGTATTATTACTAGTTAATCTGAGTATTGAAAATAAGTTAAGTATGTGTTGGAGCTTTGCCTCAGATGCCCACTCAAATCGGAGCAGGCCAAGCCACGCCCATGCCCCCCATGGCGGGATGCGGGGGCCACCCCCAAGGGCCATGCATGCGGCCGCCTGCCAAACAGGCTGGCCAGCCCCTCGATGAACCACCTCCTGGTCTGAACGCACCCCCTCCCTGATATATATGTACATTTTACATACATTCACATGCACACATGCATGCCCGCACCTGTCTGCACAGGAACGTACAGGCACATCCACATAGCCTGCACACACACTCACACTGCTCATGTGTGTGAATATTCACACACATGAGCGCACATTCATCCTTGGTTGACTTGTGATGCATTGAAAGTATCAGGGAGGTAAGGAGCTTGGAGGTAGACCAGAGAGGGAAGCTAGCACAGAGGTTAGGCCCTGAGGGGAAGGGAGAGCATGAGCCTGGGCACCTGTAGGTGGACTCCCACACCCAACAACCAGGAGACAGCAGAAAGAGCCCAGACCACTTGGGACCTGAGGCAGATAAATTCTGTGTTGAGCATGTTTTTTCTAATTATTCTACTTTCTTTGTTTTTAACTGGTCATGTAAATGTATTCCTTGGACTGACACAGTGAAGCAAGCAATTACTACAATAACCAATTAAGAGCATGAAATTGCTATAATTGGAAATCAGACATAACAGCTGTTTTAAAATGGGTCTCCACATTTATTGTACAGATATGCTAATTTGTACTATGTATGTTTTTTTGCAGTCCTTATGTTGATCTTTTCCCCTGTAATGAAATGTTGTACGAATCAAAAGGGTGAGGGGAGCCAACACACAGACTATTTTTCAATTGAATCATAAAAGACATAAAAAAAAAAGTTGACAGTCTCCTATCACAAAGCCATAGAGGGTTTCATTACCAGGATACACCTCTGCCTTCTGTTTCCTGAATGGACCAATAACAAATGTTTGCTATTTACACCAACACAGCGTTACCCACTATTAAAGTGACAGAGAACAGGCCGAGAACTCCCCTGGACTGGCACAAAACATCCACTGTCTGAAAAATGAGTGGTCGCCCGGGGCAGGTCCTTGTTGGAGCACATTCAGAACTTTTTATTTTGGTTGTCTTTGTATTATAGTTTCATTATATAAAGAATGAGGGACTATAAAGATGCAATCTCATAAGGCATCGGAATATACCTGCTTATGGAGATGTGTGCTGCTGCAAGAACATTAGGTTTGGTTGTTTGCTTTTTAGATTTAATTTGCTGGTAACACTTTGTTTTTATTCCCACTATACATGTGTTGCTTTTATTGCATATTCTTTTAATTTTTGTTTTGCATTATTATCTACAACATTGGCTTGTTATAAATACAGTTGCAGTTTCCATTTCATGGTAGCATTTGTGATACACTTACTCTGTGGGAGTGACAGTAACTCTCTCAGTTGGTGTTTGTCCACTGATCAGAAGGTTGGCAGTTCAAATCCCGCTCTCGACATAACCATCATTGGCAGGGCAGTGAGATCCACTGACTCACAGACTGGCAGTGCAAATCCAGTTCCCACACATGAATACAATTGTTGTGTCCTTGGGCAAGACACTCAACACCTCACAGTGTCAGTGTACAGTGGTTTGTGTGAATTGGTGAGTGGTTCCTTATTGCAAAGTGCTTTGGGTGCCTTGAGGGTTGAAAAGTGCTGTATAGAAATGTGATCATTTACCAGTTTACATTTTGGGAGATACATCATAAAGACATGGAGTGAAGTGGATGAAGAATATTAGAGTGCAATGTAGGATTCAAACCAGCAATCTTCTGATCAGTGGCCAAACAACTTTACCTATTAAACCACTGCACTGGATACAGTATACGGTATGTTGGTGTGATTGTGGGTTTGGTAGTGGTTGCTGGCATATAGTAGTGTGTCTGTCATGTCTATCCCAATTCATGTTTTAATTTCAAAGGTATCGTACTGTCAAAAAAATACTAACTAAATCTTGACAAAGACAGTGGGGCAATGCTTACTGTAAGAAAAAAAAGGAGCTTCCAGAAACATGTTCCAATGAAAGCAGGCAAGCAGCATCAGCAGTATGTTTTTCTCTCTTGCAGATTCCCCAAGTGAGCTATGCCTCCACTGCCCCAGAGCTCAGTGACAACACACGCTACGACTTTTTCTCCAGAGTGGTCCCTCCTGACACATACCAGGCCCAGGCCATGGTGGACATCGTCAAAGCCATGCGCTGGAACTATGTGTCTACGGTGGCCTCAGAGGGAAACTACGGTGAGAGTGGAGTGGACGCATTCATTCAGAAATCCAGGGAGGATGGTGAGTTGTTCTTTTGTTCTCTTAATCTTTAGCTTAACAGTGGGCAGGGTTTAAAGGTACTCTATGTGACTTTTCTGGTGGGATGAACATTGCTTTGACTGGAATGTTTCACAGTATGGCTTTCAATAATATATATATTTTTTTAAAGTAGTGTTTATTTTATCACAGGCTTTAATTGCTCATAGATAACTTGAAGACCAGCAACTTGGTGTGGTGGCGTAACTGCTTGTCTCCATGGAGATAATTTATTGGAACATCCCAGACAAATCAGTAACATCTTCATCACCCCCCCTGCTGGAAAAGTTTGATAATGTAACCTCATACCATGTAAGAGAATACATTTTATAGGAGCACCAATTTCGATCTAGTCTTGAAATCCATTTTTGTCAGAGATGTATTACACCAAGTGTTATAATTTTTTTGTAATTTAAGTAACGTGTTAACATCTGCTCCATGCAAACACTCACTGTAGTATAAAGATGCCTCTTGTCATCTTTTTCCAGTAGATGCCTCTTGTCTTTTTCCAGTCATTAGTATTCAGAGTAGATTGGCACTGATCACTTGAGTGTATACTTTCCTTCTCACATAGCAGGGCACTGACAGATGCTTCAGTGTATTGTATACCGAACTGCCCCTCTCATTGTCTGTCTCACAGTCTGCACTGGCTGCTGTCATCTCATTTAGAGCTCCATGTGTTCAGCTCAATTGTCCTTGTGATGTGAAAAAAAATCCAAAATAAAGAAATGTATCTTATTTCTTTATTCATTTTTTAATAAAAGCCATCCTGACAGTTGCTATTGCTAAAGCTTTTGGTACTGTAATTATTATCAAGTCAATTATTGCATCTACATATACATTTAAGTATATTTAAACATAATGCTACCACTACTGACATTATATTACTACTTTGTGTTGTATAACTGTACCATTATAAGTACAGCTATTTTATTCAATTTTCATCACTAAAAATACCGCTTAGAAATGTCTCTAAAGTAACATATAGGGCAAGTAAAGATTTGAGATTTTATAGCAGAGAAATTTTAAGTGTCTGCACCATAAATATCCAAAAGTACCTTCCATTTGGCTCGGTCTTCAGAGAGTCTTTTATTGATGTTTATATCCATCCAACAAATTACACTCCATTCAAGGAGATCCCAAGGAGCATGAGATGTTCTGGTGCAGCTCTAATTAACAAGATGAGGCTTTGGGGGGCCCTGGTCACGTCCCGGCTGTCCACTGTCCCTCTGTTCCTGGGCGGAAACAGGCAGACTTGGCTAGGTCTGAATACTTCACCGTCTGGACAGGACTCAGAAATGGGTGAAATGAATACTGAGCAGAACATAATCATATTTCCCCAGAGAAAAAATATTAGTATATGCATTCCATTAAATCAAGCGAAAGTCCCCCACAAGAAGCAACATTCAGTCAGTACATTGTGTACTTTGTACATTGCTTGGATTTTCAATCAAGGTCAACTATATGCGTCTCCCTTACCTCAAAACATGTTTGAACTTTCCAATGACTCTTCAGCAAGGTTCACTGAATGCAACAGAACAATTTCCATACAGGCAAATATCCAATAATAATGTTCTTTTCTGCAATTATGTACTTTAAACTTTCATTCTGTTTTCTAAGCCTTTAAAGCTCATATTTGCAATGATCTTTAAGTTAGAATAAATGTATTTTTTTAAAGGACTAAGTTAAACATAATACCAGAAGATAAAAAAATCTACCTGGAAAAACAATACTTTGAGTCCACTCACTCCACAGTAGTGAGAATACAAGAGTGTACAGTGTGCCTAAAAAGTGCATGATGAAAGCAAATCCGAAAGCCAGGTGGGAGTGTTTGAATGTTTTGCAGCCCACCCGTCTCTAGCAAACAATGCCCGCAGATGAGAAGCAGTGCCCCCCTCTGTGAGTGTTGGGGGCTTTAAGAGGTGAGGAGCGTCTCATCTCCCATTCACTGACCCAGGACGTGACCTGGCCCACAGCTGGACTCACACCAGCAGCAGATGGAGGGTACTGTACTTCTGCAAAAGGCACTTCAGGATACATCAGATGCACTGAAACCATAGTGCCTGATGTGAATAATAAGAGTGGATTTAAGCATGTGTTACACGTTCATGCATGGGAATACATTAGAAGCGAGTATTTACACTGATTAGCTGGGGAGCTAGGATCCATGTTTGACAAAAGAAAAAAAAAACATTTATCTTTTTATCATGGCACCCTTGGGTGGTCTCTATAAACTAACAAGTAACAATGTGCAAGAGAGGCTTTGAGCATCTATTATAAAAAGTTGTAAAACGCAGCAGTCGTTCCTAATATGATATATAGTGATGATAGATTACACACACACTCAAAAATAAGTATATTTAAAAGGTGCACTGTGCAGCTTTTCTGCTGGAGGGTCTGCTATCTGGTTGTCTTCATGGACATGTTATTACATTGCCTGGAATACTCCATGGTATGACATTAAATATATCCATCTAGCATTTATTCAGTACAGGTGTTTCTATTGCTCAAAAATATAATAGAACAACAATTCTGTGAATAGGGGAAACTCTCCACAAATCTGAACTGTAATGTAGTGTAGTGCTGTAACCAGCTTGTGTCCCTGGTGATAGATAGGTTTAGTAGTGTACTGTGGAACATTTTAGACAAAGCTAGAACATTTCCATGGAGATAAGCAAGTGGCGGATTCTCCTATTGAAATGTTGAGCAGTGCACTTTTTAGACATTTAGTATCGTCTCTGTTCAGCCAATCACCATCACTTCACTGGCGAAATGTTTCAGACTTTTCATAAGTTGAAACAGAATTAGTTGGTGATTAAAATGCCCTTAGTCTACTTTTTCCACATTTAGCCTCTTTCCCATAATGAAGCATAGTCATCAGGGGTCTACTCTCTCTGTTCTGTCTCCCTGTTTAGTATTAATATGCACATAGTGGTTTTTGAGTGCAGACCTGGCGGGCGAACGAGAATGCGCCCAAGTTTAGCTGAAAGGAGCCCGGAGAGTACCATCTTTGACCGCAGGCATCCCTCCTCTGCAGAGATGTTGATTACTGTGGAGCGCACCCCAATAGACGCCATTAATCAAGTTAATGAAACACAATGCCAATAAGAGCCCTAACAAGATTCCCCTACAAACGAATGGGCTGCCCGACATCAACAGGAGAAAGGCTGCTAATGGAGTGAGCCGCGTCCTGGTTTGACGAGGAGGATTACAGGCATTAGGCTCACAGTCGGATAAAGACGCCCATGTGGTGAATGTACAATAAAGGGAGAGAATTGGAGAGGGTGCTGCATTGCTCCGAGCTGATATATTTGTAGATACAGCCTTGGCAAAATATCCAATCGTGCTGAGCTAACAAAAAGCCGCAGCAGAGATAAATCATCAATAATAAGTTGCTCTTGGAGGTTTTGAAGTTGAGTTTTTGATGTTTTCATTTAGAAAATTCCAGAGTTAGTTCAATTTAGATGATTGGACAGTTAGAAATGTGAGAGTGCCAGACTAATACAGTTTTGGTTTGTCCTGTAGATCTCTTGGCTGTGTTAAAGCTGCATTATCCAACTTTTCCCAATTAGTAAAGTATTGTAGAGTACATTGTAAAAGCAGAACTTTGTGACCAAATCATACCACTGTGAGCTGACCGCATACACCATTATAAAGCAATATTGTAAGAAGAGCTATGCACCTTGCTGTAAGACACGATGAGGGCTGATTGATTGTGCATTTGTGGTCCTCTCAGCTTCACTTCCCTGTCAGAAAGAATGAAATGCCAAAGGGTTTATGAGAGCTAGGAACTATTAAAAATTAAAATTTAAATACTTATTTCCTCCTTTCACGCTTTGAAAATCAGGTTCCCCAGATTTAAGACCAGGGTTTGTAATGTTTCTGTTTTAGATTTAGATTCAGATGAGCTTTGGGATGCAGGAATGCTGCTTGGATATACAAAAATGTGCTGAATTGTCCTTTTGGTGCTCTTCAATGTAGGGACCAGTCTCAAATACAAAGTAGGAAAAAAACTGAGGCACTCAAAAAGTACAAAATAATTGAAAGCCTTTAATACTACATGGCAGATAAAGTTAAAATCACGCCAACGCGTTTCGGCCCTTCGGCCTTCATCAGGGCAAACTCGAGATGGATATCACAGTGCAAATTTAAAGTAATAGGTATAGGTCACATGTTCACAGTGGGCTGGCCCACAGTCCCCCGGTGCATGATGGGACATGTAGGCTGAACAGATTTTAGTTACAAGCTATTTAAGTTCCAATATAATACAAGATACAAATAGTTCAAATCCCAACAACCAATACATAGAAAAATACACAGTATAAAAACGCATAGTATGAAAAGATACATAGTATAAGAATATATGTAGTGCAAAAATTCTAAAGTATTACAGAAATAACTATAATTTGTATATATATATACAATATATGTAATATATTAAAGGGTCAGAGATGTAAAACAGAAATTGATTACTCATTTAAAGCTTGTGGTTTTAAAGGTTTTAAAAGGAAGGGGGAGAAATCTAGCTCTCCATTAAGTCCTGGAAACTGGGTGGCCTTGAGAGTGTAGATCCAGTAGGACTCTCTCTGTAATAATTTTTCAGTCTATCTCCTCCTCTTATTGTTTCTTTGATATGTTCAGCACAGATTTTTAGGCTTTTACAGCTACCATGGTTGGTTTCTTTGTAATGCATGGCCATAGGATACCGGGGGTTACAGGTCCTTCAGGACCTTCAGGATTCAGATTTTGCCTCTAATTTGTCTTTATTTCCTTAATTTCCTAATGTTAATTTTATGGCAGTAAAGAAGATGCAGAGATCCACATGTTTGATTTGGTTTAAAGGAACTGTGTGTAGCTCTTACAGTTTTTAAAAGGGTATTACTCAGGGTATAATCACCTACAGGGCACATAGAGGTTTTTCTCATTCTCCAGGCCTCATGTGACAGCTCAGAACCTCCAGAATTCACTCACTGAGGTGCTTATCAGAGTCCTTTTAGTCCAACTGGATAAAATTTTCAAACTGGCAACCCAAATGACAGCGACTCATGTGGCTCATTGTGCTTTGTGATTGGATAATTGTCTTGACAACCAAAACACCAAATTATAAATAAATGAAACATCAAGTCTAATGTTTTTGTAATTAGAATCAGTAAAAGCTGTTTGAACATTATTTTGTATCCGGTGACACTATGTAGGTCTTTTAAAGTTTATGAAATTTAAAATCAGTTCTTTCAAGGGAATCCCTCTGTCAGAGAATAGCTGGATTTGATTGCAACTAATCCAGAAGTGGTGTTGAATTGATGACAGAAAAGACTAGCTACAACACAGTGCGCCAGGGGGAAATCTGAACATCTGTATTGGTAATGACCGTAGTCACATGGGAAGAAGCTCTGCGCACACTCAGCAATCTCCTTCTTTCATCCATATGGCCTTTTAATCTCCAGTTCACAGCAGCACGTGTGGTGTCAGGCAGTTATGTCTTTATTTATTATGGGACATCACATAAATGACCCCTGAGTGCTGCAGATACACCCTGCTGCAATTTGTTTAAACAATTACTTGTCATTGCTTAATTGGGCAAAGCAAATGGCTGAATAATCATCGCTCATCTCCTGTCAGTTCTTCACCTGGGACCCCCTGTCTGTCCACCTAATGGATAAGTGGCTTTTTACGCCTGAACATTGCACAAAGCTGTTCTCTGAGGACGGGAATGTGAGAGTGAAATGCACGAATCCAATGGTGATAGTGATTAAAAGTGATGCTCTTATGATTGTAAAGTACACATTCCTTGTTCATGTCAAACAGGGACCTATGTAATGCCTTTCTGGTAATATCCTTAGGGTTTGTCAGTCTTAGTCTTAGTCACTCTCCATTCAACATTCTGGCTTTCTGTTAATGTGGCTGTGGATCTAATTTTGTTGGTAAACATGAACAGCATCCAAACATATAAAAGACTCAGATTTGGCAGACAGCAAGAAGTACACAAAAACCCTAGGCTCTTTTGCTTTGAAAATAAATTCTGCTGGCTGAAAAGAGAATTAATGAGACTTTAAGACAGTGTAATGAAGTGTATGTGATTCCCAACAGAAACCAAAGTCTCCTAATTAAATGACATAAGACAATAATGTAAATTAGTCGGATAATCTGGATTACAGTTGTGTAACTAATCCATACAGATGCTCCACTCTGTATCACTTTCACTTCTGTAGCAAAGACTTGGTTGTTCTCAGCTCTTATAAGTGCTTGTAATGGGCTCATAATTACTGTTAGCATACGTGAGGATTACATTACATCAGGATCACATCAAATTTGTAGGAATCAAATTAACCTAATTTATATTTACCTTTAGACATACATTTTTATATTTTGTCAGTTGAAATCGAACTCGAAATAAACACTTGAGTTTTGACCTTTTGCATATGCGGCCATACTGCATTGAATCAATAACGGATCCATGGACAAAATACCTATATGGATTTTTCTTTCTTTTTTTTTTTCTTTTTTTTAAAACTTGAGCTAATTACGTGCCAATATACACAATGCATATGAACTAAGAGGAGAAAAAATCTATTCTACTCAATGAGCTAACTATTACTCATACATTCTTTTGAAATACTCTTCAGTTTATTGTATCTTGTTTACTGCTATGAATTAATTTTACCTGAAAGCTATCAACAGTTAGCATATTGAATACATCAATCTGATTCTTGGAAAAATGAATATCTCTGTTTTGCATGCCTGCATGATGATTTCACATCTCTGCGTCTCCACCTTCACAGCAATTTCTTAAAACGCTGCTCTCCCCTAATAGGACACAAATGTAATTTAACTCCAGCACAGGACCTTGAAGGGTCAATTGTAGAGCGATGCAGACTGGCTGCTGTGGAGGCTGGGGAGCACTGATACAGGGGCTGGATGACAACAAGCTTTGGTAACACCACGGCCGACATTACAGCTGATTGTCAGGGCAAGCAATCTCCATACACGCTGCCTTCTCATAACCTTGATGGTGCAAAGTGAATTTGATTTGTTGGGGAAAAAGTGGTTATGTTGGTGTATTTTGAACGAGATTTCCATAACGTAATAGATTGCACAGTGAGCCACAAATAGGATTCCAATTGTCCTATTAGCCCTGATGAGATAAGGAAAACATCTCGGCCTGGACAAGCATCAACAACTGATTACAGATATTTTTCTGTCCAGAAACCATTTTCAAAAAGAAAATCTCTGGGTTTGTGTTTGTTTATGTGTATAACCAAATATATGTTTGGCTGTTATATACCGTAATGCTCGAATCAAAGCATCATTAGTTGAGAGCTTAGATTAAATGACTTCTTACCTCACACTATTTTGATCCCCAAGAAATTTATTTGACCTAATTCATCATAACATATTATTGGAGAATTTGGCTTATATATGTAACTAGTTTTGATATTTACTCATGATTGATGATGACTTCCTTCAGCAAAACAGTTTTTACACTCATTGTATTAAATCACACCACACTCTTTTGATATGTTTATATATATTTTTTTATATCCATACCATATTTTACACAAGCGCTGTATTGTTTTAGTTCAGGAATTAAAGGCAGGGCACCTTATAGTTGTATCAGTTTTGTCAGACAGAGTGTACAATAGAAAGGGAGCATTTCGCCTGGTGGTATTCAAAGGTTTAGAGTTTGACATCACGTCGTTCTGACTCACAGTGGTTTCCATCATAACTGATGGCAGGGGAGATTGAGCTTTAGGACAAGGACACCGTGGGGTATGTTTCAGATGCAAAGAAAATGGTGTTTATTCCAGTGACTCAGCTGTTAGTCAACTAATAGCTGTCAGCTAAATGAGCAAGTCAAGTAAGGCATACATTTCTTAAAGGTTTGCATAATTGTGCTTTTCTAAATTACATGACGTCAGTGGTCAAAGTAAAAGTAGATTGAAATTGATTATGTGTCAGATGTAGCTTTGTGGTTTCTCCATATCACTGTTGTTTAGATCTAGCAATCTTTCATAAAAAATGTTTTGTACAATATTTGCAAGGTGCGCAGTACTTTTTTGCCCATAAAAAGGAGGAATTAAAATGATGTCCCTTGATCATTTTATATAAAACCTGTTTAGTTATTTTATCTTTTGTTTTTTGTATGTTGGTATATTTTTGTTTGTTCATAGCAATATCCTTAATATTTTTTTTGCACTATGCTGTATGTATAAATTGTAATCTCATAAATCCATGTTTCCCTGTATTGATCTAGTTACTACCATCCGCCGGTTGTGTGAATGGATTAAGCCAGCAGGCAAACAAAGGGAACGTGGTGTCCCAACATGAGCGGCATGATCAATGGCAGAGATAGACCGGGTCAACAATTTCAATGCCTGTGTTTACTGAGCCAAAGTATTGGAGAGAGAGGGGCTGCTGCAGTGGTGCATACCCGGATCAATACAACAGTTATCATCATTTGCCAGGGTTATTAATGGTCCAGCCTTGTGTCGGCGCACAGAGTAACACTCACTTGCATTTAGGCAAGCCACTCCGGGCGTTTATGGCGTCTGCTTCCTATCAATCACCGTGGTGCGCATAGCTCTCAGCAGTGGCGTGGCTACCTCCACTAACCTCACAAAAACACCCCCTCAATCATGTAATGAATGGCATCAATTATACGGCCAAGCTGCCAAGGCACACAAATGATTCAGAACGGGTCAAAGTCTAAAGGCGGACAAGAGTGACTGAGCAGTTTTAATTCACTTTCTCTCACTGTGTTTCTCCATGTAGCTTTATTGAGTTTTCATGAATTTTAAAAGCTATATCCACCTGTTCACTGGTGACAACAACATCAGTCACAAACACACAGGGGACACCAAGGAGCAAGTGCTGGAAAAGCCACTTTTACATTAGACATTCTGAATATTGACAAAGGGAGTGAAGAACAAAGGTTACCTTTTTGTCATGGCTCCTGTTTCAAATTAGACAGGTAAGTATAATGATATACCGGATATGGGAGTGCGTTTCACTGAATAATGATAAATAAATAAACAACAAGTTCAAAGACAAAGAACATAAGCGTGATGATGTGTGAATGAAAGCAGTAAGGCTGTATCTTTAAAACTACTGAACACACACAACGTAATTATTACCAATCTCAAAACTATGAAATCATATTTTTGGTGTTGGTGTATATTTTATTTGTGTACTTTCTGGTCATATTTATGATTTAGTATAGGTCAAAGTTTAGACAAACATAAATAAGCTTAAGCTCTCTTTCATTGACTGTGTTCCTCCATGCAGCTTTATTGAGTTTTCATGAATTCTAAGCCTATTTCCACCTGTTCACTGGTGACAACAACATCAGTCACATGCACAGCACACACCCACCAGCCACCAGGCATATTCCCACCACCAGGTTACTGCCAATTTCTCTGGGATTTCAGGACTTTTTCCCACTGGTAAAAAGGAGCTACTACTTGGAGACCAAAGACGTGTCATCTCTCACTTCACACAGAGACACAGAGCTTTCTTGTGGCAGCTCAATTGTTTCCACAGAAAATGCCAGTTGTGTAGAAGAAGTACCGAGGTTTTAGAGAAGGAAGACATCACCGCAGTGAATCTCCTGCATTTTTCAAACCATCAAAATAAAAGTGAGTCGAACATAAATGGAAGGAAGCACAGCTCTGTCTTGTATGAAAATGATGATAAATATATATATTTTTATATACATGTATTTGAATTCAACTAAACAACATAGTGATTGAATAGTGTGAATAATCAAAAAAATTGACTCCTTTAGATTGAATTTGGTGCTGCTATTAACCCCTTACATTTTCTGTTTATAAAAGGTGCACTGAGTAACTTTTCTGGAGGAGGGGGCCATCACCTGCTTCTCTCAATGAAAATGTTACTGCATTGCTTAGAATGTCTCGCAGTATGGCAATAAACTAATAATATCTCCATGGGGACAAACAGGCAACACCATCAGGCCAAGTTACAGGTCAGATCAGTGGACTGGCAACCCCGTGGTGATGATGGTCCTCGCCCTGGCGCACACACCCCTCCCACGTGACTGCCCAACATGCCATTGTCACTTCTCGACAACTACAGGCCCACAGATTCTCCATCAGAAAAATTACACATAACACCTTTAAACTTTTTTTTTTTTTTTGAATCTTTGCTCCCCTGCTGATCAACTGTTTAAAAAAAACAAAAAAAAAACATTTCCGTAATACATTTTTTGTAGTCATTCATAGAATTGAATCTCCAAATTTCATACAAGTTCGATAACACTGATGTTTCATGTTTATGGTACAGCTACAGTTTACACATTAATGATTAAAATTTCAGCACGATCTGTCTAAGCATGTGTGTGTAGGATTTTATTTTATTTGCGCCCCTGCTGGCAGTTGTGAAAAATGTCCTATGTCCTCCATGCATATATATATATTTTTGCTAATCATGCATAGAATGTAATGTTGATATTTCATGTCTGTGGTAGGGGGCGCTATAGTGTTCAGTTGTATTGGACTTCATAGTCCATTACATTCAGGCTAGAATCACGCAATTATGATTTGAATTTAAGCTCTCTAGACCTGTGCTTGTGGCTGTTAGAAGTCATCAAAAAACAGGAAATTAAGGTGTTTTTTGCCAGTGTGCTACAGTCAAATTGTCAGGAATATCCAAAAAAAAAAAAAAACTGATTGTTTTTGTGTCCCTAGAATGCGAGCTCATCTGGACCGAAAACCAGGAAATAGTAGCATTTTACAACCACAAAGTCAAAACGGTGGTGAATTTTTGATCCAATATGGCCAACATTTTTTCATCATAGGGGTATGCACCAATTCAACTTTTTGCTTGTCGTATTGCTCGCTATCACTGTTACGAATTTTATTTGCCTACGCCAAACTTTGCTTGTCCCCGTCCCGTAGGGGTCCACTTCTAGGCAGCTCCTTTTTATCAAATTTTTCACCAGACTGCTCAATCCCATACCCAGTTTGAGAAATTTTTGGCGACGATTAGGCCCTCAAAATCGTGATCATCTGCAAGGAAAAGTAATACTGGAGAAGAAGAAAGAGGTGAAAAACAATAGCCCTTGCCAGTTTACTCTGTTACTGGCTCAGGACAATGGATCAGTTTTATGAAGCGCTTTTCTGGACACTCAAAGATGCTTTACAGAGCATTATTCATTTTTTCCACACTCAGTGGTGGTAAGCTACTATTGTAGCCACAGATGCCCTGGGCAGACTGATGGAAGCATGTTAGAAAGAATTACATTTTTAATAAATGTTATGCAAAACAATACAAATCCATATTTCTGACATTTCAAAGTGCAATAACTATGTAAAACAACTCACTAAAAGAATCAAGACTGCTTTCTTACCATCGAAAACGACGCTTGTTTCCGCTTGCTCATTTAACACACACTAAACTAGAGCCCTGCAGTCCTGAGGCTATCAGGCATGTCCAGATTACCTTCCTTTAGCACAGCTCCCACTGTGCTGCCCTATCTTGTACCGTGAGACAGTACTGCTTCTACAGAGTTGAACCAGGTAGAATGTGCAGAAATTAACACAGCAACCACTGTGATCCTCATGTCTCCACAAGCTCCTTATTCACCATCATCATTATCTTACAGAACAAAGCTACTTTAGTGGCTCACCTGCAGATGCCTAATGCTCTTTGAAGTATATAGGTTTAAAGCAATGGTTGGATTTGAAAGAGAGGAAATGTTTAATGTAGTTGAAAAGCCAACAGTTAAAGTAAAATGTCTTTGTTGAGAGGCCGTGCAGTCTATAACCTATATATCTGGCAGGTTAATAAGGCAACCATAGACACTCCCTTGTGAGACTAAAGCCTAAGGACTCAAAGGTAGTATTATTAACTCAGGGAACAAGACATTATCTACGAACCCTCTGGTCATTCATTAACCTGCTCTCCCTCATCACCTTCTTTTATTAAAGGTGCATTGTGTAATTTCTCTGCTAGAGGGTCCTTCAAATGCTTTTCTTCATATAGATGTTATTGCTTTGTCTGGAAAGTTTCACAGTATGGTATTAAACCTTTCAATCTTCATGGAGATCAAACCAGACCATGTTACAGGTCAGATCTGTAGAGAGGCAACCCTGCTCAGTCAGAATGCGTGTTATTCTAGATATTTTGAGCTATGAAACTTCTTGTAATTGTATACATGTGAAGTGGAGCTGTTTAATGTCATACTCTGGAACATTCCAGGCAGAGCAATGACATATCCATGGAAACAAGCAGGTAACAGACCCCAACCAAAAAGCTACATAGTGCACCTATCACGCAGGTCACTTGGACTCAAATGCAACACAAGCATGCAGGCAAACAAAGGCTTAATTCAATAACAGAAACTGTCCTTTGACAGGTAATGTTTAATATAGCAAATCAGACTGAAAAGGAACTACAAAGGAATATATGATTTATTTAATGTGAACTAACACCCCCCCCCCCTCTTCCTTTTTTTTTTTTTTTTTTTTTTTTTTTTTGGCAACTGTGATCATTAAATTTTGTTTCTCGCAATGAACCAATTTGCAAAAATCTTCCTTTGTTTTGCTCTCAGGTGGTTTAATCATGTTGACACTAGGCACAGATGCCACAGAGACACCTTGTCCTCTTTTTACAGCTGGTCCGTATTTCTCCATCAAGTGCTCTTTTATTGTACAGCTGGGAAATGAACAACGTGCACTTCGCTGTGAATTCTCAACAGAATTTTTGACAAGGCTTGAAAGATAAAGCATGCGTCAAATAGTCAGAGTTCTATGTGTTTCATAGAAATCTGAAACACATAGAAATGTGTTGGCAGAATACCTGTCTGCATGCAAAAGAGGATGCTATTTTCATCTGTACATTCTGAACTCCAGTCTAATGCAAAGGCTACAGCTTACAGAACACTTGTGAAGACCTGATTTTGGGAGTACCTATATTACAAAAAAATAGTTACTGAGAGCTTTTAGCCATACCATAATGGTGTTTCCTTGTGTTTTGTTGTGACATCACAAGGCAGTTGTGTTCAAATTAGCATCTACCTTCTGCCTTCAGTTCAATACAGATTTCAGTGCTGAAATTATGGAAATATTTCTAGTGAAGATGCATGGAGTTTAAAAACACAATGGAGCACTTCATGTATTACTACATGATATCACAAGGTGGAACAGACTGTTTTCTGTTTGAGAGAAGAACTCAGCTGAAATGTGCAGGGTTTATGTGTTAAATTGAATGAGGAAAGATTATAGCATCGATCAGAAAATAGAGTAATATGAGCCTGTTAAGAAACATACTGAGGACATTTTGAGGACTTTAAATTGTTAACCACTATGGGAAAGGTCATAACTGTTCAACATTCTGAAACCCATGCATAAGGAGCATGCATAATTATAATATACCAAATACCAAAACCACAGACCAATTTGCCACAAGATTGTGCACACATGAGGAAAATGATCTTGTTTGCATTTGGATTGGACAAAAAAGGGTTAATCGCTGGTGCGTCAATGTTTTGAGAAGCCTTAGTTCCAAAAAGCAGTACAAAAATTACTCAATAAACTATATAAAAATATGTAAAGGCCCAAACTGTGAACTGAATGCCACAATTGATTTATTATGATTTATATCAAACTCTTGCATTGCCTCAGTCTTGTGGAATTTATTTCTCATCTGTCTCATCCCACCACTACCAAACAATGACTAAAACTTTACAATTTGTGTAAAGTAAAGTGACTTTTTTCTCACGTCTCATCCAAATGAATTATACATAAATCCAACTTTAAATGAAGCTGCCACCAATCTATTTTGAACATTCACTAATTCAAATTATCTTCAAATACAAAGCTCCTCCACACTTTGCCTTCAGTCACAGTGTTAGCATATTTACTACATTATGCATACTAAATACAAATTAGTGCCAGTGAATGCCTGATATGCCTGCATGTCTTTAGGAAAAACTTTCAAATGTTTCCACTGCACTTCCTCAGGTCTTCAGCAAATGAAAGCCTCATCATTATCTGTCTCCACTCATTGTTTTGCCTATATCAGATGAGAGGGGTCTGGCTATAGGGAGAGTAGACTTTTAACCAAGGGTGCTGGGTAATGCGCCTCTATAGCAGGCATTGGAAAATTAATAATGCAAGTGAGGGGAAGTATGCACCAGGAGCATTAAGCGTCCAAACTTTGCAGCCCGACTGGAGCTGGACAAAATGGCTGCTGGATGCATTTGATTTTGATTCTGGGAGGACTTTTGAGACCAGTTCAAATTACAGGTGCACTATGTCACTTTTTGGTTTGAGATCTGTCACTTGCCTGGTTCTATGGATGTCACTGCTCTGCCTGGAATGTTCCACGGCATGAAATTAAACAGCTCTATCTTCTTTATTCAATTACAGCTGGTTTTATACTTCAAAAATACAGGTACTGTGACTGTGAGCGGGGTTGCCTCTCCACAGATCTGACCTGTAACTTGGTCTGTTTGATCTGCATTAAGAAAGCAACAACATCTCCATGAAGAAAAGCATTTGACGGACTCTCCATCAGCAAAGTTACACAATCTAATCGTAATCTTTTATGAGCTTGTTAAAATATATTGGTGTTATTATTATTATTATTTATTATAATAATTATTATTTTAATCAAAACATGCTTGGAGTTATACGAGGTGATAATTAAAGACCAAAAGACAAAAAAAGGTGAACTTTATCTATGTAGCACTGTTACAGTTAACAACACACAGCCCCCAAAGTGCTGTACAGACCTAATCAATAATTACAATAAGAGAAAAGTACAATCAATATAACAGACACAAAAAAGCAAGGCCTAATATCAAAGTATAAAATAAGAATAATACATATTCTTATAAAAACACTGTCATTTGTCTATGTATGTATTTATTTATTCAACCCTGAGATTTGGAATCTCATTTTAAGGGGTCTGGCAGGATATCTTATTCTACATACTTTTAGTAGCTGCGGAAACAGAAACACCCCAGCGAAACCTGCATAGACACAAGGAAAACATGCAAATTCTATAAAGGCCACCCGGTTGAACAATGGATCTCAGAACTTCTTACTGTGAGGTTGAATTGCTAACCGCTATCCCACTGTGCCGCTGAGTTTTCAAATAGTTTTTCAAATGCGCATAAAAAAGGCACACACTTCTTTTTACTTTGGAATACATGTTTAGATTACAACCTCATCTGCCCATGCGTACTGCAATACTGAAAATACAGCCATTCCAATATAAAACTTCTTTCATTTTTGCCAGAAAGCATCACACATTTAAATTATGATAGCTTTTATGAGATTTCTACTCAGCTCTCTCTTCACCTGACCAATCCTATGACAAGTCCATATCACCAATATTTATTTCATAATACTCCAGTCTATTTGAATGACAGGTGAGCGCCACTGAAGGACAACGAAGATATCAGCTGCTGCTAGTGCAGTGTGAGTGTCAGTATTAAATGTGAGCTCTGTGTAGACTGGGGGCTTCTTCACTAAAATGAGACCCAAGTTTAATTTACCATCTGTCCCACCGAGGTATTAAAGCTGTTGCTGTGTCCATCCGGTTGCATCCGGGGGGCATTTTGGTTCAATCCTGGGTGCCCTTTGGATGTTGAAAATGAACTAATTTACGCTGTTTGTGGGCGAGCTATGGCCTCATACTTCAAAAGAAAAACACACTGCACCTTTATAGAGGCTGTTTTTCTACTTATTTACAACATGACCATAGATATTTCTGCATGTTTTTTCCATTTTTTTATTTTTTTTTTCATGTTTTGTCTTTCATTTTGCATGTCCTGTCATATCTATATTTCACCCCAGACAGATTATCATTACTATTTAATCTACATGTAGACTCAGGGCATAGAAAAGCGGTGTCTAGTTAGTATGCACAAGATATGAATAAAAAATACAGTAATCTTATGTAATGCTGTTTCAGTTATACGCATTAGATTAGCGAGTAAGACTGTGTATTTTATTAAGCCCACTAGTTCTCTGGTTGCACTCAATAGGTTTGTTACATCCCAGCTCTGCCATTTTTAGGGAGCTAACAAAATCCAAGATCTTAAAAGTGTCTAAATAAAGTTCTAATTTAATGAACAGGAATGTAAAAGATGTGGCAATAAAATATGTACAGGAATGCCTATAGAAACAAAGTACACTAAGAAAACCAATATTACTAATAATTACTAATAAATGTATAAATCTCAATAAAAACAAGTCACATGGGCTACAATAATAATAAACATATAAATGAACAGTAAACTAGTATCTCAAAACACACAAAGTCAGACACATATAAAAATGAGTGACACACAATAAGCACAGACAAAACAGCATTCTGGCGACAAAGACCATGCAGCAGCCAACAACTGTGGAGAATCTCCTTAAATAAGGGAGATGGCTGCAGGTGACACACAGGAATGGCCAGACGGGAACTCAATGTACCAATCAGGGACCAGTAAAAAGCAGCCAACCAGACGCAGGGGGAAAAGCAGTCCTCCAATCCACAGCAAGTGCTCACACAACCAGAAATACAAGGAGAAAAAGGACATTATTCAGCCACACCAAAACTTAACACCACACACACACTCACAACACAAGGAAAGAATTCTAGGTGTGTGGAGAAATCTTCCTATTGAGCCTTTTGATACTTTTACTGCTGCTGTTCTTATACGTTTCAGTAAAGACCCCAGATTTTGAAAAGGTGAAAACGTGAGAAATAGAGCAGTTCACTTTAAACTGTTTGCAGCAGTCCAAATGTATTGCTCACTTAGCTAATTATTCACTGTGATGCGTTTTCAGAAGTAAAGCTAGCAAACATTTGCATGGTAACAGCGCACTTCCTGTTTCATGGAGTGTAAATGCTCTATAATTAGATGCAGACGGGGGACATGGGTCTCATTTTCATTCTAAGAGCTGCTTTTGCAATATATCTGTTCTGGGACAAACTTGATTTTTTTTCTTATCCTATCTTCATAAAAGAAGAATAAACCCCTCTAAGATTATTTTGAAGCCATATTCGCAAGAAATAGCAAGTATTCTTTAAACACCAGTGTTGCACAGGGGATTTGGTGGTGTTTTCTGTTCTCTCCATAACAAGAATTGCCTTTTAAAATCTGTACGAACCCTAAAACCCTACACAAGATAAGGGATATAACCACGCTAAAGCATTTTACTGTAACATTTAGGATTTATTGCCATTCTGGGAGCTTTGAGTCAGAATACAGATTAGAATTGTGTCAAAATAAAGAATACTTGATTTCTTGCTGTATGAAATTTGAGGAAAAATTATATTACTGCTGCTTCACATTTCTTTTCATCTTACTGCTTTGATGCAAAATTGGTTTGGTCCAAGCGAGCACTTAACAGCATCAGAGACTGCATGGGAGATTTTCCTTTTCTCATGCAAAAACACTGGATATGCTGTTTAGGGGTTGTCTTGCAAATGTCATGCTATCTGTCCGAGTCTGCAAAATCCCAAATAGAAATGTAAAATGACTATAGTGAAGAAAAGTGGGTGTTGGTTTATAAAAGTAAAAAGTAGCTAATACTAATAGTGTAACACCTGAATTATAACAGCTAAACCGCAGATTTTGTTGGATGTCCCTGTTGTGCATTTGTGTGTGTCCTTGCCCCCACTGAATAATAAGTCTTATTCTGAGATAATGAGTGTTAATTATCCTCTGTAATCCTTATCCTTATTAAGTGTACAAGTTAGATTCCTTCCACTATGTCTAACTGTGGTATGTCTAGTAGAGCCCGACCGATATGGATTTTGCTGTGGCCGAGATAAATACTGATGCGGAGTCACATATTTGGACATTTATCTGTCTGTAAATTGGATTAAATGAACAGAATGTAGAGAGTCTAAGATTTTTAAGACGTATCACATGCCCACGTGAAATATCGGCCCCTATCAGCAAGGCCGATATGCCGCCAGGTGCCCATACCGGCCGATAATATCGGCCAACCGATATATCGGTCGGGCTCTAATGTCTAGCTAATCAATAGGAAAAGATTTAGTAATCTTATTCACGGCAGACAGGACAGTCATTTTGATTCAGCCTTTTCAAAGAGGCCTATTTCCCTGGACATAATAGCTACTAGGGATGGGCATGATTAGTCGATTAATCGATAATTGATCATTAAGAATTTCATCGATTACGTTCATTTTAATTGACAAACCGAATGTAGGTTGCTGTGTGTAGTGTGACCAAACAGGGGTCCGTACATGTAGCTCTCTGCACTCAGAAGGAGCAGACACACACACAGTCGGTCAGTCTGTAACGTACCGAAGCACAAATGCGTATTTAACGATGATTTGTACAAGAAATTCCACGCTTTCCGTTGCGTTCGGGACAAGTGTGAGTCCATGTGCACAGTGTACAAAGCAGCACATATGTTTCGGTGTCCAGTGGGAAAAAGTTTTGCCAGGTGAGTCACTCAATGTCGATGACGAGTCCCCACCTCCCACCCCCGTACGGTGTCCTGGTTTTGACAAACGCAAATATGGTCACACTAACCTGTATTCCACTGAGTCATGTCTTTTAATCCAACAGAAACTGACCGCATCAGCGACACAAGAGCTGTAGTTTTATCTTCGCTTAGTTTATGCAAATTAGCGATGCGGTTTTAAGTTTCGTTTCTGTGAGAGTTGCACAAAACTGAATTAAACACATTATAATAAACGGGCTGATGTGGCTCTAGAGTGGTTACGGTTTATATGTCGTAAAGTTGAATTTATTTATGCAGATTAGTAGTGCAGATAGTAATAATAATGATGATCTTTTATATATAAATATGTTAATGATTAATCGATAATCGATCGTTAATTCTTCCGACGATTGATTAAGAAAATTTCATCGAATGCCCTTCCCTAGCTACTCAAAAATAAGCAGTTTATTTGGTGAATAAGTCTGAAATCTGAATTGCTCTGCTGTATACATGTATGTGTACACTGATATTTTTGGACTTCTTTTATTGCAGATTGTTATGCAGCTCTAATATTGGTAGTTGACAGATCCTAGAATCTGATGATGGCCGATTACTTGGTATTATCATAAGAATTATCAATAACAGTTCATAATATGTTGGATTTAATTATTTCTGTCTTAAAGCCCTAAAACTGGCTATATTATGATTAAAAAAATAAATAAAAAAATCTGCATTCTAACAGTATTTATTTTAGCTGCCAATATCTATTAAATACTATTGGCTTATTAAATGCTGTGATGTCATCTGAATCCGAGCAGTACTTAAGACTATTACAGTCTGACAGCCCTGTCTGTCTCCTAATGCCTTACAAGATCCATGGGTCCAGTCCAATGTTACTTAACTTCTTAGACCTACTTCTTGGACTCGTCTGTTGAGCCATGATAGCCTCCAAAAATATAGAGGCAGGCTGTACCCCTGTCCCAAGCCAGGTTCCTGTCTGCTTTGGTGGCACAGGGCTATAAAGCTCAGGGAGAGGGAGGGGAGCTGCCAAGATGCTTTGTGGGTAGTCGGAGCTGAAATGGGTGCCGCAGTCTGTCCTCCTGGCACAGGCCGCTTTTTACTAAAAGCATTTGTTCTGATGAAGAAGAGCAAATCCTCTCACTCTCGCTTTAAAGTTTCTGCCTAATTAGGATAAGAGAGTGGGGTATCTATGCATCATAGTCCATGAGTTTCAGCTTCCTGTTCAGACAACAGTTTGGGGACGATCATTGCCTGATCTGGCACCTTTATCATGAAACTTATTTAACACTTCAAAATGTGCTTATTATGTGTTTGGTCCACTGTAGCCCCAAGTATTGGAGTTTACATGTAGATACATCAAAGTTATTCTTAAAAACAGAATGAAAAAAATGCACCTAAGAACAACAAAGCTATAATTATTTTTATTTAATCTGAAGTCAGACTTCACTCAGCTCTGCTATGTTCTCTCATTTCTCATACAAATATTTTGTACAGTTTTAGCAAGTGTTTAGCCATAAAACAGTTTATATTTTTATAATCAATTTGATTGAAGAAATTGAAGAAAAAAAACTACTTTTGTCTGTTACTATAGCAACTCCAGCACTTCAGCAAAAGTATTTGAGCATGAGCAGTTTGGAAAATTGTGCCAAATCAGGCAGGGTTCCGAACTGGACAATGGCAGGGGCTTTTAACCATTCAGAAGATACTGGTTGTGAAGTAATATTCATTGCATTGAGGACAAGATCTTACTCCACGTTCAATGAACTCATATCCTGTTCACTAAAGTTTCTCGCATTTGTCAAAACAGAAAAAATCATCCAGAAGCCCTTTCTTTCTTCAGAAATCCCCTCAGAATGACAAATATGCTCTAATGAAAAAATATCGTGAGCTAAGTTTGTCTTTTCAACAGGCATTGTCCTCGGGCTGAGGAGGGCACAGCTTTCAAATGAGTGGAAAGCACCTAGACAATAGATCATCCTGAGGGCGCACATCTTTGTCTCACTCCTATAAATATAAACCAGACAACAACAATAACAGCCAAACGTACAAACAACTCCCATTTGGAGATATCATAAACATATTGAAAAGTATTTTTGTAGCACATTCTACAAAATCCTATAGAGACAATAGTGAAATAACAAAAAACTTCTTTGTGTAGCTTCCATGCCAGACAGGAGTTTAACCATAAGAATTTATACCCAGTGCTTATAGTATATCACCCTCCAGTCAGTGCGCCCACCACATCCTATAAATCAATGAAACAGTGCTGCGTCATAAAAGCATCTTAAAGGCTGCTAGAAAAACTGCCAAATCAATCCTTCAATTAGCAGATGAAAGTGGCCAGCTCCTCTGCAAAGTGGCACCCTGCTCTAATTGTTTAGGAAGGTAAAATGACAGCTTGAGCTCATAGATCTTCTATAGTCACAGTGACTTTGAGACAAACCTTAAATATGCACTTTGTAACTTTTCTGGCTGAGTGTACGTCCACAAGCAAAGGGTTAACAATGACATTTCATTGTACCTATACTTTGGAGGCTTCCATGGTATTGCTACCTTGTCTTGGAAAAGGTCCACCAAATGCTTGGCTGCTACATTGCCTAGAATGTTCCACAGTATGGCATTAAACTTAAAACTTAAACCCCATAGACACGAGTTTAGGAATGTGGTGAAATTATTAAAACGTTTGTAATCCTGGGGAAGCATAAGTAAGTAAATTTTATTTATAACACTTTTCATAGACATATAGTCACAAAGTGCTATATAGTAAAAAAAAAAAAAAAGTCATTAAAAGTGTGCAGCAAAAATACAGTCTATATATCAATAAGTTTCAAATGCTTACTCAAAGAGGTAAGTCTTTAGATGCTTTTTAAAGAGGCAGTTCACTCCAGAGATGAGGGGCAACAGCTTTAAAGGAGCAGTCTTCTCGAGTTTTAAAACTTGTTGGAGGGACCATCAGCAGGTTCTGCCCTGAGGACCTGAGGCTCTGAACCAAGCTGCTACACAGGAGCCTGTCCATGTAGGCCCGAAAGGTCAAAACAAGAATTTAAAAGTGGACGCGATAAAAAACAGGGAGCCAGTGAAGCCTTTTTTGGAATAGGTCTGATGTGGACCCTCCTGTTTGTGCAGGTCAAGAGCCTCACGGCTGAGTTTAGGACGTACTGCAGGCAAGACCTCTCTCTTGTTGAGGCAGTTGAAGAGACTGTTGCAGTGGTCTACCCGCGAGGAAACAAAAGCATGGTGTATTATCTCTAGTTCTTTTGAAATAGATTTTATAAGTTGCTTTGGGTGTCGTTCAAGGGACATAGCCTTGATTTCTCATTGTTATAAATACTATGAAATCACTCATGAACATTTTGCTTTACTTCACTCAGACACACTACGCTCAGAATTCCAAATATGGAACTTGCCTCCAAATGACCCACTGTAAGTGCAAGCCTCTATTAGCTTCATTTGGCTGGAACTGAACATTATGGGTGATGTCACACTCACTCAGTCCACTATATACAGCCTATGCTTGCGAATAACCAAAATTTAATTCAGCTGTTACATGTTGTGAGTCAGCTGAATAGTAAAAGTGATTTTTTTTGGTTTGTTTTTTTGTTTTTTTTAATTAAAAGATTTTTTTAAGCCCCTATAGACATTCACTAAAATAATTTGGAGAATTTCAGCCCTGGAATTGTCAATCACTACTGAATAAAAGGTTTAAGGTTGCTGTTCATGAGTGAAAGAAACAAAGCACAACTCTGGGTACATTTTGATAAGATAACAACATTCAAACATGGCTTAAAGCTCACAAGTGTTCACTGTTTTTTTGCATAATATAGGACCTTCAAGAGGGGCAGGTATGTTTCACTGGCCCATATCATGCACAGTAACATTTCAGTCAAGGCTAATTCTCAATATCCGTTCATGAAAATGGATACCTCATTGCAGTCTTGTTTTATCCCTCATATGGCTTTAATTGCTCAGAGGACATCTATGACAGGGACAAAGGTCACCCATCTCCTCCAGTCACATCAGAAGACATACTGCGCACGTCAACTTGTCTCGCTGAAATCACTTAGCTCCACACAGCTGTCTCGGGGCACCACTTGTTTTCCGCTTTCATGAAAATATTCCTCCAGGTCTGCATTCATTATGTATAACATGGATTCTAGCGCCTGAGCATAATGAATGGCCAGAAAGTACTTGTTTGTTGCTGCATATTTTTTCTTATATAGCCTCTAAAGTGAAGAGAATGAGCTTCCCTGTTATCTCCAAGGCCTGCAGCTTAAAGACTTGAATACTTCTTCTTGGAAACTCCGAGGCAACAGGTCTGTCTAATGAAGGGAAATTATGCTAGTGGCACGTCAATTATGGTGCAAAAATACCCACTAGCGTAATCATATTTTCGCTGGTCTCTTCCTGTCTTTGCTTTCTATTACAATTGTAACAAAGCAAAAATTTACCTGGCAGGAAATAATGTACCCACTCTAATAGTAAGGGTTGTTTTTCTTTTGGGATATTACAAAGTGCTCTTAAAGGCCTCTGAATTGTAAGGGGGCGGTGTGTGATCCGACAAAGAGGGTTTATGCAGCACTAGTGGCTTGTGAGGACCTATTACCTCATCATTGTCAACCTGTCAGAGCAGATGACCTCATCAGCACAGAGACACAGACAGGGGCCAGCGCGACTCACCTCCACAACTGCAGGGGGCACACATCAGGTAGCTCGCTCCATATGCCCAACTGGAGCCATGCCGCTTTTTAATTAGTGCTTTTTTAAGATGTTTCAGGGCAGGACAACATATATGGGTTTGCTGTGTGAAGGTTGTTAGACATTTTTCCTCATGACCATGGCAATACGAATTGTGTTAGTAAATCTAAAAAACCTAAAAGTGTGCAGTACTTTGAATACAAAGTTATTGTTGAAATCTTTTTTTATTTTGGTATTTTCATCAGTTTCCAGATGGCAACATATGGGCATCTGGCAGTACACCTTGCGTAATTAGCATATTCAACTGGATATTGACGTTCTATTCATTTACGAGAAATTTAGAATTAGAATTATGACTTTTTTTTTTTTTTTTTTGGCAAACTAAATATTTACACAAATTTCAGCTGTTGAACTCCTTTATTTTCTTCCATGTGCTTGTGTCTACATTTGCTCTGGGAGATGCTGACCTGTGTGTGATAGAGCAGCTCCTCTTCATTAAAGTGAAATATGTCTTTCCTCAAACAATGCTTGGTCATGAGGTACTAGTGAGGTTCTGTAATAAAATATAAAGTTGTGTGAACATGTATTTAATTCTTTGTACATTGGTCTTAAATTGGTCTTTTAGCTGTGAGTTGGAGGTGACAGAAAAAGACTGTGTGAAGAGCTGCAGGTACCGCCATGGCTTTTGTCACAGCACTTAGTCATTTTATCCATTTCCAATAATCCATTTATGAATCAAGACCTCTGCCAAGGCACTAATGCAATCACAGTTTGAAAAATTCAAGATCTTACAATTTCTGCATTTATACTTTTTCTCTCTAAGTTTAAACAAAACAATAAAATAACTTTTGACTTTGTTATTACTTATGCTATAATATTTCATATGTCACACAGTATTTCATTCACACTTGCCTGGTTCACTTCTGGTTGGAGCCCTGTGTACACCTGATGTGTGCATGTGTGGACACCCCCTCACTTTGTGTGTTGATGCTGCTGTCAGGGTGAAGAGTGATACATTTCACTTGGAGGGCTTTTGTCATTTTTCTGACTATCACTGTTGCCAAAGCATGCTTGGAAATCCCGTCAATTGGGTGGCACTGAACTATGACACCATTACAGAGTCAATTAGGTAAGCCCTGGTGTAAAGCTCTGCTCTCCCCACAGTTCAGAGTGAGAATGGAGCCTGCCTTTAGGCGCTGCTGGACTGTACTCAGCAGATAGAGGTCAGGCAAATGCCAATTGGTTTGATAGAGACAGCAAGTCCTGCTTTAGAGGAATTGCTCCCCATGTAGAGTATATCAGATTCTTTTATTTTCTCATGACTGTGCGTCCTGTGATTGAATCATTTGACTAAATTGTGTAATTGACTTATAATTATCTGTAGCAGTATCAGTAGTAGGGGGTGTCAGTAGCTCAGTTGGTAGAGCAAGTGTTCACTGATTTGGAGGTTTGTGGTTTGAATCCCGCTCTTGAGATAGAAAAACATCACCTGAACAGTCAGATTCACTGACCCACAGGTTGGCTGGTGTGATTCCAGTTCCCACAGATAAAATGGGCAGGATAATGATAGGAATAGACTTCATTAAACAGAAGAAGAACAACATTTATTTATAGAGCACTTTTCCTAAAAAAAAATGCAACACAGTGGTAAAAACAAAATGCATACCAACAGAAGTACTTTTAAAATGATTAAAAAACAAAAAAACAACCATCACCACAAAAATAATGTATACTTAAACTGTGGAGTAGAAAAGAATGTACAGAAAAATGCCAACATCTCAAGAAATTACTGCCATACAAGTGCAAATATAAAGGTTTAGAGTTCATTTTTGAAAGAGCTGATATTTGGTGCAGATTTAACATCTACACATATAAATTAAAACAATTTCTTTTTTTCTTTAATTTTTTCTCGCATTTTGAAATAGAGATTGTAGGGTACATCATTTACTTAGACATCTCAGGTGATCAAGGACAAGACGTCGAAATAGTTACCCTAGTGAAACAGACTATGATTAAAAATGTAATTTCTTTTTGCCTAAACGGAGCATGTCAGGTGTCACCTTTGTCCAGTGGTGCACACAAAGAAGGATGAATCATTTTGGCATGGTGTTGTGGTGTTTAAAAACATTAGTGCAATTACGTTGATGTGGTGAGGCTAATGAAAGGTCAGCATTAAAACACTGACAGGTTTTGAAGGGGTAAAACACAGCTGCATCTAGAGGATGTAAAAGGGGTCATTCTGACATTTTGACACACTCATTGTCAACATAATATCCCCCCTTTGGGTTTTAGCATTGGATCTGGCAACCCAAAAGTGAGGAGCTCATTCTCCCATTGGATTGGATAATTAGTTTGTGAAGTACAACACAAAATATAAACATTAACAGCCTTCACATCATGTATTTTATTTTTTTATATAACTGCTAACATTACAATTGTTATGAATAGAATATTTTATAAATTTTTAAAAATGTATCTATGTTTTATTTTTGTACAACATATACTTTTTGAGAATCTAACCTCTGCACTCAAAAAGCTTTGTACAGAATATAAACATTAATAATGTTCACATCCTGTAATTTAGTTTTTCTTTTTATAATTTTATTTATTTGTAAAATGTATCTAAATATGACAAAAAAGTGTTGTTGTTGTTTTTTTTACTTTTGTACAACACATACTTTTTGACAATCCAACCTCTTGACACTCAAAAAGTTTAGTATTGCCTGGAAAGCGGACTTAATTACAGAGTAGGATAAATAAGTCTGGTAATTATTGTTAAAAACTATCTTTCTGTTTGGATGAGTACTTGTAAAAACACAACATAAAGGAATCATAATGAGGTCACATTAATGAAGAGGAGGTTGGAGCAGTTTTCACACAGTCGTCTTAAAAGGACTAGTCTTGCTTAGAATGGACTGTCAGGAAAATGGTTCACATAAAGATAAGGCCATTCATCACAGTCATTCATCACAGTACACAATAATATTTTAAAATGTAAATTAATTTCAGTACGTAAAATTGGTCTACATAATATAGGCTGGTTGCAACTCGAAGTACATTGGTGCAAAGACTCAGCCAGTCATGAGGGAATAACCTATTTTGACTGTGTGTCTTCCCTTTTATGTTATTAATGTAATCTTGTATATGCCAGTGCCTCCTTATAGAGTCATCATGCTCTTGTAAATATAGGTAATTGAGCATGCAGCAAACAGCAAAGGACATTAGTATTCATTTGACAGACCTGTGATGGCTGTTCTTTAGCCCATAACACTTTGAGCTTTATTGCTTTATGCACTGATGTAATACCATACTTCTACTTCTCACTTAACACAGCCACTATATTAACAGTATAGTCACTTTAGTATACTCTTCCTCGAGGATCACTGTTATCAATGAAATAATTTCTCTGCTGCTGTTAGTTCTAATTGACATTATTTACAGAAAATATTTGCATAATTTACTTTTTATTATTTTGATTTTTAATGGTGTTCTTTATATTACCTAACCAAGCATATACCATTAATTATATGAAGTTCAAAGACTCACACGGTTACAAATTTGACTTTAAAGGTGCATTGTGTAACTGTTCTGGTGCAGGTTCCATCAAATGCTCTTTTCTCCATGGAGTTGTTATTGCTTTGTCAGGAATGTTTCACAGTATGGCATTAAATGTCGACCTTTCGATCATCATGGAGACCAAACCAGACCAAGTTACAGGTCAGATCTGTGGAGAGGAAACCCTGCTCACAGTCAGAATGCCTGTTTTTGAGCGATAAAACCACCAGTAATTGAATTCATTTAAGACAGAGCTGTTTAATGTCATACAGGGATAACATTCCAGGCAGAGCAGTGACATATCCATAGAAATAAGAGGGCAACCAAAAAGTGACATAATAAATAAATAAATTCTGTTTTGCTCAAAATATCAAACATACTGCATATGACCCAACCTAATATCACAAAGGTCTACTAAATAATCAAAAGCAATTAAATGTGTGGTGTATTCTCAGGCAAGTGGTGCAGCTAATCCAACTAAGGTGTTTGCGTCACAACAGTGAATAATGGCTGTAAAGATTTCCTTGTGCCTGGATGGAGATTAGTGCCAGAATTTAATCACTGGTTCTTGCCCCTTGGCTTCAGGCTGAACCAAGTTTTATTGAAATCTGTTAATAAGTTCCTGAGAAATCCTGCCAACAAACAAAACATAACCTTCCCAGCCTAGAGAAATGGCATCGATTTTAAGTTTGAGGTTATATTTCTCTTCATTTTCCCAAACTATGCAGGCCAGGCACATAGAGGACTTTAGCACACCACTCAAATATCTGAAGACTATGCAGTTTGGACAAATTTGTCTATAAAACATTAGTTAATGTAGTGTACTTTCAGAGAGATATTAATATCTGCCACAGCAGATATCAAATGATTATCCTATAGCTTTATAGTGTTGGATGCATGTTGCAGACATACAGTTATGCCTCCACCTAATGACTTTTGAAACTATAAATGTATAACATAACCTTTGGTATCTTATTTGGATTGTGGGAAAAATTATTTATTTATTTATTTTTTTGCTGTTGCTACCTCAGAGAACCTCAGAAATCGAGCATTTACACCTTCTGTCTTTCACTAATGAACCATGTTATTAATAGTTAGAGATTGGTTCCACAAATTAAAGTCCTTTCAGCTGACAGCCACCATGTATTTGCTTTGCTTCGCTATTGTGTAAAAAAGTGTGTCCATTCAGACAACTGAAAACGTTTTTTGTGGATCGACAGCTAAACATTACATTTTACGATAGCCTTCTGACATGTCCTTCAGCTCAATTTAAAACTATATAGGCATTCTCATGCATAAATGTAATCTTATTATTGCATCTTGTATAAAACATTGACCCCATATTAAAGTCTAAATGTTCTCCAAGTCTCAAAGTGGCCCACAGCATTCCTACCATTTAAATGAAATATCAAAGTCAGCAGGATTGTGATCTTAGAAAATGCCAAGTTGTGTTGCACATGTTAATTACTCACTCGAGTGCGCTCACGGGCTAAACACACAAACAAACATGTGGCTGACAAAAACACTGCATAGATGTACAATTATGAAACTCAGTGAAGCACAGCAACAGCAAATTGTATCGCTAGACTTAATATTGTAGCATTTCTTTACTTTAATTGAACATGTGTATGGGCACAGCCTAACTGATTACACTATAGGATATCACGATCTCCTCTGAGAGGACAAGCCATGAAAAAAGTATTTGAAGTTTTTGTATTTTAGAATTACTTTTTTTTTTTTTTTAATAGGGTTTTCTAGCAGTAAAAAGTTACATTCACTGCACTTGGCAAGCAAAGTGAATAATTTACAAGAGAGGATTATTTCAAATCTCCTCACATATCCACAAAACAGCCTCCCGACGCAAAGCAAACCAAGAAGATGCCTTTGTATTGTTACCACAACGCATAAGGTAAAGTCATTAAAGTGGCGCGACTCACGTATCGAACTGCCGAGATCTAAGTTTACCGGCAACCAACTTCTGTGACCTTTCATAAAGTTAACTTTTAGTTTGGGGAAGTACACAAATCAAGACTTCAATTCTGTTTTATGCATATGAGGGAGAATTCAAAAACCTTGCACAGCTAGGTGGATTCCCGTGATATTTGTGAGTTCACAAATTCTTGAGGGTCCGTCTTGGCATTGTCCCTTGATAGAGGTGATGAGCGACCAATCACGTCGCAGCATTAAGGTTTGTGCGGAAGTTAAAGGTGAAGCGCCTTAACAAACCACAACACTGACAAACGTACTTCAACCTATTTTAGCATCAATACAGGTGATTTTCTTTGTGAAAATGTGCAGAAGGTAAGCGCTTTGTGCATTTGTGGACAGGGAAGATGTCTGTGCTTTTCTCTCAATTGGATTTAAATTAGGTTTGATTTTATGGCTTGCTCTGCTGTTGTGACGTCCTTTTTAGTCATTGAAGTCCTATTGTAGTTCCAGGTTTATTCACAGTTTAGTCCCAATGTTGATGATGTGTTTTCAAGTGAGAAAGCACCCTTACCCTTGGACTGAGACTACCTCAGCATGGGGAAGTTTCTCTTATCGTATTGTGTTTTTTTTTTGGGTAACCAGAATTTGAGCACACTTGATTCAGACCAGATTAGATTATTACTTTCTCAAAAAATGATGACGTGGCTTTGATAAAAAAAAAATAATAATAATAATAATTAAATCCTATACATTACATATTTCTTTAAGACTGAGATTCACATATCAGTAGTGCTCAGTATATACTCAAGTGAGTATTGATGAAAACTTTTTACCCCATATAGAGTCTGCTCTATAATAATGTATATATATTTAGTAGTGAGGAAAATGCTGTAGATTAGGACATGGCGTTAAAATGAATCTTCATTTGTTACAATACATTTACAAGGTAACTGTTGACACAAGCACAAAACTGGTGTTTTTTGTACAAATAATTACATGACGAGAAAAAAGAAACTGAAGATAATAACAATTACAACCACAAAAGATCAGGCAATTAAAATAGTGTCCATGTCAACAGTTGTAAAAGTTTAAATGAAATTAGAGGACAAATCTTATTTTGTTCTAGTGATATAAGTTCTTCCAGAGTGTCCTTGTTTTCATTTTAAAACAAATATTGACTGTTCCCAGGTCTAACTGTAAATGGAAATTATATTGGAATCATTACTGTAAGACAGACACAAATGCAATGTCGGGTAAAGCCACAACAAATGCAATACACACTGCACTTAAATATAATGTGGAAACTAGATATCAGAACATAACATGCGGTGTGCTTTGCACAGGGAGACACAGAAAAATGACTCCAAAACGGTCAGACAAAACTTTTCAGGATAGTGTTACTTTTATCGGAACACTATAGCTATTCACTTTGGCCCATTATCAGAAACTGACTTCATATTGCCCTCTTTTCAACATCCCACTGAAACTGATGGCCTTCAATAACGGCAAAATGCCATGATACAGATCTATCTTTCAGTCTATTCTCCATAGCTCCCAATATAACACAGTCACTATCTGTCATTGTACTATATCTTATTGATATAAGCTTTTTATATGAATGTCCCTGGCCTGCTGCAGAGGGCACAGAACAAATTGCAAATTGATTCAAGTTATCTTCTTTTCTGCTTCTTCCGCACATGCTCCGAGCACGTAGAAAATACAATATTTCTTAGGCTTGGTCGTTCTTGGTTTCCCACTGACGAATACCTCAGCAGTTTGCATTTGATTTTTTAAGGACTTAGGACAAAATGTACCCTGGCTCATTACATTTATGATTACAGATATGACTTTATTGTCCTAAAGGGAAATTTGTTTCCACAGATGTCATCATAGTTGTTGACATTTCACATCATAAAGAAGGCAAAGGAGAAATTACATTTGTCAACTGGACAAACATTTATTTAGGTCGAAAACATTTTCACAGCTCATCTAAGCTGCTTCTTTAGTTCTGGTCAGGATCATAAAGATATAACACATTAAACAATTAACAAAGAATCTCATATCCCAAGGATAATATCATAATAAACGCTGTTGTTTAAGCCATATTATAATGTTGTTACTTCATCAAAAAGATACCAGGAGTTGTGTTTATGTACATATTTACACATTTGTTTTGAAAACACTTCAAGTAACCCTTTATTATTAGTTAGTTTTCACCACCAAAACTCAAAATGTTCTGTTCCACTTTGTGATGTTATAAAGCAGCAGTTTTCAACTTAACTACCTTTTACCTTTAGTTCAGTAGAGACTGGCAATTCCAGGTCTGAAATGATCCAAATGATTCTAGTGAAAGTGTATGAAATTTAAAAACACAGAGGAACACTTCCTGTATTATCACATAACATCACAAGGTGTAACAGACTGAAAATAACTCAGCCTAAAAATGCAGGGTTTGTGTGTTAAACATGTATGAATGGAAGAAAACACAACCCCAGGTGTATGTTTTTAATGAGGAAAACAACATTATAACATAGATCAGAAAATAGGATAATATGGGCCATTTAATATTACCCAGATTTTTTTTTTTTTTATTTTTTTTATGGCTTTTGCAGTCTCAATTGTTGTCATAGCAGTTAACAATTCAAAACAAAAGTTTGCGTCTTTTAAATGGCCAAAAGTCGTGAAAACATTGCCTTTAACAGGAAACTGAAACCCATGAATAACAGTTGTAAACTGGTGATTTTCAATACAATGCAATGTTTTTAAATGTCGAAACATAATTTTTGCCCATATGGATTCCACTAGCACAGAAAGCCCTTCTCATATAAGAAAAAATAATAGAGACACCTCTATGGCACACTCTATTTGTCCAGAAAACATTATCATTCTGAAACACAAGCGAATTTTGATAATGTTGGACCTCACTGATATGAAAGGCATTCAGCTTGACGGCAAAAAATACACTGATTCAACTTCTTATCTCACTTTCTCACATCTCCTTCCCCAGTTGAAAGATAATCGCAGGTTTATGTCCACTTTTGAGCTGCTGTGGCGTAATCTCATTCTTGTATCTCGGCTCGCTCACAAATCAAACCGAAAGCACACTGCAGCTTTTAGATATATTGTGTCTATTAGACCACTTTGGAAGGCACCTTGATGTCTAAAATAGAAAAACAACAGTGGAGGAATACAGCGTATACTGACTCATTGTGGACGGCCAGACACTTGGGTGGCCATTTGTCACTATTAGTTTCCATTAGGTTGATTTGAGACAGCGAAAGAGAGTTGCTTCACAGCGAGATCGGGCAAAGTCATTGTGTGGCTTGCATACTTCTTCACACTTCACCCCAAGCAATTCATTCAAGTATAAACACCCAAAATGACCAATAACGTTAATGGTTTGAGTCAGCTGGACAAGTGGGCCATCAACAATCGTCAGTGTGATAAAATGCTGTTAAAAAAGACAGAGGGAGTTTGCAGCACTCCTCCCAAATCATGAAAGATGATTGGAGGGCACAAAAAGACCAAACATCAGTCTTAAAAATCTGACAATTTAATATTTTAGCTGTAAATCTGTCTGTAGGCGTAAATATGTCAGTATAAATAGCAGAGAAACAATCAAATGAGTGAAAAAAATGTCTGCAGGTTTTGTAAGCAGACAGGTAAGACAGTATGCAGGCGATTGAAGTGCTTTAAAAGGGCTATTAGTATTAAAAAGGAAGGTTACATGGCAATGAAATAGAGAAAGAGCTATTTGGTATTCTTTATTGAAGAAGGTTCCTTTTGAAGATAGCCTTTTGAAGATAGAAATTGCAAGAGCTGTAGTGCTGGACAACAAAAGTTTAATAAAACAATCCAAATCTAACTGGACACATGCTAAAGATGAGAAAAGCTGCATCAAAGCAAATTGTGTAGTAAAAACGTATTATTATTTAAAGGTCTTATATTACACAAAATTGACTCTTATGAGCTTTAAGCCATGCTGTTACCTCCTCAAAAACAAACATGGAGTTGTGTTTTGTTTAATTTACACATGTTTGAGTAATCCTTTATTAATAGCCTGTACACCTTCAAAGCTCAAAATGCTCTGTTCCACCTTGTGATGTCATGTAGTTGTAGTTTTCAAGCTAAGTTGAGCTACCTTTTACTTTTAGTTCAGTTGAGATGGGAAATGCCAGTGTTGAAATCATCCACATGATTCTAGTGAAAGTGGATGGAGTTTGAAAACACAGTGGAGCACTTCCACTGCGTTTTCAGTCTGAGAGAAGAGCTCAGCCTAATTGTGCAGGGTTTGTGTGTTAAATGTGTGTGACTGAAACAAAACACAAATCCAGATATGTTTTTGATTATATGATTTGAATCTTATATCATAAATCAGAAAATAGCGAAATATGAGCGCTTTAATTGAGTAATTGTAATACAAATATATCTTCTGTTGTTATTTTGTATTTAGTTACAGGGTGCATAATGTCTTGTACAAAGCTAAGTAATCAGGCTGTGCTAATATGTGTGAAGTCTTCAGATGAATTCTAATGTAATGACTGCCGATGGAGAGCAGTGTCTATTAGAGAATTTGTAATTGGTTTGTTTGATCATTTCCTGTAGACACTTGTGCAGCTTTTTCTGAGCATCTTGACTGAAGAAGTCCTCCTGCCAGACTTGACACGCTCACTTCATCGGACTGTAATTTCAGTGTACCTATAGAACAGTATGTGCTAGATATTTCCATCCCACCACCTGCAAGCTGCTCAGAAAGAACTGTAGCACAAAGTTCCCATCCTTACCCAAGTCAAAACTGCACAGAGCATTTTAGAGTGGAATAGGCCTTGAACTTTTAACTGCATTAACCTTTTTATAGAGTAGGTTACCAAAATGGATTTTTCACAAGCCTTGAGTGTACATAAAGTTCTTTCTGTTGATGTTTTAGTATTGAAAAATGTTTTACAAAGCTGAGCTGTGTCTTTTGTTACATACCCATTACTCAGTTGTTCTTCTGGGACTATTATCCATCTTTGTAGTCAGAGTCGGCGTCAGAGCACATCTACTGGAGGGGCGTGGGTCACCAGCAGGGGGGGCACTGCCATTTGAGAAATATTTTAACGCGGTGGAGTCATACAAAGCAGAAATGCTATCAAACATGTTTTTCTTTTACAGTATTAGGCTAATTATGTGTTGTTGTTATTTTTATCATTATTTTATTAAAATTATTATTATTAGCTGCAATAGTTGTTGTGGCTGTATGGTAGACGATACGCACACAAGACAATAATAAAAGGTTGAGGTTTATTAAAAAACAATAAGGCCTGCCACTGGTTGTAAACATTAAACAACAGCCTCTCGTCAAAAACACCCCTGAACAACATCACTGAAAGAAGCAATCGGGCAAGAAAGAGCCACACGTAGGACAGCACCAGGGCTGTAGTGGGCGTGGTACGCGAGTCGCCGTCCAGTACTGTCTTATAGAGACCTGAGACTTTAGGGACCGGGACTAAACCAGGACTAAACCAGGACTAAACCAGGACCAGTGGCAGCTGGTGGTATAATTTTTGGGAGGGGCACCAAGGCCAAAATTATAAATATATATTATGAATAATATATGTATTATATATATATAGGCTGTAGTATTATAACAAATACCAGAAACAGACATTTTGGTTACTATTGGCTGAACAGTATCGATCAGAGCACAATGAACAGCCAAGCGCAAACTTTACACAACAACACAACCTAACACGCCGCTCACACCCAGACCCAACAACGTCTGCAAAACTACAATAAGAGGCTACGATCACAACATGAACACAGATGCCGCACCTACAGCACACGACAGAACCAGAGCAGCTCCATCGCACCCGCGAGCTCATTTACGCACTATTTAACTATAACACTATAACACTATTTACCTGTGAGGCTTCATGTTCAGATTTGCTGCAAACTAATGAAAACCAGCCTCTTACTTTCTCCAGAGACTGAAGCAGAGTGTTTCCTCTATCCACTGTCCCACTGGTTCTGTCTCTAAAAGTCTATTGTCCAATATTAAAAGATGAAACTGGTTCGTGACGCGAGGTCCAGGAGCCGAGTGCACAAGATGGTTGAAAAATTTGTCTTAATCCCACTTCCCACTTAAATCTGAAAGTTACGGCCAGTCCATATTAGCACCAGGACACCAGGTAGAATTATGCCCTCTGCGCACTATGCTCAGGTCAAACTTTTACACCCAGAAACGAGCGGGCAAAGGCGGATAGAGCAGCGAGTGGCCCCGGCGGAGGCAGCGAGAGCCCAGGCCCGGTGGCGACTGTCCCGAGTCCGGGCGACAACTGTCCCGGGTCCCGGCAAAGAATGTCCCGGCTCCGGCAGTGGTAGCGACAGTCCCGGGTCCCGGCGGCGGGTCTATCAGTGTGTCTTTGACTCTGTTCTCGCCATTTCCTGTGTGGAGCTTTAGGCTAAAGTAGCTGCTGCCGCTAATCGTGAAGCGCTACGAGTTGACGCAGCAGGTTGACGTGAGTGACAGGACAGTTGTCCAATCACACTACAGTAAATAAACAGAGACTGTGATATCGTAAAGTTTGTGCCCTCAGCCCGAAGTGAAATGCGCCAATCAAAATCATTTTAAAATAGTAATAATAACGGCCTGTGCTGGGGGGTGGGGCACCAGTGGCCGCTAGGGGGGGCACGGCCCTCAAATGCCCCCCCTTGCCGCCGACACTGTTTGTAGTAAAGTAGTCTGACAAACATGTATTCAAAGTCACTGGTTCAGTTACTTAAGTTGGAATTGGTAAGTTATATTGGAACTGAGGACATTGTCATTGGGGATCACATCTGTGCTGTTGGTTGCATTTGGTATAGTAGTCAGCTATATGAGCCAGCTCATAATAGCCAGCCGTGTCTATAAAGGTGGTACAAAAGTTACAAAATGTGCAGGTAGGTCATTTAAAAGTGACAACCAGTCACATTCAGTTCATCACACACAATTTTTGTTTACATGCTTTTGTGCTTTATTGCTATAAGGCATGTAAAATTTACAACATTACATTTCCCAAAAGAAAAAGTTGGAGGAATGTTTTTTGGAATATTGCAAAGTAAAAAATTAGTCATTAATCATTTTCTGTAATGTTCACAGGTGTGGTGTGCATTTCCCAGTCAGTCAAGATTCCCCGAGAGCCAAAGCCTACAGAGTTCGACAAGGTTATCCGCCGACTCAGAGAAAATTCCAACGCACGGGTGGTCATCATATTTGCCAATGAGGACGACATCAGGTAAGGCTAAAGGCTTTGAAATATCCCTCTCTGATGATATAAACCTAATCGCTGCAGTGGGGAGAGGATGCAGCTAGTCTACCTGTATGATGAGTGGCACAACGAAATCAAAGTAGAGAGGTTATGAGATCAGCGTAACCTTATCCTGGTCAAACATCTGTTCCCTCACACTTCGCAGGCGGCTTCTCCAGGCAGCAAAAAAGGCCAACCAGACAGGACACTTCATCTGGGTGGGTTCAGACAGCTGGGGCTCCAAGATCTCTCCCGTCCTGCACCAGGAGGAGATGGCAGAGGGGGCAGTCACCATCTTGCCTAAGCGCCAGTCAATCAAAGGTACAGAGTATAACAGAGCCAGTGGTAAATCACAGGTAATACCAAAGAAGTGGGGCATTTATGAAAACTGTTTTTTCAATGTGTCCACACTCAATTCAGCAATATACAAAGCTTGCTGGTTCAATCCCTCCTCTCAATAGTTAAACTGCTTCAAACAAATACAGCTACAAATCCTGACACAAACATCCTGAAGAATACTAATTGAAGGCATTATTTAATGAATGAGATGGACAATACAACACTGAAAATTTGTGTTGAATTTTTAACAAATAAAAACAAAAAACTTGTCATTTGAAAAGAAACCCAGTCCAAACCTCTCATATGCTTTCAACCAGAATTTTACACAAACTACAGTATCATCATCATTATTTCATTTACAAGTCCTTTTGTTTCATATTTGGGTTGGACCATTGACTGTATATATAAATGGACGTAGCAAGCCTGCTAGCCGCTGTGTTACAAATAGGAAGTGTTCATGAGGTACTTCCAGCTCTATCAATTCCAATTGGCTTTACATAGAAAATTGTCACCACTCTCTCTGTAAGTGCTGCTGTGAGCATCATCATTTTGGTTTTAAAATGTTTATTAACCCATATTAGTCACCCACCCTACATGATCCTGGTGCTTTTATTTTGCTATTTTGTCTGTAAATAAATTCCCTTTCCTATTACGAAAATCGGCTCCAAATTCGCCTCTACAACTGCTAGCCTCGTGAGCTTCATTTGACTGAATGCTATGGGTAACGTACACTTCTTTATACAGTCTATGGGTTGGACATGCAATGGCTCTTTCACATGCTCCTCTATCCTTCACTAGCCCCTAACATTTGATCCAAATGTTGTCTGAGCATGACTTGAATGTGTTAACCAGGTGAGGGAATGAGTGACAAATATTTCTGTGTTCAGGCTTTGATCGCTACTTCATCAGCCGCACTCTGGAGAACAACAGAAGAAATATCTGGTTTGCTGAGTTCTGGGAGAACAACTTTAACTGCAAACTCAGTCGTCACGCTGTGAAGAAAGGCTCCGGACTCAAGAAGTGTACAAGTAAGACATCCCCCTTTGAGATCAGGGTATTTAGTGTTCTCTTTGTTCAAACTTTTAAACAACAACAGTCTTCAGGAGGCCTTGAGGAAGGTGACACATTCCGTTGAAGGTGTTTTGACAATGATGCCCACCTTGTCTTGAGCAGGAGTTATATATTGCTCACTGAGAATCACAGTTCATATCACAGCTTTCTTTTGGCGATTTGTGCTGAGTCTAGCGTGTTTCAGCGTCGGGCCATAACAAGTGAGTGGTGAAGCCGAGCTGCACAGATAAAAAGCTCCAGGCTCAGTGCCATGCGACGTGCAGTGCAGTCTGTCTTTAGGGGAAAACAAGCACTTTATATTAAGATTTAAACAGCAATTAAGATGTAAAACATATATTTTGCAATGATTAGGGTCAAACCAGTTTTATCTGGCAGTCCACACGAGTACTATTATCATAATTTTCTGCTTCTGCTTAATTAGTTCTTAAGGAGGAATAAAAAGTATCATGCTGTGAGTTAGGTTTCAGTTTAAAAATACAAAATGACATCTCTATGCATAAAAATGCATCCCTTGTGCTCTGCCCATGCACTGAATTTGATTAAGCCAATTAGCCAACAAGGAGAATTAATAACCTGCTTGAATCCAGCATACAGACTTTCATTTTGAAGTCATATTAATTAAATCATCTGTTACATCAGATGCACTTCTTGAGATCAGTTCCCGTTTTTACCATGATTCAAAAACTACATTAACTTGTCTTTGTAGATGGAAAACCGCAATACTTAACTGACAGATCATTTTTTATGTTGACAGCTGAAGAGAATATACTGTCCATTTTATTTTATTTTTACTCACAAACCTTCTCTGCTGCAGTGCAATTTTCTAAGAATTCAATGTATGTGATGGTTATCCAGGTCCTACTACAATTTGAGGACCAAGGCTAATCCTAACTAATCCTGAAGACCAACTATAAAGCCCTGACCTTTACCAGAGCCTTACAACAAGGCCCCGTAACTGCACCTCCAATTTTGAGAAGCAATATATAAAATGAAATAACATTTCCTACTATATTTTTAACAAATGTAAGTAATGTGGGAAAATAGAGCTGTTGGAACATAGAGCTGCCCTCATGCAATCCAGTTACATATTTTTTTTGTTCATATTAAAAACCTGTGATTTGATTTAGCGATGAACATCACAATGCATCTAAATTTGAATGTTGTATGGTAAAGTTACTTTTTGCAGCCTTAAACTGCACATACATAGAAACAATATAGACACATTCACAATGTTAATGGCAAACTTCTCAAAGGACAATATCTCAATTTTTGGTGCACATAATCAAAGACCTTCTACACCACTGCTGATGACATTAACGCACAGCCTTTGCAATTTGCTCCCAGCTAAAGGGTACAAGCTCATTCACACAGGCTAAAGATAGAGCACTTAATTCACATGTGGAAATTAGATTTGTGTCGGAAAACACATTTGCAAATAGTCTACTTTTAAATGTGTTAGAATCACATTTAGGAACAAATTATGCTTTCTGTGTTGGACAGGCTCCTTGCATTAATTAAAAATGAAATTAAAATAATACATCATTAAAATATAAAAATTTAATACAGCAAAACCAAAAAAAATTTAACAGTTACACACAAACTTAATAACAGTATGGTTTAGAGGATCAGCAAGTCATCGCAGTCAGAGAGAAACTTTTATGCCAGACTCCCCATTCTTATTTATAATACAAGGGTATGTTTAATATTGCATTTGTCAAAAGTAAATAAGTAAATGTGACAATGGATTGGAAATTTCTTGCCATCAGAAGTCATGACAAATGCATGACCACCTCTTGTTTTTTATACAGAATATATTGGTTGGCATTATTTGACGTTTGCTTCAGTTCAACCCCTTTCATTCTACAGCATGCAGTTTGGTTTTGTTCTTTTTTAAATATGAAATTCCTGCCATCTCTTGCCTCTTTATTCCAAGCTTCTCAAGTATCACCAAAAGTACACTAGTTGGTGACCCTCTTGTGTATTGTTGGTTGTTTACAATTTCCTAACTGTTCCCACAAATGGAAAGAAGCACGGTGACAGTGCAAACCAAGCCTTTGTGCTCTGCCCTGAAGCCACAATATTGTGCATGCACACAATCTGCGCATAACATGAAACGTAACAGACCACACAGACTTTACTCAACAGGCCGCTTGGCTAAACTGCAGTGCAGTGTGGTTTTGAAAACAAGTATTTGGGCAGATGCTTTCCTATACTGTTTAATTGTACTCATGGAAACAAATCTCAACTATGAGGTACATCTATCATAGGATATCTTATCTAATAGTGTCTTATATAGTAGCCTATTTGTGGTTTGATGAATGATAATAGCCTACACTAATAATGAACAGCTACAATGACTCTGACAATAGAGCAGAGATAACCTATAGCCTATTGTAAATGCATAATAGAACAAAAAGAGCTTTGGGAAATTGTTTTGTTAAGTAGAGTTCAATATTCCCATTGGAAGTGTATTGTATTGTATTTTTATGTTTTATAGTTTATAAAGCATAGTGCTTCAGAGGTGGAAAGTAACAAATTGAAAACATTAATTAGATTTTTGGGGTGGCTGTGCAGTAAAAGGTATGGTATCCATCCAGTCTGTCCTCATTCATGTCCATGGAAAATGTTTCAAAGTATAGTTTTAAGTTTTTAATTCACTGGAATTATGCAGTTGAAAGTATCACTTTCAATTCGTTCCACTCACAGTGAAGTATTTAGATTCATTTTCCTGCAATATTTGAAGCAATTTCAATCATTTTTGAGATATGATAATTCTGCAAGGTCTTTAAAATGCTGAAAGAAAAAAAACAATCTTATGTTTTTATATAAAAGATTATTTAAATTTTCACTTTTTCTGTGTCACTTTACAGACTGGAGTCCTCTTGCCTTATCTCCATGATTGATCCACACATTGTTACTAGGTGGTGGGAGAGTCCTGAGCATTTGTGTGAGCTTACAGAGTGACTGTTAGCAGTGCTTTCTGTGCTGGTGTTGAGTCGATGCAGAGGCTGTCTGTCTGTAGACCACATGGGGCAGTAGCATAACCCGTCCTGAGAGGGCGAGCCTGCTCCAGCTGATCAAAGCACACACACAAGTGCAGTGACTGGGAGAGGAGCCAGAGTCCTCTTTTATCTGTGAATGAAGGAGATGTAAAACTGATATTGATTAATGTGGAGAGCAGATGTAAGGTACAGCGGGGACTCTTCTGCAAGCTACTTCGTTTTCTGCTTATTAATGTTTTAGGGAGAGGGAAATAGTGGACTTTTTTACTGGAGATTTAACATTCAGGTGGTTTGTCTGCTTAATTAGATGAGTCAAGCCACAATAGGGTCACCAGATTGCGGGATTGGTGCCAGACCCAAGCACAGATAGATCATCTCATCTTTTTAATTTTTAACTTATATTTCTCCTAAAATCATCTCTACCTAGGACTAACCAACTGTACTAATCATTATTTTCCTAACCTGAATGACCATGCATTTAATCTAAATTTAATAATTACCATTCGAACAGTTAAGAAAAAAAATAATACATTTGTCACATGGGAATCTGATTAATGTCACTTTTCTGCATTATATTTGAAATTGTATCTCACAGAGAAAAGTAATGGAGAGCAAAAGCTACCAAATCTGTTTGGGGAACAGTGAAGATTTTAACTAGAGAGAATTCTTCCATTTTTCTCTTTTTGAAAAGCACTTAACTTGACAACTTGGCTGGTGTCTGAATAATGTGATAAAAATCACCAAAGTCATGGAATAAAAATAAATTGAAAGTGACACCTGATAATTTATAAAACTACATCAGGACACATGTCAAACTAATAACTATTAGACTGTTATTCAAAAGTAATGACTAAATAATAATATATTCAAAAAATATTCATAGGTTTCAACTTCCTGTTGACATTCCAGGTGATATTTTGAGGACATTTCTCATTCAAAAGATATTATTGTTAATAGTTAAGTGACAATGCTTTTCATCACATGGATCCTCTGGTAAAATGCATTTAAAATTATTTAATAAGTTTGTGTACCTTTTAAAATTTGGTTTAAGTTCAGAAAAATGCGAGTGTTTGCATGCATGATGTTTAGTAGGAACAGCTTTTACTGTAGTCATATGAGAGAAATCAGCTCTCATTTATATAAATGGATTTCAAATGGTATTGTAGAGACCTAGTGGCATTCCATTGTTTAGTGTTCAGGTAGAAGATTTAAGCAATAACTAAACTTATTTTGTGTCATGCTATTCAGCCAACAGTGAATCGTTATGCTTTCCTCATTGGATTTGTGTCGCCACCTTGTCATCACTTCTGTCCATCAACTTTGATTAATTACAGGCAATATCCCCTAAGGATGCATGCACAGATTCAACATAATGAGCAAAGGGTACATTCAATAGACTTGCAGTTGTCATGAAAACAGAAGTCACCAGATGTTACTGTCATGATGATAATTATTAAAACTAATGCTTGTAGTCTTGCATTTGTATTAGTCTTTCTGCATACTTGCCACAAAAAGTACAAGTACTACACAATAAATCAGTGCTCCAGTTTTGGGTCTAACTTTAAATGAGCAGTCAAAACGCTTTAGCATTAAGGAAATATTACCCTGTGGCTATACTAAAGGTCAAAGGTTGTAGCCCACACACATCACAAAAATGTCCTGCATGATGCTCCACTGTGAAAGACACCCACCACTTTGCTACTGCTCTGCTTAATCTAAATGGCTGAAAAGGCAGCCTTGAAAATGTGTGAATGTGAGCCAAAACGCCAATGAAGACACAGCTAAAGATGGTAAATGGTCTTATGAAAAAAAATGAACAGACAATAAAGTCAGCGTGGGTGGTCTGCCAAAAGCATGTAGCTATATCCCGCCAAAACGCCCACTTTAGCCCGCAGGGTTCCCCACGGCAACCGCAAAGTGGCCAAACCGTGGAAATCTGGGTCCAATCTCAGCCCCTGGCCCTTAATTATTGAGCCGTAACCTCCAACAATAATTCATGCATCTGAAAAGCTCTGCAGATAATCGGAGACATTAAGCGCCTGTGGTCTGCAATGAGAAGGAGGAGGAGAGAATGAAAGATGGTTGACAGACGGAGATCGGGGCTGATTGCAGGCTATGGCACTCTCTCAGATTGAAGTGGCTCTTGAAAATTGCTTGAACCTTAAAGAGGACAGATGTTGCATGATAAATGGCCATCCCTTGGAAATGACTGGGACTGGACCAATAGTGCCCACAGCGATGCAGGCTGATGGATAGAATGAAAGGCACTATTTGTTGGTGTTCAAAAGTAATATAATATCATGTTTCATCATGTTTGGGTTATACTCGAAGGGTTAAAAATGTCACATGGCCATTTCTCAACAATAAAAATGTGTAGTCAAAAATCTAATGCTTGCAGTAATAGTATCTCTCAATGAAGATCAGTGAAGATAGGTCCATATTATATAAACCTTATAATGAACAAAATGTAAAATAATGGTCTATGTATTGATTCTAATCAGCCAAAAAAAATAAATAAATCACAAACATGCCTGGAGTTGTTTTGTTTCATTCACACCTTTATCACACAAACCCTCCATATTTAGGGTTTTGAGTTCTTCTCTGAAAACACAATGTTTTAAAACTCAACCTTCACTAAAATAATTTGGATAATTTCAGCCTAGGAATGACCAATATCTGAACAAAAGGTAAAAGGCAGCTCAGCACTTCAAATTTACCACTTCATGACATCCCAAGGTAGAACGGAGAACATTTTGAGCTCTGGAGATGTAGACAGACTAATCATAAAAGATTACTCAAGCATGTGTGAATGAAACAAAACACAACTCCAGGTCTGTTTTTGATGAGGTAACAACATTATAATATGCCCAAAAGCACACAACAGTCAATTTTGTGTAATACAGGACCTTTAAGCAACCAACTGAAAAAACATTACAGTTGTAATTGTTGCATTCTGTGCAAGGGCACCAATGCACTAGCCTCTCACATATTACTTGTTTATCTACAGACTACACTAAAAAGTAGTTTGTAGCAGACAAAACTGATATGTCACATTCAGTTTTATCTAAGTCTGCTCTAACAGTTGTGCCCTAAAGACTACTAAAATGGAGCAGACAAGCCTACTACATTCTGATTTACACTCTTTAATCTTAAATTCGGCTGACCACCGCCCACTGTTTAGTTAATAATCTGCTGACAATTATTCATTTTCAGTTGGTAGGTATGTAAATATAATGTTCCATAGTTATGCATAATAGCATCGGAATTAAACATACTGACCTTTTGTGATCTCTTTTTCAATTAATTTTATTTTTAGACACATTCATCTTTAGAAATAACATATAAAGAATATAAATCCACACATTTTTAAATAACAAATAATCACATTGTTGTTGCAGTAGTTCCTTTAATGATTGTTGTTAAGGATTGGCACCAAAAACATGCCATATTAATCTTATAGTTTAGTCCTTTAACTTTACAAAAAGCACACATTAAAGTTTAAAGGGCCCATGTTACACTATTTTTATCATTTATGTTATAATGTTGTTTCCGCATCAAAAACATACTTGGACTGATGTATTGTTTCATGCATACTTAGGCTGCGTTCTTCTCTCAAACGAAAACACCCTGTTCCACCTGGTGATGTCATGTGGTAATAGAGGAAGTGCTCTACTGGGTCTTTAAACTCCATAATCTTTCACTAGAATCACTTAGATCATTTAGTTTTGGATAATTTCACCCCTAGATTTACTCATCTATAATGAATCAAAAGTAAAAAAGGAGCTGTTAACTTGAAAACTACTGCTTCATGACATCACAAGGTGGAACAGAGCATTTTCAGCTTTGGAGACAGACAAATAATGAAGGATTACTCCAGCATGTGTAAATAAACGAAACACAACTCCAGGTATGTTTTTGATGAGGTAACAAAATTCTAACATGGTTTAAAGCTCACAAAAGTCAATGTTGCGTAATATAGGACCTTTAATAACAGCATGTTGTAAAGCTATTGTGAGAAACTTCATTTCATTTGTGCTGACAGAGGAGATGATGAACCTTGTCCCAGTTTTTGTTTCATGTTAAATGTCCCACTAATTGTAATATTAACCATAAACCAGATCAACAAATCTGGAATCTGACTGCACATTCCAGCATCATTTTGACCTGCCTACCAGCTCAGTTTGAAACTATAGGGATTCCCGAATGCTGTTATGTCACGTGAACGTCACTTGTTACATCATACTTGACAAATTTCTCATGCAATCTAAGAGCAAGAGGAGGTGTTGTAAGATGTTGCTAATTAAAATCTATAGCAGTGTTTAGAAAGACTCAGAGGACAAATCCGTGTGTTTGAGGAACGGGGAAGAGTTTTTGTTTTTAACTGATGAGATTTCCCTCTGGAGAAAACCTTGCACTCTACATATTGGAATTGATCCTCTCCTCTGCAACCATCCAAATATTCACCTTCTAGCTAATTGCACCAGGCCAGGCCTATTCCGAACAGTAAGAATAAGACTCACTAAGGAGCAATGCATTTCCTCTCTGTACCTATTGGACTGACGCCACTCGTTCGTTTAAAAGCCCTATCTTGTTCCAGTTGGTGCTAAGTCGTCCCCATCCAATGTGACCATGTTTCAGAAGTGGGAGTAACATGGAAATAAGCCTAAAAAGACAGGTATTAGTGTTTGCCGCCAAAAGACTGGTGTATTCTCTTGGGGGACTTTCGTGACCACAGTGTTTTATGCATATTAGTTCTCAGGAGTGCACTTTAAAATACGCCTCTTTATCATCATTGTACTTGAAATAAAGGTCAAAGACGCTAGAGGAAATGTACAAGTAGATAATTCTTCATCAAAACTACTGGAGCTTTAACTGAATAAATTGTCTTGATTGGATGATGGAATAGTAGCTACACATTTATTTCCTGATTATTCTAAAGTGACTTGCATATAGTGTGGGATTTTTTTAGGGACCTAAGAACTTATACAATGTGAACTCTTTGTCAAATATAAGAAAGGGTGTTGCAAATGGTTATGGAGTATTTTATGCTTTGTACAGTAGGTCCAGATTGATAATAGATGTAACATTTGAGGGAACACTGAACTGAACTGCAAAACAAATACAATTACATACATTTCAGAAAATGTTTGTCATTGAATCTGGACTGAAATCTGTAGAGAATTTGCAGTCCAAGCCAAACTCAGACTGAGCCATGTGATCCTAAGGTTCCTTTAGACAGCAAATGGGAACCTAACAAATTTAGTGTCATCCTTTTAGAGAAACTTTTAGCTCGCATTGAGAGCATTTAAGTGCTTTGCTAATTTGCTCCTCTGTGTTATTTTTTCTTTCTTTTTTAATATTAAGCAGCCATGTTTGATACAGACTGACCATGCGTTTATCTGTTTAGCCAATACCTGTCAATCCAGTCTGACCTTGCAGAGATATGACTCAGACAGGGCCAAGACTGCATATCTTGATTTATGTATTTATTTTGGGCAAGTAAGAAATGTACCTTCTTTTACAATGAAACACATAACATTAATGAAATCATAGCACAAATCACATCAACAAAAAATAAATTAAAAATTAAAAATTGGCCCAAAAAGGAGTGGGAGGAAGAAAACTTATTTAATCCCCCCCCCCCCCTTCTTTGTAATATAGGAAAAGTGCCTGGTTTTGGCTGGCCAGGCAACTCAAATCCCAGGTTAGCTGATTTAATGCACATTGAGACCCAATACATTGTACAGTTTGTGTTTGTTGCAGTAACTACAACCATTCAATTTGCAATTCCCATTTGATTGTTACTAATGTTACTGCCCTATATGTCCACATCTATTCATAACAGTAACCATAGTAACATAATATTGTAAAAATGTTTGTTGTCGTACCTATAAACGTACACTAAGTCATGCCATGTGTTTTGTTTCTTTTCATCTCTGCAGACCAAGAGCGAATAGGGAAGGACTCTAACTACGAGCAGGAGGGGAAAGTGCAGTTTGTCATTGATGCTGTTTACTCAATGGCCCACGCTCTACACAACATGCATAAGGAGCTTTGTCCATGGAAGGTGGGCCTCTGTGCCAAAATGGACCCCATCAACGGCACTCATCTCCTCAAGCACATCCGCCGGCTCAACTTCGCAGGTTAGTCACTGCTGCCTTTACTGTCGCACAAACTGTAAATGGGACACATATTTCACACAACAGGGTAGGGATATAGCTCCGTTCTAGACTTTAGCACCACAGCACCTCGTACTTTTGTAGCATGACCTATTTTAAATTTCTTCTGAGGGGGACTGTTCACGTTCACGAATGGCATGTTAATAGCGGTGATTCAAATGACATCGCAAGATCCTAAAGGGCAATACTATTTAATACAGAGGAGGTGCTGGTAGAATGAGTGGTGTTAAAAATGCAAATTTGTGGTGGAATTTAGTGGGTTCTGGTCATATAACTGATCAGGTTTAACATTGTGGATTTACTTTTTAAATATTTCATGGCAATGTAATCAATAGGACAAACTGGCTTTTGTCCCTCAACTGGAAATACTGCATCATCTAATTCATATTGTACTAGAATTTACTTCAAGTTTCCGAATGTATGCGATTCGAATTGGTAACTGGTAAAACTATGCGCCTATGGTGAATGAATGTAAAGTGATTGGTTGTCTGTTTGTCTGCTTTGGATCTTGCCATCTTAGCCTTACAGAGTGAGAGGTTTAATTAAAGAATAGCTTCTTTGCATGATGGGTAAAGCTAACTGAAGAGCTGATAGATTGGTGAAATATCACTACAGACTGACAAATAGCTGTGGACTTTGTACATTGATTATAAAAATGAACTTTAAGTGTATTTATCATAGTGTTAGTGCTGCATGATACTGCCTCCTACACTGGAGCATCTCAGTAGCTTGGTAACCATCTTTTGTTGCATGACCCATTTTTCATTTCTTGCGAGAGGCCTTGCATTCTACAAAGCTATCGCTCATGTTCACATTCATGACCGGCATATTAAATATTAAAAACGAGCACACAAAGCATAGATGCAGGCTTTCATTATATAGACAGTTGGATTTTAAATTTGAGACAATTAGAATTCTTTCATAGGGTTTTGAGTGTGCAATGTTTGTAGAGATAAATTATTCATTTGAACTGCTGCTCTTCGGGCTAATTTGTCATTCTAATATCTACTTGTTGCATGAGGAGAATGACAATGTGGTGTTTAATTTTATCAGTAAAAGGAAATAATTTCCTTTTAAATGAATGAGTAATTCCGCATGCTTCCCGAGTTTGATGTTCAGTTGAACCTGGCTGAGCACAAGGCTTGTTAATTTTGAAAAGTTCCTGATTTACACGACAATGAAAGAGGCCATTTTCTGCTCCAAGAATGGAATCTGATATAATGAGAATTTGGCTGTTACTTTACCACTTGCAGTGTATAATTATGTGGTTTCTGATGTGGGTTTGTACAGGGATAGTGCACATATATTAACCAAGACAAAGTCAAAGAAAAGCTGGCACCAGGTAATAGCATGGATGTTAGTTCACACCTGTAGTCCCTGAGCAGGTATATGTTACAGAATGTAAAATATTTAATTTGCAAACTAGTTATTTCTTAGGAAAATAATGATTCTTCAACACTTAAGCAAAAATAAAGCTCTGATAAAGGGTTTTTTAGTTTGTAGTTGTATTGACCAAAGGAAGACAAAATACTACTACTCGACAGCAACAAAAAAGGCCATGATCTGTCAAGCCCCCAGTACACACCATGTTAGCGTACTGCTCTGCTTATCCACTGTTTGCTGTGTTTTCAATGCTGTTTCTCCTATTGCTAGCAGCATATTTGTTTTCCATTCACTGATGAAATAGAAGTATGTTTACCTAACCACCCTTTCATCGTCCAGGGCTAAGGTAATGCGTAAACTACATTAGTGTTAGAACATCTTCTGACCAGAGGGCCTGCCTTGAGGTTACACTGCACTCCATCTAATTGCATCAGTAATATTGAACTTGCCGAGGCACTGTACTTAAAACAACATCAGTACAAAGGCTGGACTGAGCTGCATGTTTTTTTGTTAATGTAATATTTTTATCTTTTGGGGACAGCACGTTATTTACTGGTGCAAGTCAAATCACAGACTAAATAAAATAGAGAAAGTAGGTCATTTTGTTTGTTGTGGTGAGTCATACTGAGACACTATGTGCATTGTATTATTACACTTACACAGTATATCTGCAGTTCATAAATAATGACACCTGCTGAAAAGGATTCCCATTTTTGAATTACAAGCTCAGTCCAGTATAAACCATGTGTAAATGTGTATTTCTGTGTGGTCACATTTCAAAGATTGCAGGGTTTAAAGGTCAAATGACAGAGAGATGTTTAGTGCAGTATTTTGAGCCTGTAGCTGGCCGTGCTGCCGCTTCAGTGCCATTTATCAGCTCTATCAGTGGACTGTTGGCATGTCAACAGGGGGCGCCGTCTGTCGCTGATGACAGATAACCTTTGAGGAAATATAAAAAGTAAATCAACTATTGTTTGACGTGTTTGTAATTGCATTTCAAAGACAACTACGTACAGTAAATATTATGTTCATGAACAGATAAAAAATAATGATGGAAGGTTAGTTGGCACGTGATATGCCACCAAGACTAGAGACACCTATGAAGGAAATATGGCAACAGCTATAACATCTCTCATATAAAGAAGGTAAATAGATAAATAAATTACGAGTATGTAGACATTAAGAGAAGACAAAATTTCCTAGATATAAAATACATTCTTGTCTCTCATGTCAGCCCAGTAGCAGCTCACTTTTGACACTTTGATGGCACAGACTTTCATACCATTCAACAAGCCAACATTGTAAATAAGAATGTGTTTTTAAAGCAACAGTGCGTAAAATTCTGGAGATAGCATGTCACATCCACGAGTCCATGAAAAAGAAAGTTTAAACCACTTTGGAAATAGCAAAAGAAAAATTCATTTCTGTCAACTGGACCAAAATTTAAGAATGAAGACATTTCACTGCTCATCCAAGCGGCTTCTTCAGTTCTGGTCAGATTGTTGGTGGACACTGCCTTATATCTACCTGAATGGAGGAGCTAACTACAATGAAACTAATACACGTTTGTTTACAGTTTCAGTTTGTTGGCTGGGTCTATTGAACTACACTGGGTCTATTGAACTACACTGGGTCTATTGAACTACATTAAGTGTGAACTGTGCCTGAGTCATATTTGCATAATCGTTCAGGCTCCTGATGGGTGCACTCACACCCATTAGCATACTATCACCATGTTTTCCTTGTTTTGATTTAGGTGTAAGGAGTTATGAAAGGAGATTAATCTGGCTCAGTTGACAGAACTGATTTTTATTTTGCTATGGATCGTATCTGCATGACCGAGGGATTTCTCAGAGACCATTTTGGAACATACTCTGTGGAGACAGATGCATTTTAATCAAATTTTTAGCAACACAGTGGGAGCTTAATATTTTACCTGGTGAGACAATAACAAATAACCACATAAAATACATTAGACAGATTCCACAGAACAGTAAAAGTTCAAAAAAGTTAAATTCTTCCCAGAGCTCATACTGGAACTAACCCACAGGAGACCAAAGCACCTCAGGTCCATTTTCCAGTGCTGTTTGACACCTATAAACCAGGCGCCCTCCCTCCTCTCTCACCTTTACATTGAGCGTGTGGTGCCAAACTTCAGTCCGCCCTAGTGTTTCATGTCTCTCGTCCTCACGTCAAGGCAAAGCTCTTTTGCTCCAGAGCAGACAAAGAGCCATGGCCTTTCTGGCACATTCTCACCAGGGACAGTCCCTCTGAGAGATGAACAAAGGTGAGCTCAGAAGGACACTTCACACCGATCGCCGCTCAAGGATGTGCCAAAGTCTTTTTGCCCAGATGCTTGATGTTAAATGTGAAATGTCAGTTTCCTCTTCACTCACATGAATCTGACAGTTAATCGAAAAAGTAAGAACAAAATATGATTTTGTAAAAGTCTTTATGACAGACTTACCCTTGATTCTTTATACAATCAAGTAATCTGTAAGAAAATTGTGCAAAGAAATATGGTAAACCTAAGAATAGTTTTATCTTTATACCAACAGTGTAAAGAACTACTACTAACACAGAGGTAATACTGGGGGAGAGAATTAAGTTTAAAATAACAAATCAAAGCAATAGTCACCTGGTGTTAACGGATAATAACTTCATCATTCATTGAAATGATCAAATTTGGGCGTGTAGTGTTAGCACCATAACACGCAACACATAAGAAAAGTGTTTTATCCATGGGTTTCAGAGTGGTGAAAAATTAGGACAGTTGTCAAAGCAATTCATTCAAAACCAAATATATATTTTTTTAATGGTCAGAAGTAACCAATATAGCACGTAAGACAGAATGCCCATGAATCATGATTGAAGTGGAACAGTTCTCAACATATTTTATTTATCGGAGTACGCTCTTGTAGTTTGTTTTATAATGTTTGTTTAGTACCATGATATATAGTTGTGTATTGTTATATGCGAACATTATAGTCATTTTAAAAATAGTCTTACAGCAGTCTATTGAACTCTGTGCCCTGATTGAGACATCATTCAGTCTCAGTGACATCAGCAGAGCCGTACAGGCGTACTTAAAGAGCAGAGGTAAATTCTCCATGACGATCCAGCGCGGGTCATTAGGAGGTAATGACCGGTGAAGAGGGCGGCGAGCTGAGTGTCCATTCACCAAGGTGTCCCCATAACGCAGCCGAGCATAACCAGCACATGTTGAATTAATGAAGGTACTCCCTCTTTCCTTCAGGTGTGTGCGGGGGAGGGAGGTCGTAGAGTTATTAAACATTACATATAATTAAGCATGGTCCGTTAACTCCCTGAGAACAAAAACAAAGAGTGGAGCCCGAGAGGTGGAGGTGTGCCGTGGTCAGTCATTTGAGTGCACACAGCAATGGGGCAGGAGGCCTCAGAGGAACTTATTATGTGGAGAACGCTGAGTGTTTAGACAAGCAGTCAGTGCCACATGACAGACCTAATACCTCCACGGCAACTCAGATATGACCATACCGGCCCATAATACACTCTTCTAAATTTAGACTCCAACAGACAGAAGTACTGGTAGTAGAACTAGTTTCACAGCTGTGATGAAACTGGACAGCAATGTAGTGGGTATTATGGTAGTGATGCCACCAGGTGACAATTCACCTGAGACAGATTTCTACCAAGTGTTGACAAATTAGTGGCATGGCATTTCCAACTCAATATTCTTTTAAGTTTGCATCAGATATATTGAACAACTATAGTGTACTATGAGAGATTTCCTGATTTAATCATAGAGAGATTTTAGCTAATTTGGTATGTGACCCAAAATTCCAATAACATCTTTAAATACATTTACTACTTTTACACAAGTGGGAAAAAGTTGATTGTGAAAATGCTTGTGAATCATTCTGACATTTTAATATTCAAGTATATACACAAGCCGTTGGTTATGTCTGCAACATGTCTACCTGCATATACTTCTATATTATTTTTTGCATCACTATGATAGACTGGCAGTATTGCAGTTGTTATTATTCTGCATTGCACTGCTTTTATCTTTGTGCTTTATATTGGATTTATATAACACGTTTGACTTGCATAACTATGTTTGCCACATAATTTAAGTTAATTAATATTCTCTAGTTTCTGCTAGCCAAGCGGGCGCCACCTAGTGCCTCCACTCAATTTAATTTCGCTCCAGCAACTAGGCCAGGAATCAAAATACACTAGACAGTTTGCAAAAAACCCCCGGAAGTGCAAGTTCAGGCACCAGCCATCAGTGAAGAGCCATATATTCAGTGTTGTCAACGATTTCCGAGATCAAGGATTTAAAGCCAGAACAAAGAGAATGTTTGGTGAATTTCATCAAGGGGAAAGACATTATTGTCCTTCTTCCTACAGGATTTGGGAAAAGCTTAATATACCAGTTAGCCCCGTTAGCGGCGCATTACATACGTGACTACCAAATAGCAGTGATTAGTCAAATGACAAAATGTACCCGCCTACTGTCGAGCGAACAAATTCTAACACTGTGAGGTCAGAGGGATTCTACAAAGTGATACAAAGTGAAACCAGCTGATGAATCAGGCTAAGTTTCTGCTACTCAACACATTTGAAAAAGGAGGTTTTAAGATAGGGATATATTAAAACAAAAAATACCCTGCATGCAATTGATCCCCCAACTTTTCCACATTTCATCAGTTTTAGTCCACACATTGCTCATGGCTGGAAAATAGCTTTGGAAAAATTATATATTTTAGTTATTATTTGTGAAATTGAAAATATCCATAAAAGAACCTCTTGTGATAGTTCTCTAGAGATGACACAAAATAGCCTGACATGACATGAGTGAGAAAGCTAGCATTCTACAAAATACAGGCAGAATGTGGGTGTGTGCATGTATGTACATATATAATCATAGCATGTTACTGTGCCATCCATTTGAAGAGGCCACTATGGTATTCTGGGTTCATTTCCCTATTTACTGCGAGCACTGTACATGGGAATATGACCCCAGCTGAGCCGAAAAAAAAAAAAGACATGTTCAACACACACATAAAGCAATGGGGAATAAATAAATGCCTGTGTGATTAAAATCTACTGCCACAGTTGTCTTTCCATATGTAGCATTATTTATATCAGCTTTAAGCTTCTCTGCCTCCTCCCAGTCAGTGTAATCCTGGCATGATCAGTGTGTGTTTGGAGATGTGGGCGGTATTGTCACAGAAACCAGTGTGAGGAGAGCTGTAATGCCCTAATCCAGCTACTCACAGGGATGTGGATTAGAATGCTACATTTTCCCCGCTGAAACAAAGAACAAAATCCATCAGGAGAAATGACAAGGTTTTCCTCTTTTTACAGACTGGGATGTTTATTGTGTGATTGAGGAGAAATAAACATAAGCTCTTCTTTGCTTTTTGAGAAAGTTGTGTGTGAATATCCTTGGTCTCTCTCCTGAAAATAAATGAATTCTGAATAATTTAATGAAATCTGATCATTAGGTGCTTAAACAGACAGGTATTGTAAATGGCATTGTATCACATCATCGAAAATATGTTTAAATTGTGTAAAGTAACTGAGAATTTAACTTTCTGGAGGTGGCATGTCACTGCATGATTTCATAGTTAAAATCATATTTTGGAGATGCAAGCCCACTTTTTCTACATTTTCAGTATTATAAAAATATCTAAAATATATATAAAAACACTTTTATTTAAGTCTGTTTTTTTTTTTTTTTTAGAAAAAAATGTATGTGGTGGGGCTTCAAACTTAGATCATATATTTTTTTTTTAGATTGTTTTGTTATTAAAGCGGTGTATATATCCCTGGACATACAATTATCCATTGTAAAGAACTGAGCTTGTGGCTGTAAAACACAATATTACAATTTCCATTATCTGCCCTTGTAACTTGTAGGACACACGTTCCATATGCTGCCTTGATTATCCAGACCTGTACATCACCGCAGCCGTCTGGCTTCCACAGGGGACGGGATACAGGGAATCTTTGGTGCTTTAAATGTGACATTTTATTGAAGCTTGTCTTTAAATGGCACACTGGGATACGTTGTTAAACATTCTTATCGCTGTGATAGAGCAGGACACCTTGGGCAGGCTTGACACTGAGGAAGAGAGCTGGAGGCCATGAAAAAGCTGTCATGACTTAAATGGCTGATTAAGATAAGAATGATTATGGTTTTATCAGTGATTTTGTTTAACAATTAAATCAGATTTGACATACATTAATAAACATTAACCTATTGCCTCAATCTAGAAATTATAGCTGGAGTCTTCTTATAACATAATATTTGTCAACTCAGTTAGTTATTTGTTAACTCATCATAATGTACTGCGAAAACGATTTCTGTTTAGCATTTTGGGTGGAGTTGAATTACAATAAAATGTGTTTCATATTGTTTATAATTTTTTGAAGCTAAATCCAAGCATGTTTTGTAGTAGATATGGCATAAAAAGCTCAGTGTAATATATTTCTTTGATCTAAGGAAATATCCAACCATGTGCGTATGCAATGCATTAATATGTAAATATGCATGCATGTAGAAATTGCTGCTGTGAAAATAAGATTTTACCTAAACTATTGCCATCCAAATTCTTTATGCGACCCTGTAATTATGACCACATCACTGATGACAACACATTAGTCACCCTCTCATCGATTCATACTCACTGAGAAATAGCTCAATTATATCCATCAAGCAACACTGCTGATGATGCCTATTATTCTCTCATTTAGGCATCGCGGGGAACCCAGTGCTCTTCAATGCTGACGGAGATGCTCCCGGACGCTATGAGATCTATCAATACCAGATACGTAACAAGACGGCCGAATACAAGATTATAGGCAACTGGACCGATCAGCTGCATCTCAATGTAAGTATACCCCCAGACAAAATAGACACTGATGGGGCCTCAAATATACATTGAAACAAATTACATTTCTTTCACATACAAGAGCCCTGGAGGATACCATTTATTTTGCATTTTGTTTGTGATTTTATAGGGTGAAAAATATTAAAGGATGATAAACCATTTAATAGCACTGATGGATGAGAACCATGTAGAAGCAAAAGCCTGGGGCAACAGCAAACAGTTGTTTCTCTGTCAAGGTGCAATGTGACACTGAAAGAAGGGAATATGCTTCATATCAAACAAGAGTCAAACATACACATTTTAATATTATTGTAAATTGTAGTTTTGTTTACCTACTAATTTAGCCATTTAATATTTAGAGTATACTGTGGTTCGTGTTTGGCACGTTCATCCACCATTGGCGGTTGGAAGAATTGATGGAAAATGTGAATGTAAGGCATTATTATGATTACATCGGGTAAGGGTCTTTGTTGGGGCTTTGTTGGGGCTTTGTAAGACTAGTTTTCTCAAGAGCTGCATCATGTCATCACAGTCAGTTCATGTGACTTTATTTTGAGCCATCTTCAAAGGTGTAAATATCCACAGGGGGTTTAAATGATTAACAGGGAACACAGTTGGAAAAGAGAAAGCCAATACAGCTTAAGGACAACAACACTGACTTCTAAGATATTATTTTGGGCATTATCAAAGTCTGTTACATAAAGAAGCAAACAAATTCAGCCTCCAAAAGTCCAGAGAAGACATGAAGAGGATTGAGAGAGTGTTCGTCTCCACTGTCTATTCTGTGGGTAACTAAGAAGGATTGTGGTTTGTGGCGGGCGCCCTCTGAGGAACATGGCAGCTCAGTCTAAAGCCTGAATTTAATTAGGGCTCTTAGAGTTGTTAATTAAATGCACATTTAGAGACAAATTTCATTGGCTTTGTGTGGAAAAAACACAAGTGGAAATTAATAACTTGACATTAAAGAGAACCAAGTTGTTTGATACGATAAAAATAATGTTATCTTTAAAGTACAGTTACATCAAAGGAAAGAGGTATCCAAAAATGAAAATGTGCTTCATCTGATCTTTAGACAGTTTTGTATTGATTCTTGTGACACAGGCTGATTATATTTAACCATAGATTTCTACTGAGATCTTGTGACAAAGACAAAAAAGTGTCATGTTATTTTATTTTTTACATATGTTTTACCATTTACTTTTAAAACTTTAGGCTTACATTACAAGCCAGGGTATTACTATCAAATTAAAATGTGATTTACTGCATTTTAGAAAATGAGTGATGTGTTTACTTGAATTCTTTCCACGTTTGGTCTGAAAATGTATGCGAGATAAACATGTGAAATGGCACGTATCTAATAACCAGATTGTATGTAATCAAATCTGAGGCACTTCCGAAGCCAGTGTGAACACAGCTTATGTTACACCCCTCTTCCCACAATCACTCACCACTTTTCACTTGCCCTTCACATGTTTCGACCTTTGGGGAAAAAATTCTTTAATCTTAACTGGAAAGCTTGGATTGACCCCAGGTTTGCCCTCCCTCGCAGCGTCCAGGTACCATTGAGGCATACAGATTCATAGAGTCCATAGGTCCATCTCACCTCCAAACAAAAAAGTATCTGTCTTATGCTCTGTCCTTGAGCTTCTGAGGTATAGTATATCCTCGGGGATCAATAAGCATCACCATTGTTCCTCTGATACGGGCGGCTTACTTCGGTTCATATCAGTTTGTCTCTAAATCCGTGCTCATTCCTGTACGTGTGTTGTTCTCTCTACAGGTTCGTTCAATGCAGTGGCCTGGTGGACTCCGTCAGATCCCCACCTCTATCTGCAGCCAGCCCTGTCAACCCGGGGAGCGTAAGAAGATTGTGAAGGGCATTCCTTGTTGTTGGCACTGTGAGCGCTGTGATGGCTATCAGTACCAAGCGGACACCTACACTTGTAAAATGTGCCGCTTTGATTTGAGGCCCAATGAGAACCACACTGGCTGCGTTTCAATCCCCATTGTGAAGCTGGAGTGGAGCTCCCCATGGGCAGTCATCCCAGTGCTCATCGCTGTAGTGGGCATCATGGCCACACTGTTTGTGGTGACCACATTCATACGCTACAATGACACTCCCATTGTGAAAGCTTCGGGTCGTGAGCTGAGCTATGTGCTGCTAACAGGCATCTTTCTTTGTTATGCCACCACCTTCCTTATGATTTCTTCTCCAGACGTTGGTATCTGCTCTCTGAGGAGGATCTTCTTGGGTCTTGGCATGAGTATTAGTTACGCAGCACTACTCACTAAAACCAACCGCATTTACCGCATCTTTGAACAGGGGACCATGTCTGTGAGTGCCCCCCGGTTCATCTCTCCAGCCTCCCAGCTGGTTATCACCTTCACACTGGCCTCAGTGCAGCTGATCGGGGTGTGTATCTGGTTTGCAATGGATCCCTCTAAGGCCATCATTGATTACGAGGATCAGAGGACGTCTAACCCAACGATGGCCCGCGGAGTGCTCAAGTGTGACATCTCAGACCTGTCTCTCATCTGCCTGCTGGGCTACAGCATGCTACTCATGGTCACCTGTACAGTCTACGCCATTAAAACCAGAGGGGTGCCAGAGACCTTCAACGAAGCCAAGCCTATTGGCTTCACCATGTACACCACCTGCATCATCTGGCTGGCTTTCATCCCCATCTTCTTCGGCACATCACAGTCCACAGAAAAAGTAAGAACTCACTCATACGATTTTTGCATGAGAAAAGACATACAGCGGAGCACTTCATTCCAACTTTCTGAAATATAAGAATAGGAAATAACAAACCAAATAATATGCAAAGAATATCTGATTAAAGTTATCCGATTTCACATTCATATTGTTGCATTACATTAAAAATAATTGGAAAGCACATTGACAGGATACAAATGTATGCATGCACTTATGAAAGTACAAATCTTTTGAGACGTGTGCATACAAATGCATGTTGCATTATCGGTCTCATTTTGTGTGTTTCACAAGTGCTTTCAAAATCAAGATAAAGAGGGTTTTTCATCTGAAAAAATGGAAGGCATTATCTTCGGAGTATGTCTTCTTTATTCCTTATATGTGAGTTTTGGCGTATATCCTATAATAGAAGAACAGGCAGCATATAGCTGTGACTCACATGTATGGTGGTTGTGTGCCACGAAGCATTAGTGGCCAATGAAGTGTTTACCCAAACACAGACTCACGCTCGTATTCCCATGTCAAATCAATGTACCGACCTCCTGAACCACAGACCTGGAGAGAGTCCAGTGGGAGGGTTGAGAGGAAGCAGGTCAAGGGCTGTCCAACAGGGACTCACAAATGTAGGCAGAGCTTCAAACACACAACAGAGCAGGCGCTGCGTCCCGGGCCAAAAGGCTACAACAATGACAAAGTACAATTGTGTAGATCCTGCCGAGAGAGAGCTTTGGCCGCTCAACAAAAGAGACTCACAGGAGGACAGTGGTGAGGAAAGCCTTATTCTGGCATGGCCATTATCAAGCAGTGCCAGTGTGAACCTGACAGATGCAACAAATTAATCCTTACCTCCTTCCCTTTGGGAGTCAACTAAACAATTCATCAAAAATGCTGGCCTCAAAAACTGGCCCTGAGTGGTACCTCAGTGGATTAAAGGGTCTGAGCAGATGTATGTGCATTATGTTACCCCCTCACCAAAGTAATATTTTCTAATACACATCACAAAGTGTGCATATGACTGATTTAAACATTTACCCTATTTAAGATGCAGTGCTCAGTAATAAATGTCAAAGCTTTGGGGTACACAGTATTATCAATTTTGCACTTTTCCACAGAAGGTATTCATTTACTTATTTTTGCTGTACAAGATAAGACACAAGGGCCCAAACTCACATTATTTTCTCAAGACTCTGGTACATCTAGTATTAGAGTTCTTTGTTTAATCACTCCATCTTCTCTCTCTGAAGATGAAAGAGAATCACACAATCACACACACACATACACACAAAAAGATTGAACAGCTTTTTGGAGGATGAGGTAATCCATTAGCCGGCATGGCACTGAATAGTAAAACAGAGGGGAGAAAAGGATCCTTAAAATGGTCCCTCTGGCTTTTCCATTCCTACTTCTCATAGCATTAGCAGTACAAAGGTGAGCTCTATTCTGTCCCTAACATACAGTATTAGAGCCATGATTACACTCGTTGACCACTTTATTAGATACATCTCTTCTAAAAGCAAATGAACATGAAGAAAGACGTGACTGTTATCAAGTAGTCTGAAGTCTGGCAATTTTTCAACTTCTAGCATCAATGTGGCCTTTTCAAAACGCAACCAGCACTCATTGGATAATGTGTAGTCATTGTTTTGCCTTGAGCTAGTGATAAAACACAAATATTAAGTACGAGTGAATAAACATAAACTTGTATAGAAAGCAAGCATGAATTGGTAATGGAGTTGCAATGAAAAGCTGTGCAGCACCATACAGCACAGTACTAACATGGGAATTGGGTGGAAATATCATGGTAGCTAAATATGTTTATGGTAATATGAGTCATCCTCCTGACCTTATTGCTAACTTTAACCCAGCATGAAGAGTGTAAATTATCTAGAAACATGGCTTGTAATTTCCAGGTAATACACACTGAGGACTGCAAAATACCTTTATTTGTATCTCCTGCACTTGTTCTTTTAGTGTTGTAGACATTCAGAATAGTACATTTTCAATTGCTGGTCTTTTCTGATTTTTTTCTGGCCTTGCATGTAGAGTACTTCATTCTAAATCTTCACATGCACACTTGTGATAGCCTCCCCTGAGTTCTTACATAAACAATGTTCTTATTTAAAGCCATTACCATGTCAAAGCCACTCACCCCATAACCATCCTACAGTATATGACAAGTGCCCTGCTGTACTGCCTCCCGGCCCACACTGGCATGTCTTTCATGGCAATTAAACGCTCCAGTTCCTCCATCTTGATTTACCCTATCTAATCGCTTATTCATTTATCAACAGTTTACTGTGAGGTGAGGTTCTTACATCATCATTTGCTGTGTGTTGCTGGTAGGCCTGTCGTAATAAATTTTGAAGCACGATATATTGCTACAGAAAATATCATGATAAAGTAAATAATACTGAAACAAGTGTACACCACAGGGTACTTCATGATTCAATATGATACACAATACATGGCCCACTACATGATATAATCAAGATATGGCAATACATGTGATAACTGATAAATTGCACATGAAATATGACTGTTTTGTAAGAACCAAATACATTTTAGCAACACTATTTCTTTGTTATACCACTACTTGTGCAAAGTTAATATGAAACACATCTTTTTAAATCATAAAAACAGTGAAGTGTGTTGCATAAACGAGTTTCCTTCGCTAAATAAGTAACAAAATTACAATGCGGTCACATAAAAAAATGCTAAAAGATACCTAAAAATATTATGATATATCGATACAGTCACCCATGATAACAATACTGTGTCACCAATTTAGCATCACGACTAGGGATGTAACAATAACCGAAATATTGTGATATCATATCACCAAAGTTCTCACAATAATATCATGGACCATCACAATATATATAATTACAAGTCTCGTTGCTTAAATTAAGAGTTATGGTGCAGCAGTAGCTAAAAAAAAGACAGAGGGAACTACATAGACCATGATCCTTTGCTCCATTTCAGTGTAGACTACAAGAAGAAATGAGAAATGTTCTAAACACTTTTAAGTCATAGTTCTTTGGGTTAAATCTTGCCAAGGCATTTTAAGAGGAAAAAGTAGCATATTAACAGTTTTGTTAGCCTCCACAAAATATCACAATAAATATTGTACCATGATATGTATATCGTGAAACTATTGTACCAAGAGATTCGGAAATTGTTGTTACATCCCTAATTGTGAGCCTCCCCACCATATCGTGAGCTTTCCCACGATATCTCAATAAATATTGTACCATGAGATTCATACAGTGATGATATCGTATCGTAAGACTTGGATATCGTTACACCCTTAATCATGACATATTGATATTTTGATATTCTTGCACACCCTGCCACTGACATAACAGTCCTAAAGCAGGATAGTCCCACTAAAACTTCTAAATGTGTACTATAGTTAAAAACATAAATAGAAGAATAAAACACTTTTCACTCATAATACAAGTTCATTTTTTGACTCTCAATAGCTCTGGTTCCCCATTATAATCATTATGGTGACAGGCTTGGTTGCCGGGTAAACATATGACTAATAACATGAGAGTGCTTATGGATTGTTCAAACTGGGGCATCTGGACTATCTATAGTGCTTTATAGATGTGACACCTGCTTACCTGGAGAAACAGTCTGAACCAGAGGCTGTCAAAGAGAGAGAAAGAGAAAGGATGGGGGCAATCGCTTACACAGAAATGAGCCTAGTGCAACAATAGGCTTGGTTCAAATTGAATCAGGTCCCACAAAGCCGTCCGCTCTCCCATTTGAATGCGCGAATGGGCTGATGAGTTGAGTGGTGTTGTTTATTTCGCTATGAAGTCTCCATCAGACTGCTTGGCACAGTGCACCCCACAACAGGCAAACTGCTGTAGTGGCACTAAAGTCGAGGCAAACCCAAGCTCTCACTAAGTTCAAATGTAACGGAAGTTGCTGCTGAGGAGAGCTACCTGTTATGCACAATTTACCCACGTTGCTGACAAACCAAAACATTCTTTTTAGTTGGGTTAGTTCTAGATAGTCTCCATAGCGCTGAATGCCATGTTAATGTGTAAATCTGTATTGCTACAAGCATCCCTTTTAGCTACATTTTCTTTTATGATGTAGATTAAGATTTTAAAAAAATATAATAAATCACCTTCCTATCCCTAAACTTTACCTTGTTAAACTTAACCAAACTCTAGGCTTAGCCATTTTACCCTATACTTTCCTAAAAATAATTTAAATCCTGTTCCTAAACCTCATCAGTTTGAATGCCCAATCACAGCAGACTGTCCCTCTGGAGTCTATTATCTATCTATAGCACAAACCTCAGAAGAAGTCATTTGGTTAGATTTGTAACGGTATACCTATAAGATGAGAAGACTCTGTATACTTTTGTTTAGTTTCAATATGTCATGTTTAAATATCCATGCTTTTGAGCCACAAACATTCTTATATATTTCTTCATATTTTCAGTATGAATCATCAACACAGTTGTAATAACTGTGCAGACTTATGACCTCTTAATAAATTTGAAGCAGGTTAGTCAAGGGACAATTTAATCTGTTTTTGGAATGTTAATTGTTTTAATTATAATAACAAAATCATACCATTATAATTATGTTTCCAGACTTGCACTCAAATGAGAATCTACTAAAAACTTTTTTTTTTTTTTTTGCTTAACATTCTGGATGCAGAGCTATGGCATCATTCTTTAGTAATGCTTGCATATAGGGTCTATTTCAACCTCAGAAGCATTTCCCCATTGTCCTGCTATAGACAAACAACATTATTCAAAATAGCCTCCCACGGGCTCAATAATACATAATGAAGATTGATGCTGTGCCTTGGTGGGAACTAATACAACACATCTTGGACTTCAGAGAACAGTTGTTTCGTTCATTATACCTACAGCGCTGTATCACTCCAGGGCACACCAGTTGACCCTTGGGTGCTTCAGTAATGGGTGAAGAAGTACAAAAGCTAATCAAGGCCAAAGGGTTGTGGACTTTACAAATGACACTGTCCCATAAGAGAGCATTGTTGTGTCCCCTCAGGCTCGTATTTGTTTATTAGCTTAATTACGCCACAATTATTGTGGGTTCTTTCAATGCAGAGCTTGGCTTTTAATGTCCCCATAGTGTGCACTGAAATGAGAATTGTGAGCACTCATTGAATATCATCATGCACACCTCGAAGCAAAAACTCACCAGATGCACAGCTTGAGATAGAATGTATAATAGAATAGTTTACCGAGAAAAAGATTCTATTAAGGTTATCAAAAAATCAGCAATGTCCAGTGCAGGGAATCTGTAATGTGCATTTTTCCTATTGAGAACATGAAGTATATTTAGTGCTACACAGTATATAGGAGAACTGCAAAGAGAACGTTCCTATCCTAAGGTGATTCCCAAATCTATATTTTTGCCTATTATTGTTTATGTAATCCAGAATACAAAAATTAGGCATACATTTTTTATTCCTCCTGATTTAAATGCAAGTTTCTGTATTAAACCACAAAGTAAAATCACTTGTTTCACACCTCACTAAAACTTTTACACAACACTTTATCATAACTGTTATCTGAATCTTACACAACCACAGAGTCTAAGTTGTGTCACACTCTGTAGGAAGTGAGATTATGTATCTGCTGTATATCTATTATCAAACTTTATGTTGGCTATGGATTCTTTATGATCCTTTATGTTGTTTTCCCCCAAGCATATAATGGTAATGCTAGATTTAGGCTAAATGAGGTGTGCATGTGTTTTTATGATGCCCAGGACCACTGCAGTGAAGAGGAAAAAGAGCTCTGCTGGAGAGACATTTATTTCTATCCTGCCTTAGTTATCTTCTGAGGCTGCAGACAGGCATGTATTGATTAGATAGATCAATAGGAAGTGTTTCAGACATGTTCGAGGTTCAAGTGCATAATGGAGTATATACAAGAGTTGACTCACATGAGACAATTGACAGTACACAATAATGTTTCCTGGATGTCTAAAGTGTGCAGTGAAGTGCTCAAGAGATATATTTTTGTAGCAGAATAGTGTATAGTATAACATTATGAATTACAAAAAAAAGAAAAAAATTTATCAGAAATATTTGAATGATAAATGGACACTAGTAGATTACCGTATTTTCCGGACTATAAGTCGATCCGGAGTGTAAGTCGCACTAGCCAAAATATGCGTAAAGAAGAAAAAAAAGCATATATAAGTCGCACTTTTTGGGGAAATGTATTTTATAAAATCAGAGACCAGGAACTGACATTTCAACTTGAAAGGCAAGTATAGTAATAACAACAGAATATTAATGTACCATATTCAGATAATTATAGCGTAAACAACACATGTGTTGTTTACCAAACTCACGATCTCACTCCAAATCACTAAATCCATTGAATTCTCCATCCTTGGTGTCACTTTTGTCCGACCTCCGGAGATAAACCATGAATCCATGATGTAAATCGTCGCTTCCTCTTCTGCGTCGCTGTCGTCAGACTCAGCATCAGTTCCAGTTAGAATTATTCCGGCCTTTCTGAATCCTGACAGGATGGTTTCGGTTGTCACTGAAGTTCAGGCTTTGTTGATTCATCCAGTGACTTCCAGGAAAGTTACACGGTGTACTCGCCCGGTTGCCGTGAAGCTGTGTTCTCCATCCCAGCTTTTCGCCAGTCCCTCACAAGTTTCTCACTCACTCCATACTTTCTTTCTGCTGCTCAATTACCGTTTTCGGCTGAATATTTCACTATTTGCAGCAAGACAGCGACTTTTTCTACAGTAGGCATGCGCAGTTGAGTGCAAAGTGACAGTGGTACAGGAGTAATAGTAGTACTAGATACTGACACACAGCTTAGAGCACCCTCTTGCGGCTGTCAGTCTGAAAATTTTAATATATAAGTAGCACCAAAGTATAAGTCACAGGACCACCCAAACCATGAAAAAAAAGCATGACTTATAGTCTGAAAAATATGGTATTGAGCAATGTTAAAACAAGGGATGTACCAATATATCTTTTTCAGGAAAGAAACCAATTGTCTGAATTCCCCTCACAAAAACTACTTGCTTTAATTGGTCCGTAATGATTCTTTTAAACCTTTTGAAATGGCAATATTTGATGCTAGATGTTGCTATTTAAAATCATTTTAAGTCATATTTCAAGTCTAATTTTAATTGGTTTTTTGGAAGCTGTTAATTATTGCACATGATGGTCTTATAGCTGCAGACTTTCTTTGGGCTTTGTTGATGTGATGAGAACTTGGGTTGAGCCTGTCCCAGAGGCTCAGTGTGCTCAGAGCAGTGCACTGGTTAACAGATCCCACAGCTGGTCCGGGACACCACATCTGTCCCTGTGTCCCACTGCCTCTCCTCCTCCCCTCCTCCCCTCCTCCCCTCCTCCCTACAGTCTTTTCTCCTGCCAGTTCTGCCACAGGAGAGGAGCTCTGGCTGCATACAGACATGGCTACAAGGCAAAGACAATATTGGGGAATAACAGATGTAAGCAGGTCACTGCAGGGTCACATTAAAATTAAATACATGTGTTCTGAATTTGTGAATTATTTGAAAAATAATTAGTAATAATGATATTTACTGTATTAATTGTATTGTATCTGCTCTATGGATGGATTAGCCTATAGCCTTTGATGTAATCCAGAATAGTTGTACAATATACTGGATGTTCTGTAATTTGTTTAATTATTCATCCATTTTGCTATTGCCTGTGGTCTCACAACAGGATATGTTATCTGTAATCTGCTCGACAGTGGTGAAGATTCATACAAATCATTTCTCTCTTGACCCAATTAAGAAATCTAAATTCTCTCCCAACCACTGACAGCTGACTTTTAGAACACTTCTTAGATGCCAAAACATAGTTAAATATAATCTGTAAGACTTTCTAGACCATGAAAAATATTATAATGATCAAATTCAGCTCTTACCACATGTCGGGGGAAAAAATTTTGAGGTCTTGTCAATGTAATGCCTCATTTTACCAGGAGTGAAACATTTTCTACTATATTGAGGAATGTTTTAAAATATAAATGTTGTACCAAATTGTCATAAGAAATCAAGAAATCATTGTCATTTCAAGTTAAACAAAAACAGTGTGAATTCAGATACAAGAAAAGAATAAACAGATTTGTTTATGAGCTGAGATACCAATCTATAGGTAACAGTAGTGATTATGTCATACCCACATTAAAACTAGTACAGCAGAAAATTAAACAAGATGGTTTTGGCTGGTCGATCTTACACTCTATAAATGCAGATGAGCTACTCTTAAAACACCTTCATCACACTACTATAGGAGTAAACTGTATATTGGCCTCAGTATAGCAGAACACCAGCTTGGATAACTCGCGGGTCAATGGCTGCTCTAATTAGAAAGATACACAGCAGATGCCACTTGCACTATACAGGCCACTACTCATAGAAAAATATGACAGAAAATACTGTGCCAAGGGACATGAAAGGGATATAAATTTGAGTTTGTGTTGTCCATTTTGCAGTATATAGCACAGTAGCAAAATAGTATGTATAGTTTAAAAACAAGATTGCACCACAGTAAACAAAAAATGTAAGATTGAACTCATTGAATCCCATTGTTTGTAGTCAGCTTTCAGTTATATGCAACATTTGGAGGTCTTTTCGCATTCAAAATATATACTATTTAGTTTTAAATTGATAATCACTGTGTCAATGGTCCTGATTTTTGAAACCCAAGTATATCAGCATACCTTTGGGAAATGCTATAATTATCTGAAGACTATGTAAGAATATCCGCTACTGAAGCCTGTGTGCTACTCTGCAACTATAGCCCCTCAAATTACATGTTATACAAGCAGGTTGATACACAGGAAAGGTGTGTGCGTGTCTTACCAAGAGCACAACAACAATAAGCACTGATCGTAGCATGGATAGTGTCAAAATATGATTGCACTCTCTTTTCCTTATTGCAGCTGTACATCCAGACGACCACGCTGACCATCTCGGTGAGCCTGAGTGCCTCTGTGTCCCTGGGGCTGCTCTACATGCCTAAGGTGTATGTGGTGCTCTTCCACCCGGAGCAGAATGTGCTCAAGCGGACCCGCAGTCTGAAGGCCGTGGTCACCGCCGCCACCATGTCCAACAAGTTCAACCCCAAGGCCGGACTCAGACCCAACGGGGAGGCCAAGACTGAGCTGTGCGAGAGCCTCGAAACACAATGTAAGAACACAGCAGTCATGGCTAGAAACCTTATTCAAATCAGAGTTTGCTTATTTAGTAGTGCATAATGCAGAGGTGGAAAAGTAAGAATTTACAGCTAAAGAATTTATTTTCAGGGTTTATTTTTTGCAGTATCTTTTTCTAATAAATATTATTGTATTTATTTGTTTATTGAGTGAACAGCTTGACAAATGAATGCATAAAAACGTAACAGAGTAAAATATCCTAACTATTAACCGATGTACCATCTTATTTAACACATCGTTGATTTTAGCAAATTTCTGGCAGCTGTTCATTTACAACGTGACTGTAGCTTCCAGGCATGTAAGATATATTAAAGTGTTTACAATTGAGAAGAGACAGAGGTGGGGTTATAATCAGGAAAGAATGAATTACTGTTGTCTCAAAACTGGTAGGTGCTGATTCCACCACTCAGTTTTTCTCGAGGAAGAGAAGAGAAAAACACTTGTTCTGTTATTGTAAAGCTTAAAGGAAAAAGTGGGAAGTAAACACATTTGTTTAGCGCTCATGATTGTGTCGTCATACCACACAAAAATCCCAGTTAGCCTAAGGGTAAACTAATGGAGATTTTAATGTTAAATATTAAACTTACAAGTATTTTGACACTATACACTGATTGAAATTGAAATTACTAGCAGTGACCCAACAGCTTATCAGCTCCTTTGGTTACTTTTCAGTATTGTTTTAGCTAGTGCATGTCTACGGACATTGTAAATGTTTGTGTATAATCCAAGCTCCAGTATAAACATTTTTTTCCAAACGTCAAAGAATTTTAATGTATTGTTTGGTTCTCTCACAGTAGAAAGAAAATGAAGCAGTCACCATGAGCTTGCATGAAACTCTGGCTGATATGCAGGCCATTATACTAATTATAATGTGTATTGTATCAAAGGATTTTCTCCCTCTTATAGTCTACAAATAAGACATAGTTAGGGTTAAAATGTTATGTAAACTACTGATGTGAAATTTGTATTAGAAACAGACCATTTTGATATAGTAGTCCATTTAGGAATCCAAAAACCCACAAAGAACATGCCTGCATTTTAGGAGTACCCCCTACTGCAGTATCTCTCCATTGTTGTATTTGGAGTCTGAAACCTCTGAGAATGGCCGCCCTTGGCAACCACAGTTTGTTCCTCTGTCCACTCAGACTTTCTCAGATTTATCGTGAATGAAACGGACTACTTTTTGAATGAGGCACTTTTTGAACCTAGAATCCAGATAATGATCTTCTATTGATCCGATTGGCAGGAACTTTTACAGTTCTATTTATGTTTTGATTACAAAGAGACATCTTGATTTATTATATTAAAGCTATTAAAAACAATGCATAACTTTTTAATCATATTTTTCCCTCAAATTGATCAATTCAATTTTCATTTTATTTTTTCCTATAAAGCAGTCACAAATAGCTTTCAGCATTAATGAATTAATAAAAACAATACAGTCTTTTAATCAGTGTAATTTAATACAAAGCAAAACCAAAAAATTGTTCCTCTGATATCTCCAAACCACATGCTACTGACCGACAATTGGCTGTAAATCTCTTGATTGAAAAGACCAGAGTTGATCATAACAATTAGAAATGACCAAAACATTCTCTTAATTATAATGTTCATAGTCTCTCCTCCCACAGAGCAGTTCCGCTATCAATAACTCAAATACGATGCTCTAGTACAGGATCGTCATCACACATATGAGTCACTCGGATGATTCAGGTATTTTTTTCAGATTCCTCTTCCTTTTTAGCTGAAAGGTCTGGATTTTTCACATACTTTAAAACCATGTGGATTTCTTATTTCTTATTATTGATGAGTAATGCTGTCACGAGAAATTACACTTCAATGCTCTTATTGTTTAAACTGAAAACCAAATCATTAAAGCTCGTATGACAAAACTGCTGTGACAATGCGCTGAGACTAGGGATGGGCATGATTAGTCGATTAATCAATAATTGATCATTAAGAATTTCATAGATTACGTACATTTTAATCGACAAACCGAATGTAGGTTGCTGTGTGTAGCGTGACTGAACAGGGGTCCGTACATGTGTCTCTCTGCATCAGAAGGAGCGAGACACAAACAGTCGGTCAGTCTGCGACGTGCCGAAGCGCAAATGTGTATTTAACGATGACTTGTACAAGAAATTCCACGCTTTCCGTTCTGGTCGGGACAAATGTGAGGTCCATGTGCACAGTGTATAAAGCAGCACATATGTTTCGGTGTCCAGTGGGAAAAAGCTTTACCAGGTGAGAGTCGCGCAATGTCGATGACGAGGCCCCGCCCCCCTCCCCCCGTACGGTGTCCTGGTTTTGACCAACGCAAATCTGGTCACACTAACCTGTATTCCACTGAGTCATGTCTTTTAATCCGACAGAAATTGACGGCATCAGCTACACAAAAGCTGTAGTTTTATCTTCGCTGAGTTTATGCAAATTAGCGATGCGGTTTTAAGTTTCGTTTCTGTGAGAGTTGCGCAAAACTGAATTAAACACATTATAATGTCAAACGGGCCTGAAGTGGCTTTAGAGTGGTTACGGTTTATATGTCGTGAAGTTGAATTTATTTATGCAGATTATTAGTGCAGATAGTAATAATAATGATGATCATTTTAATATAAAAACATTAACGATTAATCGATAATCGATTGTTAATTCTTCCGACGATTGATTAAGAAAATTTCATCAAATGCCCATCCCTAGCTGAGACAACATAGAAATATAGTCTATACATCCAGCATGTTTTTGCAATGGTCTAATGGTGTCTTTTGTTACGGCAAGAGATAGTCAGGGAATTGATTGGCAACAGCAATCTGTCCTGATAGGGTTAGCATTTACTGGGTCACTATAGTGCACGGAGATTTGAATAAGCATCATTTGTCATTGTCATGGGCAATGTGGATATAAGGTTTGATGAAATTGAAAAAAATCGTGTCTGGGTAAGCTCCGCCACCAACAGTCGAGATGTGGTGGAGATATGTAGGGTTTATCTGCTCCACCTCTGCGAATCACTTCACACACACACACACACTGTCCGCGGAGACAGAGGGAAAGCTACGGTCTGATGGTTGAGGCAGGCCAGTGTGGGCGAAGTCCCTGGTTTCTCCATATAAGCAATAAAAGGCACTGAATGAAGGGGGAGGGGGCAATGGTGATACAGCAGAGTGGTTGGTGCACAATCGGATAGGTTTGTTATTGTAGAAGACTGATTCTACAATGTGCTAAATGGAACACTAAACCATGATGAAAGTATGTCTAAACCAAAACAGAAACAGCACTAAAACAGGACTAATCTTGGAAAAAGCACTGTTTTGTTAAAGGGGATTTAGTTATGTGCCAAGAAAGATTATGAAAAAATAGTTAGAATTGTCTTTATAACATCTTTATTAAAAAAGTCAGTCTATTGTCTAAACAAATGAGCATTTTGTATTAGAATTTCTGTATTGAAATTGGTATTGAGTAACAAACCTATTCCTTTGTACCAAAATATAACGAAGTTTGAAATGTTTGTATCCTGACACTAGTATCAAATAGAAACTGACTGACAGTCGGTGATGGGAAGAACAGTTTGAACATTTAGTTACAGTATACTGAGTACCTGCATTAAAATGTATTCAGTAGCTTATTCCAATGCATGGTCCAATCTGAGCTCTGTATTCTGAATTCTTCGAAAACTTTTAAATCAAGTTGCATTTAAATTATAGTGTAAAAACATTACTTTTTGTTACTTTTGTTGCTATTTTAATCTCTAATATCATGCAGTTTGATGCCTAAATTGTGTGATCAAGTACTGCTATGTATTTCATTGAATTTAGAAAAGTAACTGTATTCTGAACAGCCCCAAATGAAGAGTAACTGTACCAGAATCTAGTTACTCAAAATGTGTATTGTGGCTACGTATTACATAGTACATGTGTTCAGTTATTTCCCAGAACAGTTGACAGTACAATATGCAAGTATGGGACAGGATAAAAGCTTAGACTTATTCAGAATTTTAGAGATTAGTTAATACAAACTCAAATCAAATACATGCATTTTGAACAACAACAACAAAAACACTAAATTTAAGGGCTACTCCTTTAATCTAGTTTATTTTACTAGTAAACATCACATAAATGAAATAATGATTTGGACACATGCTTAGGTTCATAGATGTCCCCTAAACATAATTACTCATGGTTATCAGATATTATAAGCGAATCATTCAATACCATCTTTTATTTATCAAAGGTTAAAGGTAAAAACAACAGTCTAAAGTCAACCACGGTATAAAACTGAAAACACAACAAATCAGCACATGCCATTTGAAACTTAAGGTTAACATTCTGCACATGTCTGCCTGGAAATAAACAATGCTGTCTCTCACCTTTGAAGGCGTGAATTAAATCTCTGCAGCCCGGGATGTAATAATATTCTTTCTCTCTTTTCCACAGCCACGAAGCAAACCTACATCAGTTACAGTAACCACGCAATCTAAAGGACCGAGCATCCATGTTTGATTTCCACTGGAGGAATGATAAGGTCACAAAATAAGTGGCCACTGCGCATCAGAGAGAAAGGTTGACCGTGCTGCTAATAATTGTAAGGTTTCATCTACTGTCTGCCTCATACATGACAATACTCAAAGAATAAAGAAGAGTTGCATGGCAGAGGCCTATTAAACTATATGGGATTGGATTGTTTACATTGGGCCAGAACATTACTGACCAAACTGAATCTCAATCAAGACATCAGGTGTTCTCAATGTTCCTTCAGGATATCATCAAGGAGATTACGACACCAAAAAAAAAAAGAAATATATCCATGGATTTATAAGAGATTTATGTTTATGTGGCTGGAATCAGTGATCATCGCGATGCAAAAATAGACTGTCCCTCTTTGGGGATTCCTCGGGACTTTGCCTCTTAAAATGGTCTCTGCTGATTTGAGCATGCCAGTTTCAACATCCAGTGTTGTGTTGTTAAAAATAAAACAAAGAGAAATGAAAAAAAAAAAAAAAAAAAAAAGTATATTTGGAATGCGTTTCAAAAATCCGTTGCAGCGTTGTTACTATTGTTTTGGGCCTATTGTTCGTTTACGGTGTTATCAAAATGGTGAAGGCCCAGTAAGTGTTTCTGTGTGCTTAAGTGAGGCCATGATTTGTATTACCAGCTAGCTCAAAGGCTGCCACTGCCCTCTGCAAATCTACTCTGTGCTTTCAAACAGGAGCTAATGGCCAACAGAAGCAGCGGACTGGGTTCATATTGTTGGGTGTTATACTGGGTGACCCTCCCCATCACTGCCACAAGCTTACTCCAGCTAAGGGTGAGGCTGTACAGATCCATTAGGACAGAATTAAGACAAAGTGCACCCTTGGGACCATCGTGCACCCCTCCTTGGAGGTGAGATCTGTAATGTACCAGCGGATGAAACAGAATTCATCACATTCATATCCTCATGAGGCACCCTTCGCACTGAGAAATAGAATGAATAGCAATGATTTCAGGTATGTCTAATTGCTGAAGTACACAATATATTCATCACCCTAACCCTGGCTCTGTATGGTATGAAGGCCCACTCATTCCTTGAAGAAAATAACATAATGGATCATTTGTGTTGTAAATTCAATGCTGCTTCTCATGTCTCTTCTGTATTCTTTTAAACACCCCATTTGTGTTGCAGAATAAAATGTCAGTGCTCACCAAATTAAGTGGCAAGTTAATGTATGTTATTAAATAGCCCGATGATGTCTGCTTTATGTCCTGACCTATCCAAAAACTGGGGGAAAATGAACAAAAAGATCTAGTGCCTGGCTATCTGACGATGTATTTGTAAAAGCTCATAAAAAACTAATGAAGTGTGTGAAGCATGTTATTTTTTTTATACAAAGTTTTATTTGTATTAAAAATGGTCTCAAACTTAATGCTGCTTTTATGTTTTTCTCAGCACAACACGTTTTCATTACAAACATGAATTGCTAACTATCTTGGTCATCTGGCATTTTAAACATATTATTATGCTTGAGTTTGATTATGGGAAGATTCAGCAAACACAAACAAAAATGTGATTAATGAATGGCAAAAACACTAATATTAAAATTAGGAAAGCATTGCCAGTTTCATCAAAAAACTTGTCTTTGATATGAGCTATTCTGCTCTTGTATTTCTCAACAGGGACAGCAGCAATATTGTTGAAAGACAAAAAGGTTGGTTTGTTTGAAAGTTGTTGGTACATTTAATCATTGTATGGCATTGGGATAAAGAATAAACACACAAAAGCAGCAAAGTAGACCTGAGCAACACGACAAGTTTGCTCACTGTTAAATCACAAGATCCTCTATGCTTTGGTATGGTATCACAGTGCTGCTAATTCTTATTATTTACTTTATTATCAGCTGCAGACAGTGTGCAGAGGTCCCATTTTGTCACAAAGTGCTTCTTTTACAACATACACTGTACTGGGGTGAAACTCAAAATTTACTCATGTACAAAAAAAAGTCAGGTACTCCGGTTTTAATTCACATTTCTGTAATCCTTTAAGTTAATCCTTGAACTGATGGTGCAGTCCAATTTTAGACCTGGTTTAGCTGTAGTTTAGACCTGGAAAATAATTCTTTTGAAGAACTTAATTTGACTTAATTTGGTGGGATTGTGACTATTGTAAATATAAATGATAGTATTACATCATTCAAGAAGCAATTTGAGAGGAAAAGTTGAAAAATATGTTGAAAATTACAGGAAGTAGAGAGCTCTAAACACACTGACGACAACACACTAGAAAGAAATCTATCCTAAAATGAAACACATTTTACACATAGGAAAACGTAGGAGATTTTCTGATGCTTGATCAGAAAAAAAGGTTTCTGATAAACATGATTTCAACAAAATAAAAGTGTTTTCTTATATTTATATAGGTCAAATAATATTTTTTGTTAGATAACAGTTATGAAATTCCTGAATGTGGCCAAATGAATTAGCGAAATTGGGGAAACAGAACCTTTTTTTTTTTTTTTTTAGCAACAATCTTATAATATAATGATTGACTTAACTGTGTTTTTTTGTAAAATTAGTTCTTTTAAATCTGATGGTACTTTAAAGGAATCATTAGTGTGAAAAGTTAGAGAACCAGATGATGACAGGAGCAGGTACTTGGCCAGGCTCCTAAACTTGTGTTTTTGTTCTTTACCAACAACACCAACATTAAGGGTATTTGCGTCCACTTATGTCTCTAAAAATAGTTCTGCCATTGATTGGCAGCACAATTGCTTTTGTGTATTTACAGATTAAACAACTTTGTCAGCCTGGAGGACAAGAAGACAAAAGCTGCCTGGGTCAAAATAATATGTTGCCACAAGCGTTGGGATAATAGCAGTGAAAAGAGCGAGGATTGTGGGAGGGAAACATAAAATTATTTCAAATTAATGGTTAGCTGGTGCTTGAGTCCCGGACCTCAGCGTGCAGCAGGCTCTCAGGATCTCATCTTCTCCACGCCTCCACGGTCCTTTACCCACCACAAGTACAAAGGGGCCTGGGAAATTACAGAGCAATGCAAGTGTGGTGAATGCATAGCTGTGCTAGTAGGCTGGTGCATCATCTTCACAGAGAGGAGACAGAATGAGGTGCTGCTGTGTCCCAGGTTTATCTGTACATGACGCACACGGTACAACATCGGAGGACTTTGATAAAAGAGAGAGAGAAAAAACAACTGTGAGGGCTTGTGCATTAATCATAACATATCATATTTATCTTTTGAAATTCTGAAATGAAACCTGCATCATGACACTCCTGGTTCTGGTTCTTATCACTGGTGTTTTGATCAGGGGTGGAAAGTAACAAAGTAAAAGTATTAAAGTATTGTACTTAAGTATACATTTTAGGTATCTGTAGGTAGATCTGTAAGTAGATTTTAAATTGCATACTTTTACTTTTACATTTGAGAGCAGGTGTCTGTACATTCTACTTCACTGCATTTTTTTAAACTAAACTGAAAAGTTGTTTTTTTTTATTTTATTAGACCTGCTGAAAAAGCTAAGGGTTTATTTTTAAACCTATTCATAGTCTGAGCAAACAAAAATATACAGCTGGAAAAAAAATTTATTCTGCACAAATGTTTACCAAAATTACTATAATTGAATCTTTAGTAGATCCCAAAATCTTCTGAATACTTTTACTTTTTATTCTTTAAGTATAATTTTAAAGAGATACTTTAATACTTTTACTTCAGTAGATTTTTTCATGTGATACTTCTGCTTGTAGTTGAGTATTTTTTTACTGAGCACTTCTTGTACCCAGGGGATTAAACAATTAAATCTAATACACAAATATATAGATGCCAGGAGACAAACACACACATTAAACTCATATAATAACATATAATGTGTGTGATGTTTGTTGTAAGCTTGTTTCAGTGTTGGCCTGGGAACTCTGTCTTACGTCTGGTATTTAAGTTGGCCATTTCTCTTAGCCGCAAATGAGACTGATGTTACGAAAATGTCGAAAAAATGAGAGATTCACAATTTGATAGGTGTGATTTCATTAAACTGCCTTCCTCTGTAAATATCAGCTCAGTTCAGATCCAAATTAGCAAACAACAATGAGCCCATTCCCAAAAAGCCTCTTTGGTATTGAGCCATGAGTGCACATATCTGCAGCAGCCAGCGCGGACCTCACTGAAGCTAACTAAGCCTGTGCCTCCAAACTGAGCCAGAGACGGGAGAATGTTCCTCCAACAGCTGGCTTCTTCTTACTCCACTGAGCGCGAGTGTGAAAGCCAGCAATTTACCTCAAACTTTAGGAAGATTTTGGACAAGTGGTGGAAAGGTTTTCAGGCAGTGTAATGACAGACAATGCATGAAGAAACACTTACTGTGAGAGCAATAATGACACGTGGGAGAGGGCCAGTTTTCCCAAGTGGGCTATGAATAATTAGGAGTACAATTATTGAATAGCCAATTTATTATCAGGCCATTCCATAAAAGAACCACAATATAACACAAGTGCACATTTTGATTTGGGTTACAGTAACTAGGACTATGCCATAATTAGCCTTAATAAATCTTAAAGAATGACTTAATACATTATGAACAAATAGTTTATTAATAGGTTGATAAGAATGATTTTTGGTTTTGCACTACATTTTTTCTGGTACACCAATCAGTTTTGTTTTTTGGTTTTTTTTTTTATGTGTGCATATTCAGTGTCAGATATGGCAGTGTTTCCCAAACTTTTTTCTGGGGACCTATATTTTAAAAGTCACAAATCTTCGTGACCCAAATCAATAAACATTAGCAGCTTTGTGCACATTTGTTTATGTTTTACAGAAACAAAACTTAAAACCACATGGCTAATTTGCATAAATTATAAGCGGTTAAAAAACAAACAGTTTGCTCCTTGTGCACCGATGCTGTCAGCTTCTGTCGGACTAAAGAACACAACTCAGTGGAATAAATGTGAAAACCAGTTCAAGGTCAGAAGGCACAACCAGAATTAATACACAAGGCGCACTGGATTATAAGGCTCACTGTCGATTTTTCAGAAAATTAAGGGATTTTAAGTGTGTATATTGTCAGAAAAATAAGGTACTCAAGTTTTAAACAAGGAAAAGCAGTAATCAGTGTTTCCCACAGAAAATTGCTGCCAAAAGGCGATGCTGCCGAAAAAGTGAGGAGCAGGGGTGTGTGGAGAAGTGACGAGTGGGGGTGCAAGGAGATTCCGTGCACTGAAAAGAAGTGAGGAGTGGGGGTGCGCAGAGATGTATTTATGATGTTATATAAGATGTATATTGTAGATCGTGACAAGGCGACCCCAAAAAAAATCTCTTGCGACCCACCTGAGGGCCGCGACCCAGTCTTTGGGAAACAATGAGATATAGTATTTTAGTAGTTGTCTTTTTTGAAGTAGAAATATCAGACTCAAAATACATTTTATTGCCATTTGTGAACAAAATTCACAAACTTGGAACTTGCTTTGACATATGGTGCAACATAAAACAGTGACTAATAATAATAGTAAATAAATAAAATAAAAGGTAATGCATTAGAATAAGGTAAAGTAAAATAATAATATAAACACAAAATAGACAGTATGGGCAGTCAAAACTAGTATAGTGCAAGTATAGCTGAAGTAATCTGTGACATGTTAAAGCGTCAGGTGTTAAAGTTATAATATAAGGGCATTAACTTCGAGTGAACGTTTTTATATGAATAGCACAGGTGTTATTACTACTGCCAGTACAAACCTACTTTACTGCCCGCCCACATCTAAAAGCATTCAGAATACTATAATATAATTGCTTTCCAAGAACTCTCTCAATAACTGGTCACCTAGAAAGATGGGACAGCTGGACAATAAAGGAGTAAGCTAATGGCATGATGACTGTATCAGCGAATCCAGTGTTATGTGAAGCGTATCCAGGAGGAGAGGTGCCGAGTGGACCCTCTTCACTGCTACATGAACATAGGCACAATGACAGCTGCTTCATATTAGCTGACTAAATTAATTCAGACGGCTCTCACCCGGCCCAGGAAAATATGACCACACATAGGCTAGATAGAAACAGAGAATCCATCACACGAGCATTGGATTCGCCTTAGTAATCGACTTCTCATTTGTAGCATTATTAATCCTGTCCCATGTTCTAGGAGCGGTCCTGGCACACGCTCAAAAGGCAAATCCATGCATGTCAAAGTGGCTTTGCGAGCAAGAAAGTTCTCTATAAAGTCATTTCATATGGACATGGTCATTGCCGACTAGTTTAATTAAATAAAGTGTTTAAACAGTATGGATGTGAGCTGACAATGTACTGAAGAAAGTGAAAGTCAGCAAAGCACACCACCATGCAATACTTTCTACAATTCTATACAATTCTACAATTCTATTACAAGCCAGAATGCTCATTTAGAAATTTAATCAACAGTTAAATTTTACCATAATTTTATGATAACTGATCATTGACATCAGCCCATAATACTTGATCATTCCATCATATTAAGAAATTCTACCTATCTAAAAAATGAAACTAATTGACTTAATAAACAATAACTACACCTAATTAGCCTTAATGCATAATGAACAAATGAAAAATGATTCAGGTTTAGTAGCTACTTAATTTATACTCAAGCCCGACACCGTACCTTTTAATAAAGTAGTTACTTCGTGGTTTATTAAGGCTTTTCCTGAAGTATTCCCAGCCAGGAGGGTGGAGGAGGGTGAGCTGAACACGTGACTGGGGAGGCAGAGAGCTGAGTAAAGCAGGTGGGCTGAGCAATGAGCCTATGAGGGTAAAGCAGAGGGTAGTTTTTTTGAAGCCTGACCCCTCCTCTGCAGCTCCATTTCCATTTGTACTTAGACATTACCAACGTTTTCAATTTGATTAAGACTTTTAAAGTGGCCTCAGTTCAGAACACAATACAGAGGCTAGAAGTGTGTGGAAAGCTGAACAGATAAAAGCGTGCACTACCCCTGGGTGCACCTCTAGATAATACAATAGAAGCACCCTTAGGTGACAAGCTGCATCCGAGCACATTTGTCCAGGATTGAGCACCAATTTACGGGCGGATTGAGAGATGTGCTGCAGTTGTGTGTGTCTTTGGGCTGTTTGGTGTAGGCTCTTAGCAAGCTGTGTGACTGGACCATGTATGATCATAAAGAAATACACGCCTGGCACAAAGAAGATGAATGCAGTGCTTTTAAGTTACAAACTACATGTTTAAAGGCATACGCTGAACATGTGTAGGCTACAGCACCAATAAAAATAATAATAGGACACAGGAATGGTTTCCTATGCAGTTATAATAATATATCTCAAAATATCCTCACTGTGTTCATATCACTAATGTATGAAGCTTTTTTTTTGATGGTGATGAGTGATCACAGGCAGAGGGCTGCGTATACGCCACATACGCAATGTTGCTATGGAAACAGAAGAATCTCGGGGTACAATCAAAGAGTTCTGATGCTCGCAAGCAAGACAACTACACTAAAAATGTGACAGTGAGAGTATACATTTCCGTTTTTCAAGTAACCTATGAATATGATTATCAAAATAATAAGGCCAAATTAATTAACTGAAAAGACTGTGCTAAAAATGTGTCAAAACTGTGTCAGTAAAATTCTCATCCTGCTTTGATCTCTATTAGTAAAATGAAATCATCAGTACTGATCAAAAGACGACTTAAAGTAGCACTGCGTAACTTTCTGGAAGTGATTCAATTGAAGCTTTTCAGTGCAATAAAACAACCAAAATGAAATGCTTTTATTTTGGTCCAGTTTTGACTAATAAACAGAAAGAAATATACAGAAAATCCTATTCTTGGAGCTGATCAGTTATTCAAGGAAAAACATGCAGGGTGTAAGAAGAGCACATTAGAAGCAGGTTCAAAAGCATATTTAAGAACCGCGATAGAGGCCTAGGCACAGGCAGCGCTGTATAATTAGAATCGTGTTCTGAGAGTTTCCTCCACAAGGACACTAAAGTAAAGTTACTACAAATCCCTGTGTTGGGGTGCTGTGGACAGGTCACTGGGACCAAAGGTGTGGAGTTTGGTTCCTAACGCACAAATATAAAAAGAAGTACAAGAGGACAAGGACTCTTTAAAACAGATGGTCCTGTGATATTGAAATTGACCTCCACTGTGTGTTAGGACAGAGCTGAAAATAAAACAAAGTAGTTTTGTCAAGGGATTTAACTGATGAATGTTTGTCCCAGAGGTTTTAAAACTGTAAAATACTAGAATACATTTGATATACAGTACAGACACGAACTGTATGAGGAGTGATTTGTAATTTTAGAGTGCAATATTTTATTTACATTATACACCATATTGTTATTCAACTATTTTTGGGAAGCAATGTTTTTGTTGAGAGTTCAGAATTGGATAAAGCAAAGAAATAAATTAAGGTCTGTTTTTGTTCACGAATGATGGATGGTGTTTCAGAAAGTGTGGAAGTGCCATGTTTGTTGTGGAGTATTTCTTATTTATACCCATCTTGCCCAAAAAGTACATTTCTGGGACCGGGTGTTGAGATGGAGTCTAACAAGCTGAGATTGGATCACCTTTCTCTTCCTTGTTTTCTCTTGTTGAAACACAGGCACACTAAAGTCAGAAACTGATGGGACAAAGTAATCATAATATTCTCAAAAACAGCATACGAGGGAGCACAGCAACAGCACTGCATTTGAGATTATGCTGTTTTATCATTTTGACTCAAAAAGTAATCTTTTATGTTGGCTTTTTCATTTCAGGGACAACAGTCTGATGTGCAGATTATAGTGTATTAAAACCACAGGTATTCTGGTTTACTACACATTTAGTTGAATGAGAGATTTTCTAGTGTAGCGCTGACTGATTTTGGAAAGAAACCTAATTGTGATGTTTCTGACAAGTATTGCGATTAAATTTGCAATATTTAAAAAAAGTAGGATTCTGTTCAGAGCACATTGTAAACAACTCCAGGAGCCAAGAGGATCTGATAAATGAATCCCATTTCAGAACATGTTTGTACTGGTACAACAAGATTTTTCTAAATTATATATATATATATATATATATATATATATATATATATATATCTACATATATATGTATATATACACATATATATACATATATATATATATATATATATGTGTGTGTGTGTGTGTGTGTGTATATATATATATATATATAAACAATGGTGGAAGAAGTACTTTTGTTACTTAAGGTATGTATTAAAGTTTCTGTTTAAAAATGTGCTTAAAGAGTAAGGTCTTATTAAGCTTCAAATGTACTGATTTTGATAAAGATTTGTGTCGAATTGTGTTCAGCAGAAACAACTGAATAAACAGAGTTGGAATAGAGTTTTTTTGTTTTTTTTTCAAGCTGTTTTTATTTATTACATTTGTGTTTGCTCAAACCAGAAATGTGCCCAGCCTTTTCAGCAGATCTCATGCAATAATACAAAAAAATATATTTTTTACTTTTCAGTCCAGTTAAAAAATGTGCTAGCGGAGTAAAAAGTACAGATACCTGCTCTCAAATGTAGTGAAATAAAAGTTAAAAGTATCCACTTAAAAATCTACTTAAGCAAAATACATATACCTCAAATTTATACTTTACTACTTTTACTTTGATATATAAATAATTGCAGTCTTTGCAATTTGATAATTGTGCCAAGTCAATTTGCTATTATAATTCAAGTGGAAAAATATTATTCTGCACTGCCTACAATACCTTTGCTCTATTTAGCCACTGATGCCTTATGGGACATCTCTATCGTCCCCCTACATCTTTCACTGCATTTGCCGTTAGCATTCATTTCAATATGAAACTGTAATGAGATAGGTTTGATCAAGTACAGTTCAAAGTTTACATTTACTCATTATACGCCGTGAGCCACATGTGTGTTTCTGTCATTAAGAACAATACGTAGTGTCGTCTAGAGTAGATAGAGATGTCCCAAATCCTCTTATCTACAAGGTTTTGATTCACCGCAGAACACACTCATCTGTCTGGATCGCATGTGGCCTTTGCAGTGATATCCTGTGTGTAGTCGACTGTAGCACGTATCTAATTGACCCCTGGGGAGAATGCAGGGACCAATATAAGATCCCATATGAAGCCATTCCTAGGTTAAAGACGAGACACCCTGGTTACATGTAATCCTTGGGGGAAGAAAACAATTGCAAGAAGGTGGGTAGGAGCTTTGTCTATGAAACTAGGCCACCCTAACAAGAACTGGAAAGCTGTGTGACAGTAAGGTACAGAGTCGCGTGTGCTGCAGCCAGTTTCTCTCAAGTACCCTGCCAATATTTTCTTCATTTGCAATGCACCATTTCGCTCAGTGGTCTTAAGCTGCTCTGGCTCCAGTGTGTTATAGTGTGGTATGGCCAATAGGGTAAAGAGTGTAGTGGACGGGTGGGGTTCATAATGGTGCAGCATAAACCAATCAGTCTTGAAGAAAGAGCAAGTACATGAAATGGGATGCAAATGAGCAGAAATACATCAAGTGATTCAAATGTAAAATAAAATTGTGAAACATACATACATACATATAAGGTCTGAGAAGTACTGTAGGTTTAAAAAAAACAGCAAAAGGAGTCATACAGTTAAAATTACTGATATATACTAGTAGTAGCCTATGTGAAGTGAAAAGGGAATAACAATGCTCTGATTAAATACACAAAATCAGCTAATAACCAACAACAACTGCAACAAAATGTCCCCAAAACACTTAACTTGATGACAATCCAAAAATACTTCAACAAATAAAAATGTGTCTTGTTCTTTTTATGGTTTCTTGACAGCTACCAAACACTGTTTCTTTGTAGTCTCATCCCCTGCTGTATACATTTAATCTAAATAAACACTCCAAAACTAATTAAGAAAACAACCCAAAATGCAGACAAACAGTATTAAATTGTTCAGAACTTAATTATTTCCTTGTTTCAGAGACAAACACCAAGCAAATTCCAATCAGAGATGTTATTTTTTGTGCTCAAACTGTTTTGTGCAAACTTTGATGTAAAAAAAAAAAAAAAAAAAAAAAAAAAGTGGAGCGTCTCAAAGGCTGGGCACAGCTGATAGAATAGGCTCTCAGACTGGAGGGAAAACAGCACAAAGGAGAGTGTGATGGCCCTCGGTGCTTGGAGAGCCGCCTTCAGCAGATAAATCTTCTGGGATGACAGGTGGGGCGAGATAGTCACCAGGGAGGGTCGGGGGGCTGTAGTCTGATGAGAGAAGATGGCTTATGTTGTGAATAGAAAGGGTTAAGGCTGAGCTGTGCTGCCAATGTGCGATGTGGGACTCAACATGTAATTGAGAGATAGGGCAAGGAGGTTCAGTCTGGACCCGTAATGGGATGGTACCTTTAAGCAGATGAGGGAGCAGAAATACATTTTGGAAAGTATTAGGAAGCAGCATCCTCAGCAAACAGCTTAAAACTAGCAGGGAACAAGTTAGCAGGATGTTTTGGCCAATCTAAAATAACATAAAAGGCAAAGATGGGTACTGTTTGAATAAGGGAGGCACCCCATGGCTTGCTAGAGAATACAGCTCTTCACTGTTAAATTAAAAGGAGCAGAAAAGTGAAAAAGTACCTTTTCCGAGTCTGGCTATTACTGCTTATATAGCAAATCAGGGCAAAAGTGAAACATTGAGAAAGGGAAGCGAATTCCTGGGGCTAAATAATGAGAATGCTTTCACAAGATTCTGAGGTCCTGAACTGAACCAGACTTTGAAGCACAATATAATTAGCATCATCAAGTAAAAAAAAGAAAAAGTCCAAAACACTATCTTTTCTGAGCACTTCATTCATGTTTTTCATTAGACTATTAGTTATTTTAATTGAAATATTTAATTTATATTATATTATATTACTATTTAATATATTTAATTTATATTATATTACATTGCCTTGTAGTAAAAATAGGCAAGGCCAGGCAAGGCAAGTTTATTTGAATAGCACAATTCGTACACAAAGTAATTGAAAGTGCTTTACAGAATAAGAAATACATTAAAATCATAATAAAAACAAATCAAAACATAAATAATCATAAAGATTAAAATTAAAAAACAGAGACTTAAATTGGAGAGAAGAGTGCGGAATGAAAACCTTTCAGTCATGTGCACAGTTAAACAGAAATGTTTTGAGCCTGGAGCGTCACAGAAGAGTCTGTCTCCAGGTTTTTTTAGCTGCATGAACCTGAAACTCTGACTCCCCTTGTTTAGTCTTGACTCTGGGCACCAGCAGGAGGTCGGTCCTTGAGCTCCTCAGAGTGTGAGATGGTTCATATGACACTAACATGTCACAGATGGACTTTGGTGCTCGCCCATGGAGAGACTTGTACAAACAGAGCTGCTTTAAAGTCTATTCTCTGAGCCACAGGAGCCAGTGCAGAGACCTGAGCACAGGACGCATGTGCTCGTACTTCCTAGTTGGAGTCAGGACCCAAGCTGCAGCGTTCTGGATGTTCTGCAGCGTCTCACAGCTCGTTTGGAGAGACCAGTGAGCAGAACATTACAGTATCTAACCTGCGGGAGACAAACGCATGGATAAGTTTCTCCAAGTCTGATTTAGACTGTAAACCTTTGATTTTTGCTATGTTTTTAGATGGTAAAAGGCTGCAGATGTTATTGATTTGATGTGGCTGTTAAAGTTCAAGTCTGAGTCCATTATTACCCCTAGATTTCTTGCCTGATTTGAAGGTTTGAAAGAGAGAGACTGGAGGTGACTGCTGACACTGTCCCTTTTTTTCTGTGGACCAAACACTATACTTCAGTCTTGTCAGAGTTTAGCTGGAGAAAGTAAATACAAAAAAAAAAAAAAAATACATATATTTATTCATAGTGAGTTGTCTTTTCACCTATGAAGCAGAAATTTGCAGGACTCATGTGTTGCCGGAAAAGTGAAGTTCCAGGAATATCACAGAACTCACACATTTTGAACTCATATATAGAATTATACACTTGCATTAATAAAAATAAGTTATCCCCATGAAAAGCTGTGAAGTTCAGCCTGCATGGAACTATACAAAACCAAGCAAAATGAAAAGCCTGGAGACATATGGGAAACGGTTAGCATCTGGAAGTATGTTGCAAAGGGCTTTGAAAAACTGCAGAGGAGAAAGCTAAGGTTATGGGGTACTGGGACATGGAATGTGGTTTATGTGGAGGTCGGCCACTGCAGACTAGAAAGAATTAGGGGTCTCTATAAGTCCATTACAACAGAGGGAGCAAACTGATTCTGGTATGAAAACACAGAGAATAAAAGTCAGAGATTTCCTTAGGGAGAGTCTAAAGAGTTATTAGGCTCTCTGAAAGACCATAAGATGCAGACAAACTGGGTTAGGCATCAGACAATTCCGCCATAGGAGAGATTTGTGTACAGAGGATAAAACCGTACACAATGAGTACACAGTCAAGATCCACATTCGTCTTGTCCCACGAGGGAATCACCAGCAACTTTGTGGACTTTGTTAAGAAGTAGGTCAAGTCTAGATAGAGGTGAACCTGATCCCTGAAGCTGTTAAAAAGGAAGATTTATGAGGATCCATTCAAAGTCCCTCTCCTCAGTGACACCCAGGATGACACTGTAGGTAAATGTGATGCGCAGGCAAAAACGCAGTCTACTTTTATCAGTGCTGTGGGGCCTCTGGACATGCAGCAGGATAAAAGGGAGATCTCATGACAGTAGGGTGATAGCGGCTCTGTAGTTAAAGCACTTCTCAACTAAACCTGACAGTCTGAGGATTGATTCCTGTTCAGGCAAGACACATTGCCATAGGCCTGTCACGATGTTTACTATATTGATTTTTCATTCAATATTTGAAAGCTGAAACAATATATTTTGGGGTTCAATATTTGTTATGAGTACTTTTCTTTGCACTACTGGGAAATTTTGGGTTATTTTTTGGCTATATAATACTTTGCACCATAAAAGGTTGAATTAATCACTTCTATGACTCACTACAGATGTAAACTAACTATTAAAGTGTTTCATTCTGCTGTTTATTTATTGAAGCTAATCATTTTTTAACGGCGTTGTGCATTTAGAATAGTTTTTTTTTGTGGATTAAATCTGCTTTTGGGTTATTGTGTATATTAGTTGCAATATTATCATATATCTTCTATATTTACTTCAGCAATATACTGAACTTCAAGGTTTGTTTTTCTGGCAGGTCTACATTGCCTAGTACGAAGGTGGTGTGTGCATTAGCGTTGGGGATGGAGGGGCTTATGGTGAACACTGGCAGCCTTGTTTACTTTGTCTACCCCAGGACAGCTATGGCTACAATAGTTACTTATTACATCGAATGAATGGATGGATGACTTCGGGGTGGCACTTTGAGATGCGCTGTTGAGCCTTCGAGTGCATTGCAAGTATAACCATGAGAAGAGAGAGAGAGAAAGAGAGTGAGAGAGATATTACTGATCCCGAGGGAAGTTTTGCTGCAGCAATATTTACACAGCTCTTCTCAGTCACCTTTGTGTCTCAGTCAAAAGTCTCAGTGCAGTTTAACAGGAGGAATGGTAAGGTACAGGGTCAGCAGATCTGTGTCAGGGCAAATAGAGGAGAGCAAGACCCAGAAGTGTCCCTCCTCCTCTGTGTCCTACAACCCGTGCATCACAGCAGTGTCCAGGGGGGAAACCAGGGAAATAACATTGAAACACCTCACTCCTTCTGCGCTCTGTTGTTTCGGTCGGTGATGGTTAATTCCCTCAAGGTATTTCCTCTGGAGTGTCTCGGAATATTTCCTCTAGAAGGTTTTCTGCTACGTTTGCTGTCAGATATGTCCATAGCTAGCTCTTTTGCTATTTCTTGTACAGTCTCCATGGAAAAACAAACAGTTCATTTTACACAATCCAACAGTCCCTTAGTTGTGTCCTTTGAACTGCTCATGCTGCACTTCTGAGTTGGTTCAAATCCCATGGTATGGTGTTAAAAACTGAGCTCAAAAAACAAAAAGTTTCAAAAACTGCTCAGTGTGAGCCATGTAGCCACAAAGCATACAATAAACTATTTTATTAACCATGTTTTCTCTGGTTTGATAAGCCTTTGCTATTCAGTTTTGCCATCTTTCTGCAAGTGGACTGTTGCAAAAACAAGAGATTATCGAGAGCAAAAAGCAGTTACTGAACATTTCTATTGGACTTGACATTGGAAAAGAAGTTTCTTTCAACACATTTAAAAGGTAGTAATTTGACTTTGAGAGGGGTTGATGCACTACCCATGTTAGGATCATCTTAACAATTAGACAGTCAGTTCATAGCATTCTCATGACCAGATGGTACAATGTGTTGCAATTAAAAGGGCATCTGGTGAATTTGTGCTTAATCAAATGCATATCTTTTCATTGGTATTTTTCAGATTCTCAAATGTGACTATGTTATACTTTCAGATGGAAGAGATAATTTTTCCTATTTATTACACTGCACTTTCCATTAAACTATTCGAAAATTTAATTCATAAATGCTGAATATTATTATTTCAATTTTATTTCTACTACTGATAAGATCCTAGAATGTTACAATCAAAATCTGCATTTGAGTTGCCCCCCATCTGTATCAGATATTCACCTATATAATGTCCTGAAACCCAGCAATACTTGGAGGTAGATTATATAACGTAGTGGCCCAAAGAAAAAAGACCTAAAAACTCTTAAGGTGAGATTGAGAGGCCTGGTCACACAAAAATGAGCAATGGCATCAGGCGACCAGGCACCACTCTATAAATATTTGGAGCTTCTTGGCAATGAGCATCTCAGTGAGTCTCACTTTTCTGGGGATTGATTGGGTTGTTAAAGCTTCCATTGAGATGAATATATAACCTACATACTTTCTGGACTGGGACTTCTGTTCTACTCATAAATAACTCTGGACTGAACCAACTGAACTTTACCAACTGCAAACTTCAAGCAAAGAGTTCGCTGGTTTCAATATTGCACAATTATAACTTAGGACTGTAAAGAAAACTCTGCCAATACTCACTCTTATTTAGTTAAGATAAATGACATGTTAGTTAAGAATGATTGACACAAGTGAAAAGAAAAATTGTGGTTTTATTGCTGCTTGCTGGGAATTTCTGATGCTTCGGGGTGAGTCAGTAGTTTATGATGTTAATAGTGTTATAATGTTCAGGAAAGTGACAGCTTAAGTTGTAACCTTTCATATCTGACATTTAGACTTCTGTTCTGCATTTTGGAAATTATAAGCATCTGGTGCTTCACCTCTGTGAAAGCTAAAGTTGTTGAAAAACATTAACGAAAATGCCAAACACAGTTTTTAGTGGCTCTAAATTTTCTAACTCTCTTTATGTCTGTAGCTTATGTCCATGAGGAAATGTGGTTTTAAGTGCATATGACAGGTTTTGATTATTCTTTAATTTTGACTTAATTTGGTGGGATAATACCTCTTGTAAATATAATTTATAGTTTTATACCAACCAAGAAGCAATTTGTAAAAAAAAAAAAGTTGAAAAATATGTTAAAACTTAGAGCAACTAGAAAGTTCTACATCTATATATAGTCTACATTTTTTCTGATACCTTAAATATTATTTTAACAAAATATAGATGTTTTATTATAATTTTATGTGTCAAATAATAAAGAGATTTGGCTCAGTGAACAATATGGTTGGTAGGTAACAGTTATGGAATTTCTTAGCATGATGTCTGATAGCCTGATTCATCACCCGGTTTCACTTCGTACAAACCGTCCGACCTCGCAGTGTGAGAATTCGTTCACTCGACAGTAGGCAGGTACTTTTTATCATTTAACCAATCGCTGCTATTTGGTTGTGATGTATGTAATGCGCCACTAACGGAGCTAACTGGTATATTAAGCTTTTCCCAAATCCCGTAGGAAGAAGGACAATAATGTCTTTCCCCTTGATAAAATTCACCAAACATTCTCTTTGTTCAGACTTTAAATCCTCGATCTCAGGAATCATTGATATATGGCTCTTCGCTGATTGGCCGGTGCCTGAACTTGCACTTCCGGGTTTTTTGCCAATCGTCTAGTAGTGTATCTTGATTCCTGACCTAGCTGCTGGAGAGAAATGAAAGGGAGGCACTATGATTTGCAACCAGAAATGACAATTTAAAACCTAAATTAATCCCTGTGGAAGAGAGATTTTTAGTGAAATCTTATGTGTGTTTTGATAAAATGAGTGGTCCAACCTGTCATAGGCACGTTAACTGTCCTTATGTTTGTGGAAATATTGTCAAAATGATCAAAAATATGCAGAAGAAAAAATATTGATTCTTTTTTTGTGGTGTCATTTTTGGCTTTGTGGGGTCATTTTGGCTTTTCTTTTGATAAATGAGCCTCAATGATCCTGTCTTGACATTGTACTCCAGACCAATTATCTTGCAGTCAAAAATGAGCTGAATGGTGAGTCATAAGGACAAGACAATGAAAGAATAAAACTGCTATTATTAAGTGCATGGCAGGGAAAGACAAGTCTACGGTTTGGACCTCATCTTCAGCTATAGAAAATTATATGTTTGATTGAGTTGGGAGAAGCCATCTAAAATATCAGTGTAGTAACTAAATATTTATATCTCCAAGATATTCAAAATCATAATTATACTTCTGTTACTAACTTGAATCACAACAAAAAAACAATATAAGGAGTTGAATCCATCCTCTCCCACTGCTGCTGTTTGGTTATTGTATGACCAGTCCAATCTCAAGGCAGCGATGCGATTTGGGTGGAAGTCAAAAATAGCCAAAACAAATGTAGTATCGCTGATAGAAATTCTCAAATCTTAGCAGAAGTACAGACTCGGTAGTGCATTTGTATGGAAAAGATGTCTGTGCTTTTCTCTCTGGGAACGGATTTAAGAAAAGTTTGATTCTCTGCTTGCTCTGCTGTTGTGACGCTCAAGAGTGCTACCGCTACGCAATATCAAACTGACTTCTGCCAGTTTATTTTCTTTTCTGAGAGTCGTTACAACAGCCAAGGTGGTCATTAAAGATCAAACACATTGTAAAAGTCTAATTAAAAGGCAATACAAACATATGATCGTGTAAGGAGTGGGAGAGTCCATAGTGCAGACCTTAAGGGCAGGCTGGGGCTATCTGTCAGTGAGCTGCTAGCCACACCACTCCTCTCTTATGTGTCAATTAAGTGTGAAGAATACAGGGCTGCAGTCTGGCTCCTACAGCATAGCCAAATACAACAGTCATAAAAGTGACACATTTCAGGCTCCTAATTATCAACCACCATCTGCATAGCATCTCAGGGATTAGTGTGATGTGTTTGGGGAGGCCGGAGCAGTAAGCCACAGCAAGCTAACAAAGGAAAAACAATAATGCATGAAGGAATTCAGGGGAAGGGTTCAAATCTGGACACTTATACAGATAATTGACGCAATGTGAGTGTGTATTTTTACTACAATTGGTGAGAAATTGATGCCATTTGGCCTTTTTGTTTAAGCAACAGAGAAAATGAAGGAACGCAATTGTTATTCTCCCAATATAAAATTATGTATGGAGGAAGAATAACACATTAAAGCACATCAGTGATAAGTTTCAGTGACCATGTATGCCAGGTAATGACTGTATTGTAAACTCTGGAGGATGTTAGTCTGGAGGTTGGCGCCACCTAGTGCCTCTGCTCAATTTCATTTCTCTCTAGTGACTAGGTCAGAATCAGAATACACCAGATGGTTTGCAAGAACCTCATAAGTGCGAGTCTGGGCACAAGCCAATCAGCAAAGAGCCATACATTTTGTGTTGGCAACAATTCCCGAGATCGAGGATTTAAACCCGGAACAAAGAGAATGTTTAGTGAATTTTATCAAGGGGAAAGACGTTATTGCCCTTCCTACTAGGGCTGTGCAAAAATATTAAAATATCAATATATCGTATCGTTTAATGTGATGATACAGTATCGATATCGTGGGCTGCTGTATGGATATATCAAGTATTTTTTGGATTATTTTACTAAATTATTTTGTTACAGCGTGACAGTTTTGTTGTTTATTCAGAGGAAGGAAACTTGTTTATGCGACACATTTCACATTTTCACTGTTTATATGATTTAAATGTTTGTGTTTCATATGAACTTTGCACAAGAAGTGGTTTAACAAAGACTTTTAGTATCACAGCCATGATTTAGCCTTTATTTTTTATTGAACCGTATCGAATCGATTTGAAATATATCGAATCATAAGCTCACTGTATCGAGATATGTATCGTATCGTGTCCTATGTTTGGGGGTGGGGTGGAATGAAATGTGGGACTATAAAGCGCTTTGTGTTACTTTTTTTTTGTATGAAAAGCGCTCTATAAATAAAGTTTGATTAATTGACTTGATGTATCAAGATATGTACTGTATTGGCAACTTCTGAATGATACCCAGCCCTGGTAACAACAGTTAATACAAGAAAAACTGTCATAAAATAAAACTAAATAATAAAATTAAAGGTGTACTATGAAACTTTTCTGAAAGAGGCTCAGTGGAACTACGTATTAAAAGTTCTGTATTACACATTATTGACTCTTGTGAGCTTTAAGTCGTGTTATAATGTAATGTGATGATACAGTATTGGTATCGTGGGCTGCTGTATCGATATATCACTAAGAGTATTTTTTTGGTGTATTTTACAATTTTGTTTTGTTACATTTTCACTGTTTTGATGATTAAAATGTTTGTGTTTCATATTAACTTTGCGTAAGAAGTGGTTTAACAAAGACTTTTAGTATCGCAACTATGATTCAGCCTTTAATTTTATTGAACTGTATTGAATCGATTTGAAATATATCGCTTCGAATCGTAAGCTCACTGTATGGAGATATGGATCGTATCGGTAACTTCTTAATGATACCCAGCCCTACTTCCTACTGGATTTGGGAAAAGCTTAATATACCAGTTACCTCCGTTAGCGGCGCATTACATACGTCACGACCAAATAGCAGTGATTGGTTAAATAAAAAAAGTACCCACCTACTGTCGAGTGAACAAATTCTAATGCTGTGAGGTCAGACAGTTTCCATGAAGTGAAACCGGCAGATCAGTCAGGCTAGGAGCGATGTGTTTCCAAGAAAACTACTGAAATAGCTAAGCTTTTTTGACTCGGCTTTGATACACCATATTTCCACATTTGCATATGATAAGAGGTACTGAATCATATTAAGCTAAGTTTAAAGTTAGTAAAATAACACGTGGGCAGATGTGGGAAGTTCAACAATACACTTTGACATTGATTCAGAATAAAACATAGCATAAAAAGATAAATCAGTTTTGTTCATGAGAAGAAATCTAGGTTGTTGGAGGGGGTGGGAGAGAGGCTGCCAAACTAGCATGAAAAGTGTGCATTCTGAGCATAGCAGTTGCACAGCTTTGAAAATGTGGGTGGACAGAAGTTGTCGTGCTGCACATCTTATGTTTGAAAATCTGTAGAGCAAAATATGAAGCTGGCAAATGTGTATTTTTGATAATTATTTATTTTTGAACAGTTTAAATCACTCAGCACTGGTATACCATCTGTTTCCCTCTGGCTGCTGACAAAAATGTATTGATTCATGAGGTTGACATTTTCCATTATCTATATACGTTTTGTTATGTGTTGTAACGACTAACGGCCTAATATGCATCTACATCAGTAATAATCTGTCAAAAAAAATAGTAAAATCTCATCTATTGGACTTAGATTCTAGTAGTTCTTTCATTCTTGTTTCACCTTTTCACTAGTTTCTTGGAAATCAACCCTGCAGCCCAGTAGCACCCCACAAAGTTTATTCAGCCATTTAATTATCACAATACCTTTTTTCCCCAAATTATTCAAACTAGTGTGATTGCCCAATTTCTACTTTTTAAAACACCAACCACCTTGCTACCTTGCTGGTCCCACTCACAGTATCACATGGGCTTTAATTACAGTTTGCCTGATTTTGATTTATATTCACTGCTTTTTGGTATGGTAATAGAGAGAGATAAAATAAATGTTTTTTTTTTCTGTTTTGATGTTGAAATTGACATAGAAATCCTTAGCTAAACTCTGAATGTGGTGCAGAGGGGAACTGGGACTGATTCAAATCAAGCAGCTCTAAAGCCAAACAAATCTCATACAAGAGTCGGGTGCACTTAAGAAAATGAGTCCTGGCTTCTACTCTGTAAATGTAGAGAAACTGCCGTACCTAACTCCACTTCCACCTGACTGTACGCGACTGGGGCTTAACCAATGCACCAGACGTCTTAACACTTGTGCTGTGGGATGCACAAAGAAAACACTATGAATAATAAATATGCATATTTCTGAAAGCTGCTTTTTATTTCTTTTAACACTGGGTACATTTATATAACTGCAAAAAGATGATAAGATGTTACAGATTACTCAATAATTTAATTAGATTGTTGGTATTTGTTTACATCATAGACTGTATATATAAATGGACACACCGTTCCGAATAGGAAGTGTTCATGGGGACGCTTTGATCCATCGACTCTTTTCCAATTGACATTACATTGAAAAACTGTCACCCCTCTCTAACGGCTGCAGTGAGCCTTGTCATTTTGAGCTTAAAATATTCACATTAACCTGTTCAACTTGTGTTTTTATTTAGCTATTTTGTACATATATACATTCCTATTCCTAATATAGAACAGGCTCCAAAATTGCTCCTATAACCACTAGCACTGTGAGCTTCATTTGACTGGAGCCGAATGCGTCACACTCCCTTAGTCCACTTCTTTATACAGTCTATGGTTTAAATACACAAAAGAAATCTGATCAAAACATCTGGCAACATGTGTCAGTTAATTAATTGTTACAACTCTTTCAAGCACTTTCACTTTCATTTTGTGCCCTAAAATGGGGCATTCGTTGTGCCCCATTTTGCTGCATTATTTGTCATTTTGCATGTTTTTCCTTGAGAAAACCTGTACATATGTAAACAACCAGAAAGAAATCAGATAAATCAGACTCACAACAAATGTAACTCTTTACATCACAGTTCAATAATCTGATAACTCCAGAAATCAGATAATGATCACATTTTTGGTGTACATGTAAACATGGCCACTGATGTAGCTACCTTCACTTCACTTTGACAGTGACTTCACCAAAACACAATGAAACTACAATATGTATGTGTCTGAAAATGATTATTGTCTTTAAAAGCTGTCACCTGCATCTTGTCATTATAAAAGCACCACTGTCTGGATCCTTACTGATACAGTCATTAATGGATATGTGATAAAGTCTGGATGCTAGTACAACATGTAAACTCACTGAGAGGAGAGAGGGTAGATTAAAGCTGTGCTGTTACAGTCCAATTAGACTTTATAGATTTCCAGGCTGAAAGAAAACAAGCTCTGTCTCACTATGCACAGGGGAATCAATGTAGCACATGTTGTCCTATGTAAATATCCACACTCATTTGGAGGACATTTGAGTCTAGGCAGTGAGCATAATTAGTATCAGTTCCAAATCATTTTTTTCTAATTGAAATATTGATTAAAGGAGCACTGTGTAACTTTCTGGAGTTGGTACATCTCCTGTATTATTCCATGGGAAGAGAAAATTAAAACCAAACTTTGGAGGATTTTTCATGGAGATAGATAGATCTTCACATCAAAGCCAAAGGAAAAAAAGAATTGCCATGGAGATGACCAGGTTTGTAGAGATGCCAGTCTGCTCACAGCAAGGATGCATGTTTTTCAGTGATTTTTAAGCAACAAATGTTTTAAATTTTTAACTTTTAGTCTGTGTTTTGTCTGAAAAGCTACACAGTGGGGCTTCTAAATCATGATTTTTGTGATTCTGATAACTGTCATACTCTCAGATGGGAGACAAGAGACAGTTTTCTCTATTGATTACATGTCATTCTCTTAAATATCCAAATGATACAATTTACAAAGATTTATAAATGCTGAAGTGGATCATATCTGTTAGTGCCTAGACCCCAGGACCTCTCTATATTGCAATAGAAATCTGCATTTTAACAATATTAATTATATTTAATTTGAATCAAATATTTGGCTTATAGCCTCTTGTGATGTAATCTGAAAACAAGCCATAGGGAAGGTTACACATTACATTATTTTAAAGGCATACTCCTTATATATATTATTTATTTTGGCTATGCATGCCTTTCATGGTATATCACTTAAAAATGCCAACTTTATACAAACCAACATTCATTTTTCATTATTCATTATATAAGTAATAATGTAGATGTGTATACCTTTACTACCACTTTATTATACCTTATGTACTTTTATTAAAAGTGGTTCACCTTTATGACAGCCTATGTGTGTGTACTCAGAACCTACAGTCTTATTGTTCATATACTTGGTTATATATATATGTAGATACAAACAGTACAGACATCTGCAATTATAACAGTGAAAAATCTGATCCTGAATTTATAGATTTTCACCTTTCCTCTTCAACTTAAACCACATACTGGGCTTGTCTAATCATTTGGACAAAAAGAAAGGCCCTTTATTTTAATTTGCACTGGAGCCCGGCAGAAAGAAGAATCTATAGAAAGAATCAAGCAGCAATTAACAGATAGCAAAAATCTATGATATCTGTTTTTACCTTGGATTTGTTTCTCTTTTTTTTCTAAAGCTGACCCTGAGCGGTCTACTATGAGTACAGCTGATGCCTGGGTAGAGGGGGGATAGGGGTTGAACACATAGAGACATCACTGGGACCTTTGTATCTCTATTGTAGGTCACAGCAGCACAGACCAAACAGCACCTGCTCTGCACAGAACCAAAAGATTCAATGTACAGCTCCACATAGGTGACCTTATTGTTATACATATGAATAACATTGCCATATACACAGAAATAATGCTTAAGTATAATGCTAAGTAACCCAACATGTGAGTTTCATATTTTATACAAGTTGAAATCTATCTAGAAAAAGTAGAGCAAAATTATTTAAAAATACAAATAGAGAATACCTGTATTATAATATAATATAATGTATTCTGTTATATGGTCCAATCTGAGCAGCGTGATGTGCAGTATGCTGTATTCTGAATACTTTCACCACACTGAGTTATATTATTTTGTAACAAACAAAACCGAATGAAAAGCTTTATGTTTGCTGCACAGTTTGTTATGTGTTTATCATTGAGAGAGATTGCAAGAGAAGGAAAAAAATGCTCATACAGAGGTGTGTTTTCTATTTTTCTTCAAAATACCATGCACTTAGAAGCATGGTTGTATTCCTTGATTCTGAATAACACAAAATTAACATGGGACTACTGGGAGCAACAATTTGGACAATTCAGAAAGTTGTATTTAGTTTGAAGTCAGTGACTGTGTTAACAGCTCCCAGAGTCACGGCCCCAATCCCACAACTCACATTTTCATATTCTCCTTAATGACTTCAAGATCACGGTTTTGGCTTAGTTTTTGGAAGTGCTATAATACAGCCACAAAGATGAATATTCCAGGATTTTAGCAATGCAGACCTTGCACTAAATGAGACTGCCCTATAGTTCAACACTAGGGGTAAATGCTGACTCGTGCTCTTTGGTTCCGTGGTAAAACAAGAAATCATTTAGAGTTACCTTTAAAGGCTTCTCTGTGACTGATGCATTGGCCTAACTGTATCTCCTTAACAGGCAGCAGGTGCAGTGTATCTCTGCTTTGGCTTCCCGCTGCTTTTGTTTTAGTACAATCATGAGTCCTTGAAGCAGGCAAACTACTTTCATGCTGCACTAAGTAGAGAATTCAAGAGGAGGTTACTTGAAGCTTAATAAGGGAAATAAAGTGTAATCACCTGGCAGTGGATGGGTAATATTAGTCTGATACAGAACATTACGTTCCCAAGTTGATCTGTTCCTAACTGAAAGAACGGGAGAGGAGTGAGTGTGAAGTTTGATGAATTGTGGAGGGAAAATCAATACATCTCTAAAACAACAGCTCCTGAGTTGTGTTCATGGTTTGGTCAGTAATTTTGTCCAGGGATGAAGGTGAACCATTGAAAGGTGATGAATCATAACAAAACCTTAACGCATGAATTACTGTGTCACACTTTCAAGTATACCTATATGTTTTTTCAAGTGTTTTCTCTCTTTTTTTCTTTTTTTTTTTTTTTTACTTCTCAAGCAGGGAGAGATGATTAGAAAAGTGATGAAGGAAAAAAGTGTCACCTAAAGATGATGATTTAGTTTAGTTTTTAAATATTTTGATATTAAAATATGTTATGTTATATATTCTATAAGTCTTATGGTATAACTTCCTGTTTTACTTTAGGTTATGTTCTAATGTTGTTACCTCCTCAAAAACATACCTGTAGTTATGTTTTGTTTCATTCACATGTTTGAGTAATCCTGTATTATTAGTCTGTACATCTTCAAAGCTCAAAATGCTCTATTCCAGCTTGTAATGTCACGAAGCGGTAGTTTTCAAGTTAACAGCTATATTTTACTTTTGTTCAGTAAAGATTAGCAATTACTGGAATTGCCCATCTCTGAAATTATCCAAATGATTCTAGTGATGATATGTGGAGTTTAAAACACAGTGGAGCACGTCCTTTATTATCAGAGTGTTTAAGAAGAACACTGCTTAAATGTGTTTGTGTGTTAAACATGTGTGAATGAAACAAACCAAAACTTCAGATATGTTTTTGATGAGGAAACATTATAATATGGGACCTTTAATGGCTGTTGAAAACTACCAACACAGGACTTTGCAAACTGTCTAACATTTCTAGTGAATGGTCCATTGCTTTGTCTAGAATGTTCCACAGTATAGATAATACCTAAAACTATCAAGTACATTACATTACAATTCTGATCTGTGGAGCGTCGCATCTATTCACAGAATGAATTTTTGTATTTTTGAGCAATAGAAACACCCATGATGAATAAATGCTAGATGTGTATGTTTAATGTCATTCCATGGAACATTACAGGCAAAGCAATAGCATCTCCATGGGGACAATAAGTAGAAAAGTTGCACTACAGCTTCATCCGAACAGCTAGAATCATAGCTCGCATTTAACCAAGTCCCACAAAGGGTGAATATACAAAGAATGGAGCATGAAACAGTGCCAGAAGAGAGGGTCCATGCCGGTAACATGATGCCAGTGTCCTGATAACAAGGTAATGCAGAGTTAATGTGTGGAGAGCCTGACACTAATGCTATAGTGCAGTCTTCCTCTCTCTCTCTCTCTCTGCTCTCTGCTCTCTGCTCTGTGTAACTGTTAGCTCCTCTAGCACCAATGAGCTACGTGTCAAAAGCACTTTGTCGACCAGGGATCATCCAAAGCAATCCAGGGTTTAGGGGAATGTCTTTATTAATCTTCTTGTCTTTTTTTGCTGGAGGAGCGTGCAATAAGAGGCAACGCGCAGTGTGGCATGAGGGCCCAATGAGGGTTCAGATTTTCTATAATAATGTAAGATAATGTAGCTCCAACCCAGAGGCAGGACCTGTCGTTCTCGGTGACTGTGGAAAAGGTGCTTACAGCTAAACTTTATGACATGATCTCGAGCAAGGGTTGATAAAGTTTGGTTTGAATAAAGTGCACTGGAGGTGACTTATAAAGATGGAGGGCGAGTTTGGAGATGTCATTTATTTATTTTAGCCCTGTTAGGATTTTCAAGGTGAAATGTGTTTTGTCAAGCTACCAAGAAAAAAGCAACTTTTTTTTTATTTTTACCTTCCTTCCTACCTTCTTCTTCTAAATTATCCCAACACACTTTTAATTATTAATTGTCAAAACAAACCTTAATTTGGGAATAAAGTGCACAGTGGTATCTTGCTTCTGAATGGGTTCGACAAAATAACAAGTCTGCATGTTGATTAAACAAAAGTCAACTTTTATAATAATAATAATAATAATAATTATTATTATTATTATTAATTATGTCCATATCAAATACATAAATAAAATATGTTGTTTCCTCATCTTAGTACCATAAAATACATAGTAACTCAACAGCTATGAAGGAAAAACACAAAACATTACCGTTACGCATTGAAACAAAAGGAAACATGATGCAGATTATGGGCCATTTACATAAAGCTGCCCTTTATGCTAGTTGCTTAGAGCTTGGGTTTTGTTCAGAGAAAATCATATCTTTAACTTATAAATTGTGTATCAATGCCAACAAACACTACAGATTGAACCTTTAACATCTGAAATTGTTGTGCACACATAACCCAAGGTAAAGAATGGACAGGAAGATTGTCTCTAGAGTCCACACCCACACCTGATGGTTCCAACCGGAGTGCCTGTTATTAAAGAAGTGGGTTTTATTAAATATAAATGGGGGACTGCTCTATCACTGCAGAGTTATGGCTCCTGTCTCTACATAGTTGCTCTCCAGTGCTCACAGGGCTAGTATAAGGAAGACATATGGTGACCAAGACAGAGAGATTTGTAATGGGCAAGTCTTACATGATAAATTACTGCTATTCCTGTGTTTTTTGATGGTACTTAGGGTCCAAAGGTAATATATTAACCTAGCAACAGGCTAAGGCTTGGTCAGTACTGGTATATGTCATGTGGGATGTCTACTTATACATGATTTAATGTACTGATGTTTTTGCTTGAATGTATGAAATGTTAGTTGGTCACTTCCTGAAACTCAATATGTGAGTAGCAACTGTTTCAAAGGCTCAGAAACAGATATTTCAAAAGAAAAAAAAATCAAGATACCATTTCCAGTGTAAAAGATGGTGGTTTAATTCAGAAGCTAAGTAGGGTTGGACCTGGTTAGTACTTGGATGAGAGCCCCACTGGGAACATCAGGTGCCACACTGGGGCAGCAGTGACCCGAGTGCAACTCTGATATTATTGTAAGACAAGACACACACACAGACAAGACACAGCGACTTAAAAAAGACTTGTAAAAGACTAATGTCTTTGGATTACACAAGCAAAAATGAAACAAAACATCATTCCCAGATACATTTTAAATAAGGAAACATGTCATGTTGTAAACTATTCTGAAAGAAAACTTCCACTTACTTACAATTGTCACTTATTGGGAAACTGAAAAGAAAACAGATAAAAAAAATGCTAATTTTAATTTTAGCATGCAGGTGGCTAATTCATGATATGGTCACAAATCTTTCAAAGCTTGATTCGCTCACTAAAGGCAGTCCAGAGGGAGGCTTCACAACACCTCATCTGCACCCTCTTCCTGTCCTGGGATGACCCTCTGCTTTGAAGTTACACTCACTGTTGCGTTCAGAAGAACCTCAAAAACAAAATTCAGATCCATTACAACTGAAGTCCCAAAAGCCCCCGTGTTTATGACTGTGTTTTATGGTATATCTATATCTTAATATTTTACAAGATTAAACCCATAAATTGTTTTATATAAAATTATAATCTTTTCAGTCAAAATTATTCATTCATTGAACATGTTGATTAATGCAATTTGACAATGAACGTGAATAATGTCTTTTTTATCCCAAAATCTGAATAATATATAATTTTAAAAACACTCCTAGAGCCATAGGAAATACTTAATGAATATGCATGATGAATAATGGGATTGTTTGAGTGCCCCTGTGCTGAAAGCCTGTGTGAAAAAAGTGGCTTTCCCTGTGCAGGCAATCCAATTCTACCTCTGATCCGGCACAGCCTTTATGCCTGCCAGGAAATGGATGGCCATTTACAAATGGAGCTCTTTTCTGTTTATGAATATACATACTCCAAGACACCACTCATCATCAAAGGGGAATTTTCATAATGCAATCAATATGAGATGGTCTGGCCAACTGCGGCCTATAGTGACTACACTGCTTTGTATTTCAGGGTCTATAAATTTTGAGCAGCTGGCAGTTTTCATTTACAACTTTAGATTTTGTGGAAGAGTATGAAGGTGGTTATGTGAGGTCCATAGTCACTTACCTTAGAGCATGCCTAAAGTGTTACAACGCCATCCAGTGGTAGCAACAAGAAGGAAAGAGAGTAACACTGTAGCCTGAAGTCAGGACTATCAACTTTAAAGTATCAACTTTAAAACAGATATTTCAAGGATAAACCCCTTTGAAATATCTGCAATCACACTCATTTCAGAACACATTTGCATAGGCTTAAACTACAGGGTGGAGGAAATTATGTTACTTTAAAGGTCCTATATTATGCAAAATTGACTTGTGAGCTTTAAGTCATGTTAGGTCACCAAAAACATACATGGAGTTGTGGTTTGTTTCATTCACATATGTTTGATTAAACCTTTATTATTAGGCAGTCTACAGTTCCAAAGCTCAAAATGCTCTTTTCCACCTTACGATGTCATGAAGTGATTGTTTTCATGTCAACAGCTACTTTTTACCTTTTCTTTAGTTGAGATAGGAAATTCTAGGACAGAAATTATCCAAATCCAAAATTAAGGTATAGGTGAGTTCAAAAATTCACCTTTAAAAACTGGATCACTTCTTGTATGACATCACAAGGTGCAGCAAAGTGTTTTCTGTTTGAGAGAAGAACACCGCCTAAATGCACGATATGTGTGTTTAATGTGAGAATGAAACAAAACACAGCTCCATGTATGTTTTTAATGAGGAAACAACATTATAATATAGATTAGAAAATGCCTTAATATGGGCTCTTTAAAGAATGCAGACTTTGTAATTTGCCAGGTGCCAGATTGTAATTTGGATCAGAATCAAGACAAATGAATGTCAATGTACGTAATTATATGCTGTGTGGTTCCCTTTCAAATAAACATGAGCTACTCCTGAAATGCCACAATACTTGGGAGGTAGACAGCACTATTTATCCTATAGCTTTAGGTCTTGAATGGAAGTCAAATCCCTCATCTGTAAACATGAGTTAGCACTTTTGATTCCCAGTGCTGACCATGCATTCTTCTAGCACTCTTATGAAATCTGAATATACCCTTCAACACTGACGATTACTTTCCTGGGAACTATTTTAACCCACACATAAACACATAGTTCTTATGCTGAGAGATTTCAGCAACCACAAGTTCAGTGGAGTGTGTTTGGGATTAAAGCAGCACTTGATTTTGTCAACATATCCGAAACCTATCCATGCAGCGTTATATAATACAGGCAGGTGGCATTTTACAAGGAAGCATATTGCGGACAATGAACGAGGGAAGAGGGCACTGGGGGACACCGAATTTGTCAACAGTGTTTATAAATAGTTTGACAATCTATCAAAGGCAACTTCATTCTTTCACTTCAACCGTGTTAATGTGGAATGCATGATGGATGAAGCCAAACGGAAACAAAGTTCACCCAAATGCCCTGTTAATCCAACAGGTCGGATATAGTTCAGTCTGACCCACTGAAATGACCCACATCCTGAAATATATAGGTTATAGTATCGGTAAGACTGGAACTCCAAATATATGGGTTAGGGTTTTTTCATTGAGCATCCCTATGTACTTTCTGTGAGGGGTAGTGGAGAACAGGAAGTAGGCAACTGAAAGCAGCAGATAACTTTAACATTAGCCAAATAATATCACAGAAGTAAAAGGAAATCAAAAAATATGCATAGATTTGGACTGGTGGAGGATACAAGATTACAGGAACTGGGAAGGCATGGTGCTGACCTTTTGTAATGGTTGCTAAGATGATATTTAAAAGTTACACAAAACTGACTCTTGTGATCTTTAAGTCATGCGAGAATGCTGTTACCTCATCAAAAACATACCTAGAGTTGTGGTATTTTTTGAGTAACCCTTTAATATTGGTCTGTCTGCATCTCCAAAGCTCAAAATACTCAGTTCCACCTTGAGATGTCATGACGCAATAGTTTTGAAGTGAACAGAGCTGAAATTATCCAAATGATGCTAGTGAAAATTTTAAGAACAAATGGAAGATGGTGTTTTCTGTTTGAGAGAAGAACAGTCTAAATATCTAGGGTTTGTGTGTTAAACGTGTGTGAATGAAACAAAGCACAACTCGAGGTATGTTTATGATGAGAAAACGACATATCATAGATCACAAAATAGTGTAATATGGACATTTTAAAGGTGCATTCACACATGTATAGGTCCTGTTTTAGACCTGGTTTAGTCCTGATCTGGTTCAGGTTATATCCTGGGTCTAGTATGTTTGATTTGGTGTACGTGCAATGCCCCCAAGACAAGTGTTTAAGTGGTAAAGCAGCCATCTTGACCTATCTTGACCTATCTTGTTGATGTGTGACTGATTCATTTGAGTGAAGTGAATGAATAATTACTGTGTTGCTATGAGAAATCCAAATGATTATTATGAGCGTATGGGTTTTATTTAATGTAATTTATACTTGTTTCTGGTGTAATTCAAAACGCTCAGAAATTAAGCTACATATCAAATGCACTATTAGTAAGACCACTAATAGGTATTTTGCTTAAGCCATATAATTTCTACTTGGACTAATGACATTGTAGTGGAAGTGGTTTAGCAGTAGAATAATTAAATTCTATACTTAAGAGTTACTTCTGAAAAGCGTCTTGCTGAGCGCCTGAGGTGGAAGAAAAATTGAGGTCCATGTGAAAAGGTGTCAGCAGCTTAGATGTCCACAGTGTTTACAGATGAGAGGAGCTCAAGTGGGTTAGAGTCCATGGACCAGAACATCATCCATCACACAAGGAAACTGGTGACATTTGGGGGATTCTGGATAAAGACATTTCAAAAACGCAAAGTTGAAGAGAAAATGTGAGGTACATTTTTGTCTAAAGGATACAAGAACAATGTCCACACTAATATGTACACAACAGATGACTTATATTCTCACTCAGTTATAATTTATTTTTTGAAAAAAGCTTAAGTAAAATAAAGTATGTCTTGGGGCTGGGTGAGGAAAAAGCAGAAAAATAGCATTGTTGGCATCTATTAGCCGTAAATTGATGACAGAAATAATTTTATATTTATAAACATATGTAACTTTTAACTCTGCAGATTATTTACAATGTATGAAAAAAGGTTTAAAAAAATTAAATAAATTATATACTAAAATTAAAATGTGTTTTTATTCTCTAAATCTAAAATATACTTTAATTATTGTAACTCATGCCTAATAGAAAGTTACACACAGTGTTTAATTTGATTCTTTCTGGAGGAACACATTTCTTTTCCTCTTGATTTACAGATTTACAACTGAAGCATTGATTTCACTGGATACTGCATACATGCATTCCTCATTGAGAACTAAGCAAAAAATAGACAACCCATAAATCATCAGCTAAACAGACTCTTGGATTTAGAAAACATATCACTGCAGCGTATGGTGTTTACCAAACGCAACTGGACATTTTCCAGCCCTTCAATGCCTCAGCATTCATATATATATATATATATATATATATACACAACTCCATTTCAGTAATGATTCATCTGTCACAAGTGAGTTTACAATTACTACACGGTCACCTCAGGTCCTTAGTTTTATGCAAGGGCAAAAAAGGCCTCTCTGTGTTTACAATAAAAAATGTCCAATACACATTTGCTACGAATAAATTACTACTAACGTTAGCTCTATTATGAAAGTTAAATTGCAAATATCCATCTTTTAAAGTGGACTATAATTACAGCTATATCATCACTGTGAACACAATGATATTTATCGCACCAATGAGGGCCATTAGAGGTGAAGGGACAACAACAGTATGTGCTACTGTGGAACTACCCTCCACATCATGTGTGGATGTTAAACCACTGCCAGTGATGGGAAGAATACTTTGAAAATGTTACAGAATACTGAATATCTGCATTAAAATAATTTTGTAAAACATTCTGGTACATGGTCCAATCTGAGTACTGCATTCTGAATACTTACAATACTTTTACACTGAGTTGCATTTAAATTATAATGTAAAAACACAACATAGTATTGAAAACAGCTTTTATAATTTGCTTCACTGTTTTTAAAGCATTTCCTATCACTAATTAGAGGTGAAAAATAACACATGCAAAGTCAAAATTATATGATCAAATACTGTACATATGTGTATATTCTTATGGAAAATTAGTATTAGTATTCAGAATTCTTGTTGCATGTATTTAGTTACTTCCCGACACTGACCACTGCACCACTGATGCCCCAACTAAATGATGTTCATGAAGTTAACATAGCTTCAGGACCACATTTCAACTACAAACCAGCATATTCTAGCCAATCTTCATTCCTCAATGCTACCTCCCATTTCCAAGCTACCCTGTTAAAACCAGGAAATCCACTGAAAGCTGGTGGTGGTTATTTTAATACCCTTGGTTGTTGTTGTTATGTGGTCCTAGCTTGTGAATGAACAGTACAATGCAAAATGTAGGCTCCAAATTAGTAGCTAAACCAAATGTCTCTCCTCCCATTCCTTTGTGTATCTGCCTTCTGTGTGGAGTGGATTGGGGATCATTAATTGGATTCATGTCGGTAGCTAAAAGGTCCCAGGGTTGGGATATAAGGGACTGAGTGGAGAGCCAGGACTGCAGTATTCCAAGTGTAGCGCACTCCTGGCACGCACTGACAACAGGTGGTGCCTTTATGAGCGGAGCGGGTGTAGCATGACCGCTGCAGCTCTGAGTTTATCACAGCAGTCACCAAGGGAAAGGCCACAGGGTTGGAGTCAGCAGTGTTACAAAATTAGATGCAGTACAGTGTTAATGATGAACCTGTTGAAGACTTTCTAAAAATGTAATTCTTTCAAAGTAAGAGAGATATTTGGTTGAATTGTTTGTTTGAATGTTTGTTCTTTAGAGACTAGGGAGCTGTGTACTGGCTGTAATTAGAGAGGTCTCCATTACCCCCGTAAGCAGCCAGGTCACATGATGTGGAGAGATTCCAGGGAGGCCACACAAACCTCCACCCCCTGACCTCTGAGGTTAGAAGAGACTCAAAGCTAGTGCTAAAAAATGTATAATTTTAACATATTATTCATTCTGCATATCAGTGACATTCTTACAGGTATAAATATGAAACTATGCAGGGAATTGAAGCTGTGGCAGAAATCATGGGGGATAGAACAGGGGTGACTATTGGCTTAATGTACGAACTCAAACCCACAGCACAGGAACACGTGTGCATGCAATGCACCAACGTGCCTATGTTTAAGAAGTGAGAAGAATTTATAAGATTCATTGTAGAATATCATGTTGTCATATTCTCAGATGGAAGTGATTAAATATGAAAAACTAAATATTCTAGCTTTTGAATCACTGAAATCCACCAAAAGTTGTGTGTTTCATGCATTCAAGGTTGAGTATATCCAGAATGAAAACTTCACTAATATTGAATCTGATAACTTATGTTAAGAACCTTGAATTTGGTATATAACATAACAATACAAAAACAACATTTCTTAACATTTTGTAACTGTTAAATATTATAGACCTTTGAATGCTGTATGGTCACCTGAACCCAGAAATATCAGGCATTATTTAGAAACATCAGCCACACCAGTGGAAGGGATATAAGACAATAATGACAGAACAAATGAAAGATCAACATATCTGTCGCAAATTCAAATGACAACCAAAAAAAAAAACTAAAGGCATATCAACACACCACCATACTAAGTAATGTCCAATAGTCTTGTCGTAAACTGCACCCAATACAGTTGTCACCACTTACTTTCAGATATTGTGGGTTTAATTGTTTGGCGCGTTGACACCAGCACTTTCTAATTAAAAAGCCCTGTGCCAAGAATAGAAAGCCCTGGCATTGCTGCTAAACTGTCAGTGAACATGTATGAAGAGATATTATGTCCATGGGCATGAGTCTGTCCTGCTATCTGCATGTACAGATACTCACATTACAGCTTTTAGACACACTCAGATTAGTGTCACTGGAATCTTTCTTACAGGGTTAACCTATTACACTAGTGCTATACAATTAACACCTTCTCACTTTCAGACGTGTAACACATGTATAAAAGAGCCGTGGGCTTTAGTAAATAGACCACGTAACATGTCTGTAACATGCCCTTGTGGGCCACCACATTATCACATGACAATATTTCAAACTGCACACCTGTATCTATATTATCTGTGTTAGTTTCTGGAATAAACTTGACATTTAGCATGATTAAACCTTTAAACTATAATGTACAAAATTAAGTGTGTACAAGTTTGTATAGATAACTCCACCTGTTTGCCACTTTTGTTCTTTTGATCCCCAGAGATGACTCCCATGTGCATCATTCTGTGTGAGGTATTTCATTGAAAGTGTAATGCAGATAGAATGGACTTTTCCAGTCTGTTGGCTCTATGACAGGAATGCAGCCAACACCATTTCAGAGGCAGAGGGGTGTAAAAACCACACATTGGAAAACTTTGGAGGTGCACTGCCTCTTCCACCTCAATACTTCCTCTATGCACTTTAGAGGTACAACGTCTCTAAAGGTTACTTAGTTTACGTAACAGCTCACTGCAGGGTCACACAATGGCCAAATCTAAATAATGCATTTCAACATGAAGATATAAAACATTTCTTTGATATTCAACAAATGAACATTGAATTTAAAAAGAGCAGTAAATGATCACTTGTTATGACCTCAGTTGTGTGTTCTCACTCTGAAGCTTTGAGTATCCCCGATGATTTCCTAGTTCAAAGTATTAATAAAGGCTATAGTGGTGTAATGGTCTTACACAACACTACTGACTTTGAAACAGTATCACAGAAACAATAGTTATGTGAAAAAGTACAACTATATTAGGAATAAACAAATCACTTGGGATATGAGAAGAGGCCACTATAATAGGGCATAGACTGACACAAATGTATGTTCACAATTATTCACCATTCAAGCCAAGTATTCAGGGAGCAAGAATAATATTACATTTAGCAATAATATTTAATGATACCATCTATTATGCAGCCAAATTGTAATACCATGGTACAGACATGGACCAAATTGTTGGTACCCCTCTGGTAATGAAAGAAAAATCCACAATGCTCACTGAAATAACTTGAAACTGAGAAAAGCAATAATACATAAAAATTTCCTGAAAAATAACTAATGAAAATCAGGCACTGCTTTTGAATTGTTGTTCAACAGAATTATTTAAAAAAGCAAAAAAATGAAACTGGCCAAGAGAAATATTAAAGTACCCCTTGAAAAGATGGAGACAACACTGAACATGGACCAGAGAAAGAGAAGAAGAGAACTGTGTCAGGAGACTAGAAAGAAAATGACCATCTCCAACTTGATGTTCCTGTGATTACAGCTGCACGTGTTGTTCAGAAGTTTAAGGTCCACAGGACCTTTAAATGGCCAACCTCACTGGACGTGGCCACAAGAGGAAAACTGATGACAAATTCAAGAGATGGATCATACGAATGGTAACCAAAGAGCCCAGAACAACCCTCAAAGAAATTAAATATGAACTCGAAGAGCGAGGTACATCAGTGTCAGATCACACCATCCATCACTATGCCAAAGTGGACGTCATGTGAGGACACCACTGCTGAAAGCAAATCATAAAAAAGTGAGACTGGAATTTGACACAGTGCATATTGACAAGCCACAAAGCTTCTGGGAGAATGTCCTTTGGACACATGATACAAACCTGGAGCTTTTTGGCAAGGCACATCAGCTCTATGTTCATAGATGCAAAAACGAAGCACATCAAGAAAAGAACACTGTCCCTACTGTAAAGCATGGACGAGGCTTGTTTTTTTTTTTTTTTCTGGGGCTGTTTTGCTGCATCTGGCACAGGGGGTCTTGAATCTGTGCAAAATACAACGAAATCTCAAAACTATCAAGGTATTTTGGAATGAAATGTGTTTGACTAGTGTCAGAAAGCTTGGTCTCAATCAGAGGTTATGAGTCTTCCAACAGGAATAATGACCCAAAACACACAGCTAAAAACACCCAAGAATGGATTGTTCTGGAGGGTTCTTCTGTGAGCCCAGATCTCAGTCCTATTGAACATCTGTGAAATGAGCTGAAACATGCTATCTGGAGAAGGCACCCTTCAAACCTAAGACAATTCGAACAGTTTGCTCACATGGAGTGGGTCAAAATACCTGTTGACCAGTGCAGAAGTCTCACTGACAGTTCCAGAAATCGTTTGGTTGCAGAATTTGCTTAAAAAGGTTCTGTAACAAAATATTAAGTTAAGGGTACCATCATTTTTGTCCAGGCCAGTTTCATTATTTTGTTGTTTCTAATGATTCTGTTTAACCACAAGTGAAAAGCAATTTTTGATTTACATTGGACAATTTTCAGTAAATAGTTTATTCATTATTGCTTTTATCAGTTATTTCATTGATGATTGATGATTTTTCTTTAGAGGGGTATGAAAAATGTTGTCCACATCCGTTTATAAACTTTAGCTACTATCATAATAGTCTATTAGATTAAGCCTTTATTGTCCCCATAGGGAAATATGTCCTATGCACTTGACTCAATCTTCAATGCCGCTGGGTCAAGAGCAGTGGGTGCCACACAGTAGCGTCAGGGCACCCATCTCCAGATCTTGAGCTAGGCTTGGTCTAGAGAGAGTACCTTAGCTGGAGGACTTTCTACCTATTGTGCATGTTTTGGGGTTGATGGGGCAAAGTGCCCAGAGAAAATGTGCAAACTCACACAAAGGCACAGATGACCCAGGGGTCGAAACCAGAATGTACTTGGAGTCCTAGTCACGCAGCCACCGTGCTGCCATTGCCTCCTGTGGTGGCTCCATTTAACAATAATTTGAGAATACTACAAAAGCATGCACACTAACACACATTCATGAAATCTATTTTATTGTTGAACTAAAATCATACATTTATCTGGTGCTGATGTAGCAGTAAATCACAGATCAAAGGAAATGAAATGAAAGAATAACATGGGATTTAGCCTCAGGGAGAAGAAAATGTAGCCATAGTATATTGTGGGTAAATGAGGTGGAAGAGAGTCAGCAGGGAGCCAGAGGAGCTGGAGTGTGAACCAGGCAGTCCATTAGAAATAACACTAGACAGCCATACAGAATGTAACTAGGGGAATGTAAAGAATACCAAGCTATCATTGAGCATGTGACTTTTGAGGTATAGTCTAAAAGGAAGCATGCACCAGTGAAGAGGAGAAAGAAACCATATAACTCCTGGAACATGATCCACGTATCTTTGTGTTGAGAGCAGTGATTGGACAGGAGGAAAAGCAAAAACAAGATAGACAAGAAGTATAAGAAATCAGCTCTCAATCTAGATAAATGGAGATAATAGATACAATGCTTAATAGAGAATCTCAAGTCATCATCAGTTTTTGATCTACCTATAAATGGTGGACATTTAAATAGCATGTTTCTATATTGACCTTTCGCATGCCTTTGTCATATAAATAAAATTACTTTTCATCCTGCGCATGACATGAGCAAGTGGCATACCTCTCATGAGCCCTATAAATCATAACAGACCTATGGCGTCAGCTTTCTATGTATGTGAACCTGTAAGCCAGTTAAGTATCTGGCGAAAATGTAAGTATACTTAAGCATTAGGTCCTTATGTCTGTATTACACCTGAAAACATACAGGCTTGTGCTGGAGTGACCTCTGCACTCAACTACTACAAAGCTACTGCAATATTCATATAGAAAGAAATTAAATATATTACAATAACACCAAGGTTCTCAATCTGACAGAATTGCAAGTTTGTTTTTATGTATACAATTGTATTTTTTTTTAAAGATACAGTATGTAATTTTGTGACCTGATAAATATAAAGTCAAAACCATACGTAGGAACATTCTCTGTGATACATTTGATGTCTTACTGTGGAAGAGTATAACCTAAAGGAACAACATTTCCATAGAGACAAGAAGAAGGAGGCCAGGTTTGTAGAGATGGAAGCCGTCTCACAGTAAGGATGCATGTTTCAGTACCTTTTACAGTAAAGTAAAAAAAATAAAAAAAGACAGTACAATAAACACAACCAAAATGAAAAAACAAACAAACAATTAATCAAACATGTTTTTCTTTTAGTTTATTAACACTGTATACTGTGGCTTTAATTTGATTTTCATTTTACTTTGTTTTGATCTCGGTTTACTCACAGTTCGACAAGTCATTTGCTTTTTTAAATGAATTTGCTGTCAAAATGTACATTGAAATTATTGCCAAAATATAGTTATATAAATGTTAAAAAACTTTTTTACAGAAAGGTTTTTTATTGATTTCAATTTATCTACTTTTTTTTTTTTTTACTGGAAGGCATCTTGTAATGATCACTCTGAAAAGTGAGGATAGGATTTGTTCAAAGTAGGTAGATTGCACATAAGCAGGAAGGGCCAACTGAAGTGCAAAAGATACATGATACACTGTGAGAGAATTATGGCTCTAGGTGCTTAGTCAGGTCAAAGTTCACAGGTTTTACCGTTGGGGCAAGAAAGGTCTAGTCAGAAAGGAATGTAGTAAAAAAAACATTGTGGTGGGCGTCCATGAACACTGTCTAATGATAATTACTGACTTCAGGCAGATTGAAACAAGTGCACCTTTTGTTGCAGTGCAAAGCCTGGATAAATGATGCAGGGAAAAGAGTTTGTGTTGGTGAACAGTTACATGAAAAAATATTGTATATATGTGTATAGTGCCATTTTCAAACAAACACTATTCATTTAAAACATTTAAGTAATGTCTTTTTAGTGACACACAGCAGAGTGCACTGGTTATTAGCAGTTGTCGGCCATGTCTCAGATGTTTGCAGGAAAATAACAGATAGCAGCTGTTGATAGCACAATGCAGGGTGCTATGGGGGTCACACCTACAGTAAGCATCATTTATGTGTTAAGGTCTCTATGGACCGCGGCTGGCACGCCTCAAAGAGAGTTAAAATAAATCTGGAATCCACAGGGCACGCACAGAGAATACCACAGTCCCTCATCAAAACTCACACACAAAACATAGATATGTTCTGAAGGACACACAGGCCCTACAACCTTTCATGGTGGTTCTCCACTTCTATGAGGGATAATGGAAAATATCATTACCCTAGTGTCCTTGTCTTGATGTTTCTTTTAGAAGAAAAAAAAACTTGTTAAAGTAAAGACAAACAGTTGGGGCTATAAAGATGCAAAATGCTTGGACAATTATAAAGTTAAAATATTTGAAGCATAGTTATAGTAATTACAATACTATTTTATAGTAATAAAGAATTAATTCTTATAAAGGAACTATGACATTATAAATGCAATAATGTTACTGCCAAAGTAATAAAGAATAAAATAAGAACCTAGTGATTGCTTAATTGCTAGTCTTACATTACTAACTCTACATACAGACAACAGATTCTGAGAAGTATTTAACCTGTTGTTTGACCCTTCTGCCATGTTGTGCCCCCTCCCCTCCACTTCCAATGTCTTTGGAGCAGTGGTGTATACAAAAAAAAACTAAACAGCTTTTGGGCTGCCACTGGCTGCAAGACAGAAGTAGAAGAGCATTGAACACTCACGAGTTGCACGCTGCCCAGAGGATATATTATTACATTGAAGAAATCATAAGGCAGGCTGAAGGCAGAGTGGTGGCTGACAGGAGAGACCGAGCACTGGACACTGTGAGCAGGTAAGTGGCCTCTCCCCTGGAGCCTGCACACAAACATAGAGGTTAGAACATTAGTTCTTAAAACCTATATGCTATACTGTAGTTAATAGATGTACATTGATACTTATATTATTATAGAGGAATGTGTAAATAACAGTCTGTGATGTATCTATTTTCAAAACTACTGCTCACAAGGCAATAATAAAACAGCAAATAGTCTGAAGTGCTATCAAGTGTTGCTATCTCTGTTTACAAGGCAAGCTCAGATTTGATTTAATTGGGTATACATTTAATGTCAAAGATAAATAAGTTTAGATTTGGTTATGTGAATCACTGTAGAGTGGCATGTAGACTTGTCAGTTTGAGTTTCACAGTCTGAAACTGTGCAGCCACAGCCTGTTGGTGAGGTCAGCCAGGCAATCTAAGTTTAGACCATAATATTGAATCCATAGTAAGATGTGCCTGTGCAGAGTTTTTAGTCAATAGTAAACCCAAGATTTAAAAAAAAAAAAGTTTGGGACATGGGTAAAGGTGCATACTGCAGTTAACAGCTGCTGATTTTTTTTTTTATAAGACAACTAGAGAGCACTTACTAAAAACAATACATTGGATTCAGTAGGTGGCAAAGTTAGGTGAGAGAAACAATGCATTATTAGATAGAGCTGCATTGGATCCTACCTAATATATAAAGCTTCATCGACATGCTTTTGTATTGACTGCTAAGTCTGTACACAAGCTAAGGAGATGCAAATGAATTTAGGAAAAAAATGTCTTTTAAAATAAAACAAAAAAGCAGTCTGGAACAGTTACATTCATGATGATGTTAGTCTGTAGAAGTACATGGGTACTCTATTGGGAGTCAAGATGGCACCATTAGTTGCTCATTTGTCATCACAGGGCCTTGTCATCAGGATGAGCTACATGTCTGAAAACACTTTATGCCTCATACACAGAGCAGGAGTGGGTGATGCGAGGAGGACATTTGAGAAGTTAGCGGATGGCATTTCAAAAGTCAGTGGTGCAGTCATGTGTGGTGGCTGGCAAAATCATTATAGGACATGTCATACACTCACACACTATATGCAGTACTGTCATGTATTACGAGGGATAAATCTGTCACTACCTTTTTATATAATACTCCCTTTTGCGAACCAGTTAGCTTTGAAGTACAAAAAACTGAATGCTCATGTTTGGGTACTGTGTGTTCCTTAGTCTTTCATCAATTTACTGCAACCATTATTTCCACAAAACAGGTCAAGTTGAGATATTGTTCTAACAAGGAGAGGTCATCTCTTGATGCTTAAGTTATGGATCCATGCACATTGGATTGCAGCTGTACATCCTCACTTCATTTAATTTGGTGTTAAGATTCACAAAGATGCAACAAATAAGGGAGTCAAAAAGGGGTGACTGCAGTAATTGTGCAAATGTCCAAAATAACAGAGTCAAAGATTAAATATAAACCATTTATGAGGTTAAAAAAAAAATCAAGCTATATTGTGTATAGAAATGACAAGTGGAGCACGACAGTGGTGCAGCAACTGACAGCGCAAATCTACTTTAAGCTTCTGGATTTGGTAGATGAGTTGTTAAGCACATAAAATGTCAACAAGTAAGATAATAAGAATAGCTTTCCAAGTAACTTAATACTCAAGAGAAACCGTTGGACTACACTGATTTAATAGTATGTATGTAATATATATTTTAAAACCACTTTTACAATAGACTAATAGCATTTTTTGGTATAATGTTAACTTTACTGAACTGTTAACTTTGCAAGTATTATTAGCAATAGTGCACTGTACCTGTCTAGTCTGACAAAACTTTGACAGAACTTTACAAAGACGAATATATCTGAAGCTGTATCCTGTCTCCCTGATTTCAGAGGGTGTGATTGACAAGTGGATTAACCAATCAGAGAGCATGGCTGCTTATACATAAAAAAATACAAAAAACAACAAAAGGATGGAGAAACAGCGTGAATTTTCTCCAAATCAACAGTTAAAAAAAACAAACTATTACTTTTGTCAGGTAAAAGAAGTAATATATTTTGTTCTGAATGTCCTCCACATTTGAGAGGCATTTGATACAATTTAGCAGCTGTATTTGGACCGTCTCAAGTTTGGACGGAGGATTCTCACTCTCTGTTGTCCAGTTCCAGGCCCTTCTGGATTCAAACAGAATGTAGAAGGGACTGGCTGGTCAGGCAAGAGCATTGTAGCAAGGTTAGCAGAATATAATGTATTTCTAAATCAATGTCTAGTCTAGTGATTGCTAACTGTCTGCTATAATCAAATTAGCTTAGAGTTTAGTCAGGACATGAGTTAATTCGTAGTACCATTTGTACCATTTTGTCGTAGTTTAGCTCCAGTCTATATCACTCCAATTGTAGTCAGTCAAAATTTAGAACATTTTTTACCCTACTAAATTACGCAATAGTAATGGTATAAAAATGTCTAGTGTTGAGTGGGTTGAGTAGAGAAGCAGTGAGGTTGTCCTGTCAGCATGTCTCCCGTTTCAGGCTGTTTTGATTTTACCATATGCAAAGTGTCGCTCTTTTTCTAACACTACCCTGAGCCAAGAAGACTGCAGGAGCCAGGGTCTCTTTATAACATATGCTGATGCTTGTGAGTAGCTATGATAAGACACTCTAGGTTATTCTTTGACATTTTAAGTAATAACTGATAGAATATATGAAATCTATAACACTGGCATAGATAAAGCTATACATTTTTAAAATTGTATTATTATCAGTAGTTATCTATTTATTTCATTTGTATGGGTGACAAAAACAAAAAGATTATTACCATGTGGGTGGAGCCTTTCTGTGTGGAGTTTGAATGAATTAATTCTCACGTGTCTGGGTTTGTTTCCATCGGGTGCCTCAGTTTCCCCCACCAACCTCGATGCAACACTAGGCTCATCCTCTCAGGTGGTCCTGAACAAACTTAGCTTGAGATCTGGATATGGTTCCCTGGGCAGCCACTGCACTGTGGTCACCCACTGCGCCAGAAACTTGCCCCAGTGACCCTGAAGTATAAATAAAGTATATCGCAATAATAACCTCATACCACTGCATGCTTACATACCAGATACAAAGAAGAGTTTTCTTTACATGTCACATGCAACAAATATCAAAAATATAACTACACAAAGGTTATAAGATCATCATATTTGTCATAAACCAAGAAATAGTTGTGTAATGAAACAACTAGTATGCATGATGCATTCATAATAGAGTTGCACTTAGATTTAAAACTGGATTTTCAGAAAGACTTTAAAAATATCAAAGTTCAAACAAGGCAATTTGCAATTTAGCTGATGCTATCTACAACAGCAGACAATGCCTTATCTTTTCTATCTTCAGGCTGTCAACCACACATTATAGTTAATAAAGATTAGTGATCTTAAAAGTTATGCAGCACAGTCTAATGTTATAATTTAAGCACATCAATCAGAGACAAGACACTTGTAATTAAGTCATCACATTCTCTAAAAATGTCTTCTTACAGATTTAACATGTTTTCAAACTTAGTACTACTAGTATAAGGAGTATAAGTAGTAACTGTAATAGTAAGAATCAGTATTAGTATTACTCATGGTTGCAGTGTTAGCAGAAATTACTTGAGTCCAAATTGCTCCCATCTTTGATAAAACTCAAATTTAAACTCACATATTCAAGGTCCATGATGACATCCCACACATCCTCCACATTACTGTTCAAAAACAAGGTGAAGGTTCTAAAGTGAGTCATCAGGTCAGAGTTTACAAGAACACAAAATAGTTGTGACATGTGTCATTTTTAAGGGTCAGATGTCCTCAGCACTACACTATACCTTTAATTTGTTGTAGATGTTATGGAATGAATGTGAACATAGGGGTACACGAGGTAACATTTGCAGTGAAGGGTTCGCCACCTGTTTGATTGGTTGAGATATTATTGCTGGCCTGGAAACTCCTTCAGTATGGCACCAAGCATATCTATTTTGCATTTGCATTTTCTATTTATTCATTTACTGGTAATGTTATTGCTAAAAAATCATGTATTCTTACTGAGAATGAGCTTGCCTCGTCATAGGTCTAACCTGTAACATGACCATCTGCTTGTCTCCATCTCCACAGAAACAAGCAAAAGGCATATTTCCTTCTACCAAAAAGTTACATAGTGCACCTTTAATATAGAGACTAAACAGAAGTACTAGATATGGAAGGCTCTGGAAATGTACTATTCTCCTGGGAGTCTAAAAGTATGATTGTTGTCCAGGTATGATCCATAGCAAAAAAGGAAAAAAAAAACAAGTTTGTCAAGTGGACATTTAGAGCAGCATATGGTTTTGTGTCATTAATGGTTATTAGTCACAGCTCTGACTGCTTTAAGTCACTATCAATGCTATTAAAACAATCATAAGCCAGTCATAGAGTGTAGTAGTAGCATCTATAATCATGCTGAGAGGAGAGGCAGGCATAAAAGTGAAACTGGATGCTGCCCTCTGCTGGCTGGTGAGAGAAACAACACTGACATATAACAAGCTCTCTATTCTGGCTTATGCTGTACAAAACCAAGTGAAAACCATCACAAGAAAATGAATGGTCTGAATAGTACAGTTAGACCATCACATTTCTCTGTAACCCGTGTGTTCTTTCATAGAGCCTGATCCAGCAGAGCTCAGATCGACGGCAAGATGTTCAAGAAATCCAAGTTGTCAGACCCGACTGCCGCAGGGCAGGCAGGTAAGTACAGTACTGACTCTGTTACAGGTCAGCCTCTGGATGTCTGTCCCTGCATTTGTTTTTTTCTTGATTGAGTACTGGCGAGGGCAATGACGATGAAGATGAAGAAGAGAATTTATTTGGCTGGTATCTCAGCTCAGAGTGACTAAAACATATGACGGTGCATTGAAGTCACAGTGAACAGAAACACCTTGGATAGCTGCCACACAAAAGATTACATAAGTGTGCCGAGGTCTTTCTCACAGAAGAGAGATATGAAGGCGTTGAATAAAGCTCTATTCTGTTCCATGTTGCACATTTTCGTTGAGAGAAAAATGAAGATAAGCCTGGGAGCAACTTCTTTGTCAAATGGAAGAAGTCCAAGTAACATTCAAGAGATTTCAAATCCCCCACAGTGCATCTGCTTGGCTGTCAGAAAACTCAGAAGAATGCACTTTTTATCAACAAGTGAAGAAAATGAGTGTTTCTGCAGAAGTATATAAGCAACTTCTGACTGACACAGAAACAATGGACTGTGGACAAATGAAACATGAACTTACCACTGGACTGAAGAAATACATTTACCACACAGTGTTACGGTCAACAGGTATCAGCCAAAATCATGAAGCACACAGACAATTGTCAACAGTTCTCCAACTGAAGATCAAATCCATTATGGCCATTTAAAAGATACAATATTATGAAAGATTATTTGAAATTAATTTCTACCAATTTGTTCTTCCCTAAAGAGTGTACATACATTTGTCTCAAGCACTGCACAGGGGTCATCCTGAGAGATCATCATGAAAAACTGAAGCTAAGTCTAATGAGCAGTTGCACAGCATAGCTACCACATGCTGCTGTAACGCCATACTGCTAACACTATGCAGTAGAGCTCCCACTAACCTCTGTGTCTGTGATGTGTCTGGGTTGTCTAAACACTGGCCTGGCTCCAGCTGTGTGTCTCTGTGCTTCCCACCATTTTTGGGTTGTACTAGTGTTCTGTGTTTTAGTACTGTGTGTAGTTTGTGTTGTGATCCTGTCCAAGTGCCACACTGCCATGGTACTTGTCAGGATCCATATTTACCTGTCCTGTTCCCTCTCCTGCCTCTCGTTGTCACGTTAAGTCGGCGGTACAGAGGGATTTCACCCAGATGACAAAGGTATGCGAGCCAGACCGTTCTCAATCACACAAATCAATGTCCTGATGTAAGTGCATGCTCCATGTTGGGTTTTGCATGGATGAGGCCCTCCATCAACTCAGAGGGTTTTCGCTGTAAGATGATGAATGAACCTCCAAACTTTTCAAACCTGACCTTGAAAAAAACAAAGTGTATTAGGAAATGGAAAATAAAACATTAAAACTATTAAAACACACACCAGGTTACAAAATGCTAACAGGATACAACAACGAAATATATTAATGCTAAAAATAAATGTTCAATCTAAACTTAAGTAACTTGTTCAGGTGAGCTCTGTAAAATGTGAAGGCCCATAGTGACGTATAGGCATTCATTATACAAGGCATTTGGTTACAGCTCCTTTTCAGAGAGGCTGGTGCTATTTTTAGTTTCTTGACCTACGGGCTTGACTTGAAACATGAATGAGCAAATAACATCACAATATAGAACTCAAATTTAGATTATAATTTGCTCCTTTTATTTAGTGTGTTACAAGTACTATTTAAATTAGTAGTATTTAAAGTTGTAGTAGAAGCTCTGGTAGCATTATTGAGTTAATAATACAAATACTAAAAAATAAATAAATTCTAATGTTTCTGAACCCAGGTGATCTTACAATTACAAAATCATAGAAAGGACAATTTTCCACATGCTAACATTTTGGTCAACAACATTTGAGGTAAAGAGCAAACAGAGGGAACTGTATAAAGAATAAGTAATTTATCATATCATAAATTTCATATTATATTATCATAAATTATATTATTATTATATACCAAAATAAAACCTGACACAGCCAAAGTTTTGCATTCAGTCTGTTTATGTGAAAACTACTATTTGCTGAGCACAGTGAAGTATATTTTAAGCTTCAGGCATTTCATATGGGGACTATATAGAAGCACATAGCTGTCAAATAATGCTCGATTACAAACTGGATGTTGTCCATTTAAATGAACACAAAACATGTGTACCCTGAAAGCAACTGCTCAGGAGTTCACATCACTGAATGTGTCTATATGGTTTAACATGTAAGCCTATTCACACTTGACAGACCAGTGACTAAGGCCAGAAAAAAAATATAAAAATGATTAAAGATGAGTCTAGTACATTGTAATCCTAATATATCTTTTTTCATACCTGTGCCTATTCCAAGTATAATCACTGGGCCTCCTTGCTCCAACAGAAGTATACTGATATCTGTATAATGTTGCAGTACATGCAGTACATACTGATCTGAAGCGCCTGCCCCCAGCAGTTCACCTCCAACACTGTACGATGGCAAGACACTGCTCCATTCCTCCACCTAAAATATACAAGCAGCTATAGCTTATGCTCAGACATGCATTTGTGTACAAAGGAAACAATGATATCACAAATTGCTTGTTAAATTTGAGATACACACAAATATATGTAGAAATGTGGTTCATTTTATAATGGAAATTGACTTTTAAAGTAAAAAATCATTAAAATGAAGTATGCAACTAACTGGTTTTAAATGTAAGATAGAGAAATACTTCAATATATTAAAATGGGCAGAGTGAAATGACAACAAAGTATTTTCAAAAATATTTCCCTAACTCACTGAAAAGACAATACAATGACTCTTCATATCAGATCATATCATATTCAGTCTCAAGATCAACAGTGTGATAATAATAAAAACAGTATACAATACATACATCAAAATGTGTGTGTGTAAAGAATAATACATTCTTTGCCTAAAAAATGTGTGAAGTGTGACACATTCATTCTTTTAATTCAGACTAACTTCATGTAGTAGCCAAACCATTACATCCCTGAAAGGGGTCCAGCTCAAACCAATAAACACATATTAATCTGTTACTCTGGATGCATGATTATGAAGAGGAAAACAACTAATATTAATCATATTAACTGTCCAGTGAATTGAACAATTACATATTAACAGATTAAAAACTAAAGTCAACTGTACATAGTTGTCTTGACTGAACAGTATAAAACATCTTTTGATGTATTCACTAATGACAGTTTACTTTTTAACTTGTCTATTTAATTAAATTTACCTTTAGCTCACACAGACGAATACAAACAACAGTTTATAGTAAGTACAATCAAGAAAGTACTGTACTGGTATTCAGTATGACTTACCATCAATTGTCAGGGGCAAAAAAAGAGTACTAGTCTAAGTACTAGAAAATATAATTATTCTTGATATATTGATAAGGGGAAAAGGTAACAAGTATATCCAACAACCACAAGATTAATTTAAGATGAAAAACAATTCCTTTATTTATATTCTGAACTAATAAGTCTATTGTCTGTGGCTAGGCATCAGGAAGAGGTCGAAAGTGCCTGGGGTGATGATCACCCAGTTCAAGGAAGAGCTTCCTGAGGGAATGACCACTCCTGATTTCACTCGCAAACCCATTGCTCTCACTATTCAGGAAGGTAAAGTGTATATAGTTATACTTTTTTAGGTATCAGTAATCACCTATATGTAACACTGTATGGCTGTATTTCAGGTAAAACGGCAGTCTTTAAAGCTATTGTGGTTGGAAATCCCAAACCCACAGTGACTTGGAGCCGAGCTAATGGTGACATAGTATTCCACCCAGATGTGTGCATACAGAAATATGATGAGAGCTCTCACGAACATACTCTGGAGGTATACTCTATTAAATCATAAACACAACATACAGTCTTAATATTTGTGTTTTTGTCTGTTAGTTTCCCAAGGTTGCCCCCGAAGATGCGGACACCTACAAATGTTTTGCAAATAATGATCACGGAAGAGCTGTTTGCACCGTTGTTTTGAATGTCATTGCAGGTGAGAAAGACTTTCTTTTGTTGATAAATTAAATAAACTATATATGTTTTGTTGTTTGGCTGACAGTGACAGATGGGTAGCCTACTCTAGTAAACAGGGCAGCTACAGCAGAAAAAGAAGGGTGAATCATTTCCAAGAATAATAGCCACACTGCTCATTGTGAAGTGGAGTGTCTAAAGTGAATAAGAGAAGATGGACAATTAAGGAAAGCTGCCGCCACTATGGTAACGCATATCATCATGTTCAGGCTGGTTCAAGATGGACTAAGTGAGCACAGAGAAATATTCTATGAATGGAATAAATGTCATCCAAGCCTAGGCCATAAATATATCAGCCATTGTTAATTGTAAAGGATATTTTAACCCAGAACTATATTACTATATTTTATGTATATGTATATTATGTTCTCAAATATGGATTTCATTTACCATAGTTGGATTCTCCAAGACCAAGGAGCTTCAGAAAGCCCAAGGAGAAGGTACTGTTTTGCATCGCATATAAGAATCTTGACACAAGATGGGATAAGAATGGGCAAAATGAATATATCTCCATTTCTATGACAAAATCAATAGTTGTTTTTAAATAATAGTAGTAGTAATATTATTAAACTTTCTGGGAAATTAGTAAAAACAAAACATATGCACTGTACGCACAAAGAATGCACCTACGTATGTATTTACTAATGAATTAAATGCATTTCTTTTCTTATGGCAATACTATTTTGAACACTTGTCTACCACATTCACTGTTACATTATTGCCTGAAGTGAGGCTGATCTTCACTCTTCATGGTTTTACAGAGACAGGAGGAGACTTCAGAAAAAATTTAAAGAAAAGGTAATTGAAGTTGGAGCAGTCTGAAAAAGTTCAGAGGTGCAGTATGTCTTAACATTTTGCATCTGATTTGGTAGAAATCCTGATGGAACCCGTGAGGAGAAGCCAATGGAACCGGAGGACAAGGTCTGGGAGATCCTCCTTAGTGCAGACAAGAAAGATTATGAATCAATCTGTGTGGAACATGGCATCACAGACTTCCGTGGCATGCTCAAGAAACTCACCGAAATGAAGAGGGAGAGGGAGGAAGAGATTGCAGCGGTGCCTAAACATTTAAATTTTTGCTGATTTCTTTTTTTATTTAATTTGATCATACTTTTGTTATCTTTCATTTGATTTCTAGTTTGTTTCACATATCAGCACACTCAAACATATTGAAGTTAATGACGATGACTGTGCCACCATCGAGCTAGACATGGACCTCAAAGATCCCACCAGTAAAATTTACTTGTACAAGGTAAAGTTCTTAATTCTTAGATACTGTTAATGAGCAATGTATCCATTTAAATCTATTATTAATTTTATTTATCTTTTTAAAATGATACAATATAATCAATAGCTTGGACAGCATCAAAGGATAGATTAAAACAAATGTAATGGCGAGAGTGGAAAACCAAGAGCCAGATTCTCTGGAGCAGCTGAACAGGTGTCTGGATAAAATGAGAAACATGCTGGGGGTACGATCTCCAAGAGTCAAGTGTACACAAGTGTTCTTGAGGTTAACGATGACCATAAAGGAAGAGTAAAGGAGGGGTTAGGAGTACTGTGTACACTTACTCACACCTACTATGGGATCAAAATAGGGTTCATAATGATATTTTGTTTGTGGTTAATGTAGCATATCTAAAAAGGTGTATGCAAGGGACAGAGGGGTGGAGTTGGTGTAGGTACAGGGCTAGAAACAGAAGGCTAGGCTGCGGCTCTCTGGGAGGTAGGGAAGCAGTAAAAAACACAAGAAACTGCAGAGCTATGGTTGGTGTGATATATATGAAATCTTTTCCACTTTTCAAAAAAAAAAAAAAAAAAAAAAAAAAATAATAATAATAATAATAATTAATAAATAAATAATATATATATACACACAATATTTACAATGATCTGCAGATTTCTCAAGTTTGGTTAATACATTTGAAACAATATGAAATAGCAGTAGTGAATAAGTCACTTTGTTAGTGTCTTTATCTTTGTCCAAAACCAAAAGGTGAAATTTAATGTCCACAATTCATGTCCATAGTCTTTCAGGGGGTGTATGTGTGCAATTGTCCAAAAGCGGGTTGAGTAGGTGAAATGCGGGAGCGGACTGGCTGCAACAGCCCCTTATCCGACCGTAGAAACTATTTGAAGTGTCGTAAGTTGTAGGCAAAGTTTCTGGGTTCTGCTCGCCATCGGGATGGTTTTCTTAACCAGAATCACCTGGCCTGTGGTAAATAACAGTACCAGTTTTAGTTAAATACAGTTCGGGCTGATTAGCCATTAGCCATAGCTATCGGTAGCTCTGTGATTAATAGTGCATTAGCATGAACACATGAACAAGTTAGCGGTGGAGGCTATTGGCATGTTAGCGGCAACAAACAAACAAGACAGACAGACTCACCATTCCCTTGTGCTATCATTTAATACGGTCTTTTCGGCATCGGACAGTAGCGGTAAGGGCTCCTGAAAGGTTGCATAAGTAAGCGTAAGTTTATGAACAACTGATGTAATATAAAAAGCAAGAGAATAGAAAATTCGTGATGGTAGCTCCATACCTGCGCAGCCGTCCTGTCTCGCCGCACTCCCGGGTGTGTACGGAGGGAGGGGAGCAGGTGACTTATCGAAAGCGCGAGCGTGCGCGTGATGCGTTTAGTGACCCCTCGCAGTTGGAATATTCGCTATTGACTAGATTTATATATTTTAACCTGGGTTACATTAATCTTCCACTCCCTTCACATACCAGGATATTTATAAGCATATTTTACCATAAATAATGTGACACAAAATCTGTGTAACTCTTAATGTTTGTGATGTCACAGGATGGTGTTATGGTCCCATTTACCAAAGAGGAATGTGAAGGGCAGAAGCACAGTTTAAAACAGGTTGGAAAGAAATTTGTGTTTACAATTAAAGGTTTGGGTAAAGATGATGCTGGACTCTACTCAGTGGATGTTGGAGGATGCAACGTTTTCTCCACAAATTTAAAAGGTAAGCTGTCTGTTGGTCATACATACAACAAAACAGGTCAAGCTAACCATAGTTTATTTATACATCTCTTATTGTTATATGCAGCACCAGACGTTGAGTTTGCAGTCAAAATCCAAGAGGTCAAGGCAGAGGAGAGAGGAGATGCCATGTTCCAGTGCGTCCTGACAGCCCCATATGATGAACTCAAATGGTTTGGTAAAAAGGCTCCACTTAGCCATGGGGAGAAGTTTGAAATTACCATGTCAGAGGATAAGCTCATCCACACACTCATCATAAGAGACTGTGCTCCTTTGGATGGTGGTATCTACGCAGCTGTGGCAGGAGTCAGGTCCTGCAATGCCTGGCTCATAGTGGAAGGTGAGATTAGTTTTGACCGTTGACAGTTTTGCTGTTGAACTGATTGTTTAGTTGGACTAAACAGAGCTGAAATGCAGATTCAGCAAGTTCAAACTGGTCAAAACTGACAATAAAACAAAGGATGTTATTGGTTAAATATAATAAACCCTAATGGTTGGTGCTTGTATCAAGTATAAAAATGTATTCATGTATTTTGCAGCTGACAAAGACCCCAAAGGCAAAAAAGGAGAACGCAAAACCACCATGGCAGGAGCCCTCAATGCAGAGGAACTGGCGAGAATAGCTAAAGAACAGCAAGAACGATATGAGAAAGAGATGGCTGAGAAGATTGAGAAGGCCAAACAGGCTCAGGCTGAGCAGGAGGTGGCAGATGCAGCAGCCAAACTGGAAGCTGAAGAAGCAAAGAAGCAAGCAGCTGAAGCTAAAGCAGCAGCACTGGCTGAAGCTAAGGCTGAAGCTAAAGCTAAGAAGGCAGCCAAGATCGCAGCTGCCCGAGCTGCCAAGGAGGAAGCTGCCCGGCGGAGGGCAGGTGGTGGAGGCGAGGGGGGTACTGGTGCAGATAGGGCTGCTGGAGCAGCAGGAGAAGGAGAACTTGATGGTGAACTTGACGATGAAGAGTTATCTGATTCTGAAAAAGAGCATGAGGGAGCAGGGGGAGGAGCTGCTGGGGATGGAGCTGGTGGAGCAGACAGTGCAGAAGGAGAAGAAGGAGAAGGAGGGGACGGAGAGGAGAAAGGCAAAGGAAAACGTAAGAAGAAGAGAGCCGGTCCACTGGTCCCAGACACTGTCATAGGTAAGAAAATCACACCAATTTATGTATGTTGTTCAAATGTCAGAAACTTTTAGGTTATTTGGCCAACCCTCAAGAATTATGATACAAATAGATTATATACAGTAGATCAAAGTATGTTTTTTTTTTTTTTTTTTTTTTCATGCAATTAATTACACTTTTACTCCTGTCATGCTTTCACGAGACTATACACGGACAAATATTTTATGCATACCTTAAAGTTGTACAGAGCTGAAGCTTGGTTCCTGCCTATTAAATACTAATGAATTTATAAGACAAGACATTTAGCATGAGTGGTATTTCATTCATCTTCAATATCTTTCTGGCTTGGAGTTTTAAAGGACTCAGTGATTGCTACATGTTGTTTATGTATGTATGCCTATATGTTCAATAATCTTCATCTTATCATGTTCTTTAAATATACATTTTCTTTTCAGGACCTATAAAAAGCCATTCAATTACATCTGGAATTGAATGAATGTTTGAGAAAAAGTTTATGCATATTATAACATAAAAGATAAACTAACAATAACATGATAAATATATTGACAATAGCACATATGGCTCTGTGTTGCTGCTGATTGTTGCTAATAGGAGATGATGATGAGGATATAGATGAGGAAACTGCTAAACAACAAGGAAAAGCTGCAAGAAAAGGAAAACGTGCCAAAAAAAGGCTTGAGGAGGCTGAAGCCGCAGCAGTGGGTAAGAGTCAAAGGCTGCATGACTTAGACCAGTTTCTGCTTCACAAAGTCATTCAGGATCTGACATGACTTTTGGAAAAGTAATGTGTTTCAGAGCCTTACAGCAGCTACATTAACACCACATGTGTATAATACTGGCTCTCAACCCCTGCCAGATGATTATACAATGATTTAACACTATACTGCTCTTCTGCATTGTTGCAACTCGGGCAGTAAGAACAGAATACTGAAGATTAAAGTGTGAAGAGTTTGTTCAATTTATTTTTTTTTTATAAAGTTTGCCTTTATAAAAACTTATCAGCGCTTACGCAATGCTGATGACATCCATCTTAATACAGATTGGTGACAAACTTCCCCATCTGGACTGCATTGAATCAGAGGCCAATGTCCTCTTTGCTCATCTTTCTAGCCTGGAGCAAAAAATACAAAAAATAAGGAATGCCAAAAAAAGAAATTATTTATCCTACTTCTCAGTTCAAAGGTCTCATTTATGATGAATACAGAGTAAATATGTCCACAAGATGTTTCTGTGAGATGACATAAATCAAAATATGAATTATGTCTCCACTTCAACATATTTTTTTAACAAAGAGAAACCAAAAGATGTTCTCCTGACAAGTGTCAAATATATTCCACTATTTTACCCTACAGGTCACCCATCTGTATTAGCACAGAGGAAGTTACTTCTAATCTTAATATTGATGAATGTAGATGTGTTGTATGTTTGTCTTTTTGTAAAATTGTGTATTTGGTTTTGTGTGATGTCCAGTGTCTCTCTCTTGCCCATGTTGTTTATGTCAGTTTGGATCAATGGTGATTATATCCTCAAAAAGAGGAGCCTGTGGAAATAATGTATTTATGTTGTTGTTCAAATGTGTGTGATTGTTAATCGGTCAACCCTCAGGATGCTTTACACCTAGGTGTATAATAATGTAACAATATAAAATGACAATAGCATATATGGCTCTTTGTTGCTGCTGGTTGTTGCTAATAGGAGATGAGGATGAGGATATAGATGATGAAACTGCTAAACAACAAGGACAGGATGCAAGAAAAGGAAAACGTGCCAAAAAGAGGCTTGAGGAGGCTGAAGCCGCAGCAGCAGCAGTGGGTAAGAGTTAAAAGCTGCATGATCTAGACCAGTTTCTGCTTCACAAAGTCATTCAGGATCTGACATGACTTTGAAGTTTGGGAAAGTAGGGCGTGTTGGAGCCTTACAGCAGCTACATTAACACATGTGTATAATACTGGCATTATACGCAATGATTTAAAACTAAACTTTTCTTGGTCGCGGTTATGTAAATAATGGTGCAGTGATAACAGAAAAGTTCAGATTCAAAAGTGTGAATTTTCTTTTACTAAATACACTTTGGTAAAGCATTAGCAATGCTTATGCAGTGCTGATGACATTCATAATCTTTATACAAATGGGTGACAAACTACCACATACCTGACCCTAAACCAAAGCCAACATCCTCTTTGCTCTCCACTCTAGCCTGGAACAAAACATGTACGGTGAATAAATAGTAAAGATGTTTTATGTGACAAAACTCTGGTCTGACCTACCTACAAAAAAAAAAAAAAAAAAAAACTAACTAAAGATCCCTTGAATAGCGGAAAATATATTCCACTATTTTCCCCTACAGGTCAGTGGTCACCCATCTGTATTAGCACAGAGGAAGTTACTTCTAATCTTATTATTGTGGAAGTGTTTATGTGTTTTTTGTGATCTTCTTCTGTGATGTGTTTTTGTGTGGTGTCCAATTTGTATTTTTCTCTTTTATCCATACTGTTTGTCTTACTGTGGATTGATGGTTATTATATCCTTTAAGACAGAGAGGGAGTGGCCTGTGGTAATAATGGTGTGGGGCCACAGCAGGCAACAGCAAATCTGAAGAGTCATTGTGTGTTAATAGGTCAACACTTTTGAGAAAATAAAATAAAGTGAGTGTGTAATAATATAATAATATAAACTGACAATAGAACATGTGGCTCTGTGTTGCTGCTGGTTGTTGCTAATAGGAGATGATGATGAGGATATAGATGATGAAACTGCTAAACAAGGAAAGGAGGCAAGAAAAGGAAAACGTGCCAAAAAGAGGCTTGAGGAGGCTGAAGCCGCAGCAGCAGGAGCAGCAGGAGCAGTGGGTAAGAGTCAAAGGCTGCATGACCTAGACCAGTTTCTGCTTCACAAAGTCATTCAGGATCTGACGTGACTTTGTAGTTTGGAAAAATGGTGCATTTCAGAGCCCTAATAATGATAATATTACTACTAATAATAATAATAACACCTTGTACAGCGCTTTTCAAGATACTCAAATATGCTTTACATGAAGAGACAAAAAGAAGAGGAAACTTATTAAAAGGTGGTTTCAAAGAGATGGGTTTTTAGGGCTTTTTTGAAACATTGTGAGTTTTGATGAGTCTCTGATCTGTTTGGGGAGGGAGTTCCTGTGGGTGGAGGCAGTAGCGCAGAAGCACTGTCAGCCAAGGTCTTGAGTTTAGTCTTGGTGGTAGGAGACAGGAGGTTGGCATAGCTTATAGTTGGGGGCCAGATGATGGAGGGACTTGTACACAATGGTGAGGAGCTTGAATTGGATGCGCTGGGAATGGGGAATCAGCAGAGATCTTTGAGGAAGGATTCACCAGATTGTGGGAAGAAGGATGGGGAGAGGTGAGCAATGTTCCAGAGGTGCAGAAAGCTGTTTTGGTGATGTTTTATGTGATGCTTGTAAGAGAGGGTCTGATAGAAGACGATGCCGAGGTTGCATAAATCAGAGGAGTAGGAGAATGAGGAGCTGTCGATGGAGAAGGCGAAGTTAATGTAGGTTTTGGAGAGTGTTTCGAGACCAATGATGATTATTTCATTTTTGTCACAGTTGAGTGACACAGTTAAGTTTGATCATAGCCAGGATTTTATTTTGGAGATGTAGGTTATGTTTTAGTGTGTGGATGGGATCATGGATTTGGTGGACTGGTATAGTTGGATGTCGTCTGCAAAACAACGGAACTAGAGCCCATAGCAGCGAATTGTACAACAGAGGGGGAGGATGTAGAGTATGAAGAGGAGGGAGTCAAGAACTGAACCATGGGGAACACCTTGAGTGAGTGAAGCGTAGGGGGACATGCAGTGGTTTATATGGATGAATTGGTATCCGTCGGTGAGGTAGAAAGTGAACCTGGAGAGGGCAGTATCAATGATAATGAAGGTGGTATACAGGCAGGAGAAGAGGATGTATTGGTTCATGGTGTTGAAGGTGTCTCAGTGCTGTAGTGGGAGTGGAAACCTTACAACAGCTACATTAACACATGTCTATAATACTGGCATAATACGCAATGATTTTAGAACATTAGCGGCGCTTATGTTGATGTTATGTTGATGAATGTTGATGGCATTTAGAATCTTTATACAGGTGACACACTACCACATACCTGACCCTAAACCACAGTATATCAAAGCCAACATCTTCTTTGCTCTCCTCTATAGCCTAGAATCAAACATTTATGGTGAATAAATAGTAAAGATGTTTTATGTGACAAAACTCTGGTCTGACCTAACTACAAAAAAAAAATAACTAAAGATGATCCCTTGACTAGCGGAAAATATATTCCACTATTTTCCCCTACAGGTCAGTGGTCACCCATCTGTATTAGCACAGAGGAAGTTACTTCTAATCTTATTATTGTGGATGTGTTTATGTGTTTTTTGTGATCTTCTTCTGTGATGTGTTTTTGTGTGGTGTCCAATTTGTATTTTTCTCTTTTATCCATACTGTTTGTCTTACTGTGGATTGATGGTTATTATATCCTTTAAGACAGAGAGGGAGTGGCCTGTGGTAATAATGGTGTGGGGCCACAGCAGGCAACAGCAAATCTGAAGAGTCATTGTGTGTTAATAGGTCAACACTTTTGAGAAAATAAAATAAAGTGAGTGTGTAATAATATAATAATATAAACTGACAATAGAACATGTGGCTCTGTGTTGCTGCTGGTTGTTGCTAATAGGAGATGATGATGAGGATATAGATGATGAAACTGCTAAACAACAAGGAAAGGATGCAAGAAAAGGAAAACGTGCCAAAAAGAGGCTTGAGGAGGCTGAAGCCGCAGCAGCAGGAGCAGGAGCAGTGGGTAAGAGTCAAAGGCTGCATGACCTAGACCAGTTTCTGCTTCACAAAGTCATTCAGGATCTGACGTGACTTTGTAGTTTGGAAAAATGGTGCATTTCAGAGCCCTAATAATGATAATATTACTACTAATAATAATAATAACACCTTGTACAGCGCTTTTCAAGATACTCAAATATGCTTTACATGAAGAGACAAAAAGAAGAGGAAACTTATTAAAAGGTGGTTTCAAAGAGATGGGTTTTTAGGGCTTTTTTGAAACATTGTGAGTTTTGATGAGTCTCTGATCTGTTTGGGGAGGGAGTTCCTGCGGGTGGAGGCAGTAGCGCAGAAGCACTGTCAGCCAAGGTCTTGAGTTTAGTCTTGGTGGTAGGAGACAGGAGGTTGGCATAGCTTATAGTTGGGGGCCAGATGATGGAGGGACTTGTACACAATGGTGAGGAGCTTGAATTGGATGCGCTGGGAATGGGGAATCAGCAGAGATCTTTGAGGAAGGATTCACCAGATTGTGGGAAGAAGGATGGGGAGAGGTGAGCAATGTTCCAGAGGTGCAGAAAGCTGTTTTGGTGATGTTTTATGTGATGCTTGTAAGAGAGGGTCTGATAGAAGACGATGCCGAGGTTGCATAAATCAGAGGAGTAGGGGACTGAGGAGCTGTCGATGGAGAAGGCGAAGTTAATGTAGGTTTTGGAGAGTGTTTCGAGACCAATGATGATTATTTCATTTTTGTCACAGTTGAGTGACACAGTTAAGTTTGATCATAGCCAGGATTTTATTTTGGAGATGTAGGTTATGTTTTAGTGTGTGGATGGGATCATGGATTTGGTGGACTGGTATAGTGGGATGTCGTGTGCAAAACAACGGAACTAGAGCTCATAGCAGCGAATTGTACAACAGAGGGGGAGGATGTAGAGTATGAAGAGGAGGGAGTCAAGAACTGAACCATGGGGAACACCTTGAGTGAGTGAAGCGTAGGGGGACATGCGGTGGTTTATATGGATGAATTGGTATCCGTCGGTGAGGTAGAAAGTGAACCTGGAGAGGGCAGTATCAATGATAATGAAGGTGGTATACAGGCAGGAGAAGAGGATGTATTGGTTCATGGTTTCGAAGGTGTCTCAGTGCTGTAGTGGGAGTGGAAACCTTACAACAGCTACATTAACACATGTCTATAATACTGGCATAATATGCAATGATTTTAGAACATTAGCGGCGCTTATGTTGATGTTATGTTGATGGCATTTAGAATCTTTATACAGGTGACACACTACCACATACCTGACCCTAAACCACAGTATATCAAAGCCAACATCTTCTTTGCTCTCCTCTATAGCCTAGAATCAAACATTTATGGTGAATAAATAGTAAAGATGTTTTATGTGACAAAACTCTGGTCTGACCTAACTACAAAAAAAAACCTAACTAAAGATGATCCCTTGACTAGCGGAAAATATATTCCACTATTTTCCCCTACAGGTCAGTGGTCACCCATCTGTATTAGCACAGAGGAAGTTACTTCTAATCTTATTATTGTGGATGTGTTTATGTGTTTTTTGTGATCTTCTTCTGTGATGTGTTTTTGTGTGGTGTCCAATTTGTATTTTTCTCTTTTATCCATACTTTAACTTCTTGGGTTCTTTTTAAAGACAATGCAGTAAAGTGTATTTACCTGTTTGTCTTACTGTGGATTGATGGTTATTATATCCTTTAAGACAGAGAGGGAGTGGCGTGTGGTAATAATGGTGTGGGGCCACAGCAGGCAACAGCAAATCTGAAGAAAACATTGCACTCATTTGTGTATGTTGTTGTTCAAATTGTGCCAGTGGATTATTAATGGAACAACCCATTAGTATAACAACATATTACTGACAATAGAACATGTGGCTCTTTGTTGCTGCTGGTTGTTGCTAATAGGAGATGATGATGAGGATATAGATGATGAAACTGCTAAACAACAAGGAAAGGATGCAAGAAAAGGAAAACCTGCCAAAAAGAGGCTTGAGGAGGCTGAAGCTGCAGCAGCAGGAGCAGTGGGTAAGAGTCAAAGGCTGCATGATCTAGACCAGTTTCTGCTTCACAAAGTCATTCAGGATCTGATATGACTTTGAAGTTTGGGAAAGTAGGGCGTGTTGAAGCTTTACAGCAGCTACATTAACACATGTGTATAATACTGGCATTATACGCAATGATTTAAAACTAAACTTTTCTTGGTCGCGGTTGTGTAAATAATGGTGCAGTGATAACAGAAAAGTTCAGATTCAAAAGTGTGAATTTTCTTTTACTAAATACACTTTGGTAAAGCATTAGCAATGCTTATGCAGTGCTGATGACATTCATAATCTTTATACAAATGGGTGACAAACTACCACATACCTGACCCTAAACCACAGTATATCAAAGCCAACATCCTCTTTGCTCTCCACTCTAGCCTGGAACAAAACATGTACGGTGAATAAATAGTAAAGATGTTTTTGTGAGTTGACAAAAATTTGGTCTAACCTAAAAAATACTAATAATCTTTTTCTACATGCAGAATTTATATTAAAAAGAAACATAACTAAAGTATAAAATATATTCCAATATTTTTCCCTACAGGTCAGTGGTCATCCATCTGTATTAGCAAAGAGGAAATTACTTCTAATCTTAATATAGATTATTGTAGATGTGTTGTTTATTTGTTTTCTGTGATCTTCTTGTGTGATGTGCTTTTATGTAGTGTCTAGTTTGTATTTGTCTCTTTTATCCATATTGTTTTTCTTAATGTGGACTGATGGCTATTACATCCTTTAAGACATAGGAGAAGGAGGAGCCTGTGGATTGTTAATGAGTCAATCCTCAGGATAGTTACAGAAAGTAAAATAAATACACTTAAGTGTATAATAATGCAACAATATAAATTAACGGTAGAACATATGGCTCTGTGTTGCTGCTGGTTGTTGCTAATAGGAGATGATGATGAGGATATAGATGATGAAACTGCTAAACAACAAGGAAAGGATTCAAGAAAAGGAAAACGTGCCAAAAAGAGGCTTGAGGAGGCTGAAGCCGCAGCAGCAGCAGAAGCAGGAGCAGTGGGTAAGAGTCAAAGGCTGCATGACCTAGACCAGTTTCTGCTTCAAAAAGTCATTCAGGATCTGACATGACTTTGTAGTTTGGAAAAGTCACACCGTTGTGTTACATTTATATGACATACGTATAATACCGGCTTTGTATGCAGCTCTCAGCCCCCGATGATTCAAAACTAAACTGCAGTGAATAGAACAGAACATTAAAGATTAAAACGTGTGCATAATTTCATTTATATAGTTTTTTTTTTTTTTTTTTTTTTACTAATCATGCTTCTGTAGAACAGTAGTAACATGCACACAATGCTATATATGCTTTATATAGATGGGTGACAAACTACCCCATACCTGGGCCTAAACCAGAGTGAAGGTCCAAGGTCAGTGCCCTCTTGCTCTCCTCTCTAGTCCTAGAACAAAAACAGAGAAGAAAGCAGAGGCTATGGCAAAAACAAATTAGTTATTGCCAATAATATCGAGCCCTTGCAATTAAGTCAGAAGTCAAGTGTGATGAAAAATATAGTAAATATATGGTTAAATGATTTTTTAGTATAAGTCTACAGTATTTATAAGAAGAGATAAGAGATATAAGAGAAGAATATCTGATAAATTACAAATTATGATCCCTTGACAAGTGAAAAATATCCAGATATTTTACCCTGCCATACTGGTCACCCATCTGTCTGTCTAATATTAGCATTTAGTGAAATTTCTGTTTAATTTTATGAATGAATATAGTTCTATATGTAAGTTCTATATTTGTACTTTGATGTGTGTGTGTGTATTTGCTCAGTTTACATTTTTTTCTCTTGTCCTTGTCTTATGTTAAATGTAGCCAAAATCTACTGTTTTAAGTTATGTCACATTTGCTGTGTCCATTTTACATCCTCTTCTTCACTGAAATGTGTGTTGTGTTTCTGTGTTTGCTCAGGTCTTGTTTTGATGCGTCCTATGGATGTGTTAATTGTTATGGTTACTGTTTTCATTAATGGTTTTTGAAAGGCATATCCAACAGATAAAAAGAAACATTGGACTGATGGTAATGATATCCTGTAAAACTAAAAATCAAAAGGCAAAGGAGAGTGAGGTGATACTGGCGTGGGGCCAGCAGGCAGCGATGGTGAGGCTGCAGAGCCTGATGAGCCCCAGGCCACTGCCAAGCGTTCAGGCCGCACACGCCAAGGCCCATTGATCGCCGAGACTGTTAGTGGTAAGATTACAGGAGCTGCTTATCTGCTGCATGGGAAGCACTGTACACTGAAGAAAGCCATCTGACCAACAGATGACTTCAGCAGTGATCTGCAGCGTGTAAGAACAGAATGTACCATTGGATCCCATTTGGAGAAATGAATGATCACAATGACATTCTGATAATCCTTGCACTAATATTTAGATAACAATGCTTCAGGCATAAAGCTATCAAATCAAACAATCAGGACGGAACAAGCTAATTGTAGAAAGTGTCTACCCAGTGTTGTGTAGCTTGCTTCTGTCTCTTTCATGTTAATATCTTGCTTGCTTTCTAAGTGTTGATTCAGGATGATTTCAAGGCCTTGAGCTCAGTGTTCCACTCAATGATCACACAAATAGGTTTCCTCTTTAGAGCACTCAAACATTAAAGTGTGTGAAGAGAGAAGACAAGATGGAAGATGCCCATCCCACTAGAAGACTGAACTTCACCAAAGAGTTAGTTCCTTCCACAGGAACCATCTGTTATTCACTATAAAATGCTTTTGAAAGTATGTTTCCTTTAGAGAAATCTCAAAGAAAAATTCTTGGTAATAACTATTACCATATTTGCCAAGAGTCCCAAAGGAGACAAGACAGAATCGATTGAGGACGAAGACGACAATTTTTATCTATTGAGCTTTTGTGTTGGTCTGTGAATTGTAATTTATTGATGCTGTAATATATTTGGAACATTATAAAATATCACATTGTTAATTTAAAATAAATTATATTAATGCAGTCCTTTAAGACCATAAACTAAAGGTTGTGAGTCAAGGTAAGTGTGGACGCCTTCATTTTTATGAATGTACACATTTCTTGAAAATATGTTTTAAATTTTACACGCAAGGAGTAGAAAATAGAGTTTTAGGCTGTGTTCTAACTAAGTGGCTGCTAAATCTTCAGACCCGGGAGTGCACTTTCATGCTGGGCTTTCTGACTGCAAAGCCATTATGGGAGAAGCAGCAGAGCTGGAGTGCAAACTGAGCAGTGAGGAATGTAAAGGAATCTGGTACAAAGATGGAGAAGAGGTGAGTAAAACTGAAGCTGAAAAAGGGGAATTTTACACAGGTCTTGTCATGGATTTCCTTCTTTTATTTTACAGATTAAAGAGGATAGGGAAGGTGTCACTATCACTCAAGAGGGAAGTTTCCACAGGTTGAAAATCCACAAAGTTACAGAGGAGTTTGGCGGGAAATATAAATTTGAAGCAGATGGACGCAAAACAGAGGCCATGATTGTGGTGGAAGGTAAATAAGATTATTGTTACTATATTCTGGTTTAGGCAGCATCCATAGTGAAAAAAAGATTGAATTTTGTCAACTAGACAAAGGTTTTCAAGTGAATAAATTTCACTAAACTTAACATAAACATAAATTTTAATAAGCCTATATTTTTACTTTTTAAGACCCACCCAGATTTGTAGCTGAAGATCTGGAAACATTTAAAACACCGGTGACTGTTAAAAAGGGTCACAAGGCCACCTTTAAACTGCCCTTTGTCGGCCGGGAACCAATCAAAGTACAGTGGTACTTGGAGGGAGAGGAGCTGTCCGACGATTCCAACATCAAGATTGAGCACACTGAAGGCTGCTCCCGCCTCCTTCTGACCAAACTCCAACGCAAAGACAGTGGTGAAGTTAAAATCAAACTGAAAAATGAGTTTGGCACAGTGGAAGCCTTGAGCGAACTCATTGTGCTAGGTATGTTATACACCAAATTTAAAAATGCCCTATTTTTTAGAAGTAGATTTATTTAGGCATTTACAAAATTTTATCTAACCTTGTGGTTTCCCTGAAATGAATTTCTCTTCTGTTTTGTTGATTAAAAAAACCAATGGACTACTATGGAGGAAACAAGTGTCATCTGAATAATAGTAGGCTGTGGGTATTCATTTAAGAACCAAGCAATGCAGGTTTAAAGTTTTCATTAAAGATATAAAAAGGTTAACATTTGTAGAACGTGTAATCATGTACCTTGCACCTAGGCTTACAATGTTTAAACCAATGAAAAAAAAAAACACTAGAGTTTCAGTTTAAAACCAGGCTGGTTCTGTATAGAAATTGTAAATACCTATTTTCTGATAGATAAGCCCACTCCACCAATGGGACCTCTGGAGATCGTTGAGGCCACCGCTTCTGTGATTGATTTCAAGTGGAGACCCCCAAAAGACAGTGGGGGCTGTAAAATTGACAATTACATCCTTGAACGAAACCAAGTCGGCCGTAACACATGGAAGAAACTGGGCCCCATCGGTCCTGAGGCCAAGTACAGGGATTCTGACGTAGACCACGGTAGGAGGTACTGCTATCGCATCAGGGTGGAGACGGAGATGGGAACCAGTGAACTGATGGAAACTGAGGATATTCAAGCAGGCACAAAAGGTAGGTTTTAGTTTTAATTTGATTTTGTTGTAGTGGACTCAAATCTATAAATGTATAATATCGTTTTATAGCTTATCCTGGACAGCCTTCAGCACCAAAAGTCGTCAGTGCTTTTAAGGATTGCATCAATCTGACTTGGTCTCCTCCCGCAAACACTGGGGGCACTAATATTTTGGGATACAACCTTGAAAAACGCAAGAAGGGCAGCAATCTGTGGAGTGCGGTGAATAAACCTGATGAGATGATCCGATCAGGTTTGTTTGTCATTATGTTCATACGGTATGCATTTTGTTCTGTTAATGGTGCACTACACTATGTAACTATGAGGACGGTCTATCACCTGCTTGCCTCATGGAGATGCTTTGTCTGCATTGTTAAGACAGTGTAGCATTAAAATTACCCATAATGCATTTATTCAATTACAGGTGTTTTCATGGCTCAAAAATATCTTTTTAAAAATACAAAGTCTATTAAAATTAAAATTAGTCTATTAATCTATAAATCAAAACAATTTCCAAAACCATCACAAATCCACAACAAGCATAAATCTTGCAATTATGTATGGGTAATCTGTCACCTCAAAATCCAAACATGTAAGTTAGCCAATGGGATTCTAGCTTGGGAGTGTGAAACCAGATTCAAATCACTGACAATAGAAGAAGAGATAGCTGGGACAGTGTACTGTAAGTTCATGTTTGGACTTAGCCTACAGAATGAATGAGAATGACTGAAATTCTGTTAACTTGTCTCCTCTTCTCCATCACAGCCAAGCTATGTCCTGTGAAAGATGTGGTTGAAGGAATGGAGTATGAGTTTAGAGTGGCTGCCATCAACAACTCTGGAGCAGGAGAGTTTAGCGTTCCATCTGAGTTTGTCTTTGCCAGAGACCCCAAAAGTAAGTGGAATAAAAATAAGTATATCCAAATTTGAGGTGGGAAATTATAAAAAATATATATAATAAAAAATAAATAAATAAATAAATAAAAATATATAAATTTATAAATATATTATAATTATGGTTTTTGACATATGCAAAATTAGAATATTGAGAATGTTGTCAACATTAAAACAACAATTTTAATTTCTGCACTTTCAGGTTTAATTTCCATTCATGATTAGTGCAATACTTGAATATCAACCAAGACATTTACAGGCGTGTGTAGGAGCATTTAACCATGTTATAATGGTGTCTCCTCATCATTAACCCATTTAAAAGTTGTATTTTGAGACTCTATTGGTCAGATGATTCCCTCTTTTCCCATAGATGCTCACTGGCCTGTGCAGCTGTGAGCTATCGAAAGTCAACACATCCATTTCTTTTATGAAGTTGTTTTATATTAATTTTTTAAAAGTCCAAAATATAAAATAACTATTGTATCTACGACGTGTCACGATTGTAACTATAGAGCAGAAAAAAGCATCACTGGTCTTTAAGCACATTTCAGATGGACTGCTATATTACTGTCTGAACATTGGGATAGTAAAAAAAAAAAAAAGCTTATAATTTAACATGTCATATGTTCCAGAGCCTCCTGGTAAGGTCCTTGATTTCAAAGTGACAGACTCCACCTACACAACACTGTCCCTGTCATGGACCAAACCCAAAGACATCGAGGGAGAGGAGGATGAAGCCAAGGGGTATTTTGTGGAAGTGAGACCTGCAGAAAACACAGACTGGGACCGCTGTAACACAAATGCTATCACCATGACATCCTACACTGTCAAAGGGCTCAAGTCTATGGGAATGTACTGGGTCAGAATCATAGCAACCAACGAAGGAGGAGATGGTTTGCCACAAGAGCTGGACAACTATATCTTAGCTATGCCACCACCAGGTAAGGAAATATCTAGACCAGGGGTGACAAACTCATTTTGGTTCAGGGGCTGTATCCAACCTACTTTGATCCCAAAAGGGCCGGATCAGAAAACTCATGGCATATATATACCCCAAAAATAGCAATAAGTTCAAATATTTGTGCAGAGAAACACAAATCTATTACAGAAATCTTTTAAATGATAAGCTCTTTCTTTTACAAAATATTATAATATTACAAACAACCTGAAACTTTAAGAAAAATGCAATTTCAACACAATGCTTAACATGAACTTGTATGTAAATAGGAATAAGTCAATTTTTCTTGGAAAATCCTGCACCCGGCGTCCACTTTCTCATTTTTGACATTTTTCTGATGAGGGTGTCACGGTCAACAGTCAAAACGATCGTCCTTTAAGAGCGTTTGGAAAGAGACAAGTCTTCATTTGTGCTGCTCTGGTGGGAGGGGCCACGTACAGAGACACTGGAGACACTACTATGCTGAGCGGCACAGAAAATTACCAATATTTTAATAGAAAATATAGTAGAAAATCAGCCGAGGGTCAGATTAAAGGTCTTGGAGGGCAGAATCTGGCCCCCAGGCCATATGTTTGACATCCCTGATCTAGAGCTATTCAATTGCCAAACTACTGACCAAAAGCCTCACATCTGTCTTTTTTCTGATCTAGTGAGACCAAGATTCACAGATGCAAAAATCAAGAGTTTTATGATTGTAAGGGCTGGAAATTCTGCAAGATTCAATATCAATTTTGAGGTAATGTATGCTTTATACTTTTTGAAAATGAATTGGGTTTTTTTCTGAATTAATTTTGAATTTCTAGATCCAGAATACAAATTATTTTGAGAAGACAGTTAACCTTTATATTCTCAATCACTGCATAATTAGATAATATAATTTTATATTGTTAATGATTTAATAGGCTTCCCCTTGGCCTGAGGTTACCTGGCTCAAAGATGGGGTCCCTGTGTCCAAGAAAGTGACCATCAGTAATGCAGAGGGCATGTCCCAGCTGCTTATCCCATCTGCCGAGCGCTCTGATACTGGCATCTACACCATCGTCGTCAAAAACATCGTCGGACAAGAAACTTTCAGCATTGAAATTAGAGTCACAGGTAACTTGGGTTAGATCCGACTGAGCAAGGACAAAGTGCTACATGCTGGAACACTCAAACGAGGCTCGTGTAATGTGGTGTTACGTGTAATTACAGATGAGCCCAAGCCACCAGGCCCAGTGGATCTTGATGAAAATGTACCAGGAACTGTCACTATTTCCTGGTCTGCATCTCCTGATGAGAAGAAAGATGACCGGCTGCACTACATGGTGACCAAACGGGACTCACACAAAAGACAGTGGCACACAGTGGCCGACCGAATCTTCAACAACAAATTCACAGCCTGCAACATCATGCCGGGCCGAGAGTACCAGTTCAGAGTCTATGCAAAAAATGACATGGGCTCTTCAAAACCATCTGAGTCTACAAAGTGGCTTATTCCAGCTAAAAAGGGTGTGCATTATATCATATATAATATTTAATGTGACTATTTTTATGCACTTCTAAGGTGTAAGATCTGCTACTTGCTTGTCTCCATGGAGATGTTATTTCTTTGCCTGGAATATTCCACAATAGGGAATTAAACATATGTATTTGTTCAATTATGGTGTTTTATAGCTCAACAATACATGGCTTGCTTCTCCATAGGTCTGACAATTAACTTGTCTCCATTGTGATTCTCCAAGTTTATTTCCATACTGTAGAATAATCAAGGCAAAACAGTAATATCTCCATGGAAAGAAGCAAGTGGTGGACTCACTACCAGAAAAGTTACACAGTGCACCTTTTAAAAAAAAGTTAATAATGCATATCAAATGTAACAGCAACGGTAGTAAAACATGTCTGCTTTTCTTTTCCAGAGAAGTTCACCGTGAACCTGCCTGAATCAAAGTCCTGTGATCTCCAGTGCATGCCTAAATTTATTATGCCTCTGAAGATGCATGCAGCTCCCCAAGGCTATGAGTGCTACATGAGCTGTGCCATTAAAGGAGACCCCACACCCCACGTCACCTGGTATAGGAATAACATCAGCCTCAACACCAACACCAACTACTTCATCTCCAACACCTGTGGAGTGTGCTCCATGCTCATCCTGCGGGTGGGGCCCAAAGACAGCGGGGAGTACAAGATCGTGGCTGAAAACCCTCTGGGCCGGGCAGAGTGCACAACTAAACTCACTGTCAGAGGTGAGCATAATAACAACATTAGCATTAGCACATACTAGCTTATTGGTAGCTCTAGCATTTTCATTAATGCCCTGCTGTTTTGTTTCCAGAATGATGAGTGGCAATTGAGGAATGGCTCTCTATCCAAGATTTTGTTGAGTGATATGCTATTGAAAGTTGTGCCCTTGTGATTGTGTGCCTGCTGCCTATATCTTGTGCTCATATTTCACAAGAGCTTAACCAAAGATGAAAGTACTGAAAAAGCCAAAGTAAAAGTACTGATTACTTTTGAAAAGCAAATGTGTGAATTTAATAATGATGTGAGAGCACAAGATATATTGGATGTTCAAAATGTGAATTATGTGTATGTTAGATTAAAATATATTAAAATGTATCCTGCATTTTACAAAAAATGCTTTGTTTTGGTAAAAGTATCTTCAGTAGGTATTACCATTATCATATTCAATTATCATATTAAGTGAACTATGTCATCTCATACAAGCTAAATGAACATGTTTTGCTACATTTTGGAGTGTACTTGAGTTTTCCAAAGCTGAAAGCTTTATGTCTTTTCATGTTGTGTTCTTGCTTTTGAATGACCACCATTTTTAATGTTGTGTCTGCTCATGGGGTCAAAATGACAATTTTAAATATTCTGCCACAAACAGGTCTTTTCAACATAAATGCTTTAAAAAGAAAAGTAGCACAATTCAAGGACATACATGCTTAGGTTTATGTCAATAATTTATGTGTGGTCTTGTTTAACGTGTCTGTGGGGTCAGACTCCAGTCCAAGTTTAGAGTCACTGAAGAAGAGCGGGTCAACTGTTGCACCCCAGGCTAAATCATGGCTGTCCAGAGGAGGATGACACCTCTCAATTTCAAAGACAAATGCTCAGATTATTGTTTAATAAACTCTGCAATGCAACAACTTCTGTCCTGGACTGCCCCTCATTAAATTCATCATGCACTTTAACATACCATACATTCTTAAGCATACACACATTTAATATATAATAACTGGTATTCATAAATTAATCCATTAAATGTTAAGTTTATCATGGTTAATACAAAATAAAATAAATCATCCAGCATTAAAACCTTACCTCGTCAGCCAATCTGTTTGTTGCCATGATAAGAATTAGGGAAATCATGATGAGCTCCTGGCACTTGTTCTAAGTCACATCTCTTGAGTCTTGGCTTTTAATACGAGTGGTCCTAAGCCCCCTGGTGCCGAAGTAAGGCTGAAATTCCAGTTTTGAGGGAGGGATTAGTTAGGTCAAATGCATGCATTTCTGTCTCTACCCCCTTTTTAAGAAGAGAAGCACACACACTGTGGGGGGCCAATGTACATGCTGGTAAGCCTATCCCATAGCCCCTCTGAAAAGCCCTGGGTTAAGTGACTGTCTCTGAAAGACTTTATTGCCTCTCAAAACTGTGAGAACACAGAAACAGCAGCACCCTGGCTGGCAACACGAAGTAGAGGAGAGGACTACTTCAAAGAGTAGTAAGTACATTTCTAACCAAACAAGGACAATTAGATTAAGTGAATTATTAAATGAATAATAATTCATGAATATTAGTAACTTTGATGCCTGATGTGCATGTGTGCTATAAAACTTCAATGTGTGTATTTGTTGAACTTTTACTGACCAAATATGGGAAAAAAGATTTGGCCTAACATAGTCTCTCAATACCTAACAGGAGTCGTATAATATAGTATTGTGGTGATTTTAAAGATGCAATTCAGAACACTAAAAAGGAGACTTTTTTATATGCTTTTACAGTGTGTAAAGTGTAGTCCATTGGAATACTGTTACATATGAACATATGTTCTTACACATTAGTCAAAGACCCACTCCCTAACATACATTGCATGCTATTTTAGAAGATGGGCTGCAAGATGGGCTGCATATTTTGAGAGTAGTAAAACAATTTTTAAATGCAGCTCCTTCAACAATGTACTTAATCAGAATAATTTTGCTTGATTAATAATAATTTAGATGTCTAGCCAGGATTATCCTTGAGGGTTTTCTTGAGGGTTTTTTTTTTCTCTGATGAGACAATAAAGCAAAAATGGATCAGGCCTCATAAAAAGATGTATGCTATTAACACAAAAATTGTGTTGTGTTTTTTTAAAATATATATACATAAAAATTACAAGATCATTAATTTCAGAAGAAATACTTCATACAAATATTAAAATGTGCATTTCATTTCATGTCACTATGATAACATGAAGAATGTTGCCAACATCACTTTAGTCCTTGTAAAAGCTTTAAGAGCTGAATAGAATTAAGCAGACACCGTGTCAACAGGTGCCAAGTGAAACCCACTCCCCCATACAGGCTGTGAAGTGTGAGGCATGTAACCTGAAGAGCTTCAGCTCATTCCCTAAAGTTGGGGTGGAAAAGTGGGACACAAATAAGTCACTTTTCACATTCATAGGGTAGTGATTTAACCAGCTAGTCTTTACACAGTGACTGCAGTACAGTACTAAAGTCACTTCAGGTATGTGACCGCCCCATCTGAAAAATTAGGCTGGAATTTAAAAAATGGCTCTGACGTATTTGGGACAGTTTCATTCCAGAATAGTTCAAAGTTCAAAACCTCAACTCTGAGCCCAAGTTTTATTATTACCAGTCAACTGAATACAATGAAAATATGTTAAATATGTTTATAAAATAAATTTATTATAATATTACTTCACAACTTTATTTTTCATTAACAGAGACAGTGGTGTTCCACCAAAGATGTTTAAAATACGTAAAACCAAGGAGGAGGAGCCTACGGCTCCAGGCCAGGGTAAGGGAACATTGTGGAAAACATTTAAATTGTTATGCTGTAATATTTAATCTTACTGGTGGTGTAACTGCATGTGTTGATGCTGACAGTGAGGATTAAGAAGAAGTCTCGAGTGCCTGGAGTGATGATCACACAGTTTGTGGAGACGCTCCCTGAGGGAATGAGCACCCCAGACTTTACCCGGAAACCCATTGCTCTGACTCTGCAGGAAGGTAACTCTCCACACTCTCCCAACAAACTCATGTGCTCTTCTCAAACAGTAGAAAAGTGAATGTCCTTTTTAGGCAAACAGGCTATTTTTAGGGCGATTATTACTGGAAACCCCACTCCAACTGTGACTTGGGCAAGAAATAATGGAGAGATTGATGAAGAGAATTACGTAATTGCCTTTGACAAAAGCACCGGTGAACACCAACTACAGGTTTGATTATTTGGCCTCACCATAAATCCAGGCTACGTAAAATTAAAATAAAAAGAACATGTTCCTATTGTACTGTAGTTGCCAGCTTTAACATCAGACCAGGCCGATACCTACAAGTGCTTCGCCAGAAATGAATATGGAACTGCTGTGGTCACAGCTACTCTCAATGTCATTGAAGGTACAATTCCTAATTCTGTAATAATCTATATGTGATATATTATGTGATACATTATAATATGATTATGTCATTTATCTCCTAACTACAGTGGGTTATAAGAAAAATAAAGCACTCCAAGCATCAAGGACAGGTACATCAACTCAATACTATGCATTGCAGTTATTGACAGTTACCAGTAGATGAATGCTATATCTCTGCTTCTGTCATAGCCATTCGGGAGTTGCCTGATGACTTCAAAAAGGGCTTGAGAAAGTAAGGAAAAAAACACTTTGGAACCACAAAATGGTTGTGGGTATATATAATTTTCACCATTTATTTTCCTCATTATTAAAGTGTGGAACTAGAGCCAAAAGAGGAGCCAAAACCAGAGATTGATGAAAAATTCTGGGAACTGTTGATGAGTGCGGATAAGAAGGACTATGAGAAGATTTGTGCCCAGTACGGTGTGACTGATTTTAGAGGTATGCTGAAGAAACTCAACGAAAAGAAAGAGGAGCGGCAGAAAGAGCAGGAGCGGGTACTGAAATATATTCAATAATAATCATCTATTTCATCTTCAGTACACATATGAACAAACACACTTTGATTCATTACAGGTGGTTGAGAGACTCTGCAACCTAAAGCCAGTCGAACTGAGAGATGATGGCAATGCAGAGTTTGAACTTGAAATGTCACTGAAAGACCCGACCAGCAAAATCTTCTTGTACAAGGTATACAAGTCATACGTAATGCTTTGAACAATTTTCATTATTTTAATTGTTATTAAAATCTTGTATATATATTTTATTTTTTATTTTTGTTTGAATAATTTCATGAATAATTGGTTTGATACACAGGATGGTGTCATGGTGCCTTTTGATGCAGACACTGAGATCAAACACGGGCTAAAACAAGTGGGAAAGAAGTTTGTATTCAGTATTAACGGAGTGAACCCTGAAGATGCAGGCTTGTATCAGGTGGAAGTGGATGGAATCAAGGTGTTCTCCACTGACTTGAAACGTAGGTTAACAGAATAAATACTGATCTGAACCTAGATTTAGGTGGTTACATTTTTGCATGCACTTTAGCACTCTGGAATATAACATTTTCTCATTACAAATGTTACACATCCAGCTGTGTGTTCTGTACAGTTCCAGGTGTAGAGTTCCTGGTGAAGATTCAAGATGTCCATGCAGAAGAAAGAGAAGATGCCATATTTGAGTGTGTTCTTTCTCAGCCCATGTCAAAAATCACCTGGATGGGGAACAACAAACCCCTGGAGCAAGGGGAGAAGTTTGACATCATGGTGTCCGAGGACATGCTAATCCATTCACTGTTGGTTAAAGACTGTTTCGCCCTGGACAAGGGAATTTACGTCGCTTCAGTGGGGGTCAAATCCTGCAATGCCTGGCTCATAGTTGAAGGTATTTGAATTATTATATCATCAAGAATATAAAAAAGCTTGAAATAAAATAATTTTCTAATCGATATGTGTGTTGTCATCTGCAATTTAAGATAGTTAGAATTGAGTGCTGTTTAGTGCTGCTCTATCTGTCTGTCTATCTATCTAACATTACATGAATATTATTTATTCCTTTAATAGTGGATCCAGATCCAAATAATCGTGGAAAGAAAAAAGCTCGCAAAAATACTCGTGCTGGAGGTGGCGGAGCCGACCTTCTGAGGATCGCACAGGAGCAGAATGCAAAGGTTCAAGCAGAGAGAGAAGTATTGATAGCTAAAGTTAAAGCTGAGGCTGAAGCTGCTGCCGCTGCAGCTGCCATCGCACAGGCTGAAGCTGAGGCCAAAGCTAAAGCTGAGGCTGAAGCTAAGGCTAAGGCTTTAGCTGAAGCTAAGGCTAAAAAGGCTCAAGCTAAGGCTAAAGCTAAAGCTGACGCTAAAGCTGCAGCAGGAGAGGGTAAAGAGAAGAAGGCAAAGAAAAAAGTTGAAGCAAAGGAGGGAGCTGAGCCCACAGGTGAGGAGGAGGAAGAAGATGAGGAATCAGAGGAAGAAGAAGAATTAGAGGAAGGAGAGGAACCTAAACCAAAAACTAAAACAAATGAGGGTGATGGTCCTGAGGGCGAGACTGCAGAGGCTGAAGAGGAAGCACCGGTTAAAGGCAAGAGGAAGAAGAAGAGGGCTGGTCCACTGGTGCCTGATACAGTTGTTGGTGAGAAACATGAGACAATACGGAAAGTCATAGTCACAATTCTTTTGATACTATGAAAAAATAATGTTCTTTATCTTTCAGAGGTTGGAGTATATTTCACATGTGGTTTGTCAGATGTAACTGCAATCATTGGGACTGACGCTGAGCTAGTGTGCAGACTCAATACTGAGGACTGTGATGGGGTCTGGTACAAAGAAGGCATAGAGGTAATAGCATATATAGAATTTTATGTTTGTCATCGCTACATCTTGAACCATTATGAACCATTATGAACTTCTGCTTTTAAGATTACTTCCACAGATAATCTATGTATAGTTAAAGATGGAACTTATCGTAAGCTTATTGTGAAAAATTGCAAAGAGGAAGACGCTGGAAAGTTCAAATATGAAGCTGATGGACGCAAAACTGAAGCTTTGCTCAAAGTTGAAGGTGCACACTTTTCCAAATATTTATCTAAATATTCAAATTTTAAAAATTCATTTTAAACAATCACTATGCATCTCTGTACATCTCCTATAAACAGATCCACCCAGATTCAACCCTGAAGAACTTGAGGAATACAAAAAACCTGTGGTAATCAAAACTGGGAAAGGGGCATCTTTTGAAGTCTCCTTTGTCGGCCGAGAGCCCTTAAAAATCCAGTGGTTCAATGAAGGAGAGGAGCTGATTGAAGACTCACACACTAAAATTGAAAAGTCTAGCACACACACACGCCTTGTTTTAACAAAGTGTAATCGCAAAATCTCTGGAGAAATTAAAGTTAAGATTAAAAATGAATGTGGAGTTACTGAAGCAACCACCAATCTGCTTGTATTGGGTAAGTTTTTTCACAAAGCCTGTTCTATAGACCATAGGTGCACGTTATCTTACTCTATGGTTATTACAGATAAGCCTACGCCACCCATGGGACCAGTGGATATCATCGAAAGTTCCTCCACTCTCATTGAGTTCAAATGGAGGCCTCCCAAAGATAATGGTGGATCTCCCATCACTGATTACATCCTTGAACGACAGCAGATTGGCAGAAATAGCTGGAAAAAGTTAGGAAAGATCGGCCCAGAACCTAAATACAAAGATATGGATGTTGATCATGGTAGAAAGTACTGCTACCACATTAGAGCAGAGACTGACCAGGGTGTAAGTGAAATGATAGAGACAGATGACATTCAGGCCGGGACAAAAGGTGAGTTAAGGTCACTCCTAAGCTACACCTAAGTGATTATTTCTATTGTACATTTATTTTTTTATATACATTTCTAATCAAATTTCTAATCAAAGAAATATGGTGAATGAATGTTTCCAGAAAGGAAATGTTTTTAGATATGTATTTCTATAATTGAAAATCATAAATTATATATCATTTTTTGACCATTTGAGTTGGTAATGATGCTGTCTTTGATATACAAAGGTCTTTAGGCATGTCTTTCAGAATCTGTATAGTTCAGTTAACAATTTCAGCTATCAAAATACAATTAAATACTTGTCATTCTGATTAACTGTTGCAGTCTTATGCCAAATCATTATTCATTGAACTATTATCTTGGTTATATAATCCAATGTAGCATACCCTGGAGCTCCTTCTACACCAAAGATTGTCAGTGCTTTTAAAGACTGTATCAATCTTGCTTGGAATGCACCTTCTAATACGGGAGGCACTGACATTTTGGGATATAATGTGGAGAAACGCAGGAATGGAAGTAACCGGTGGGATCAAGTCAACCCTCCCAATCAGCTCATCAGAGGTTAATGTGTTTATTTTTGTTTATATTTAGCTTTTTCATACATTTTAGATTTTACATAAATTAATAATGTTTTTTATGTTCTCTTATACTTCATTTCAACAGAAAAGAATTATGGTGTGAAGGACGTTGTGGAGGGCTTTGAGTATGAGTTCCGTGTGTCTGCTGTGAACATTTCTGGAGCCGGGGAGCCAAGCACACCTTCAGAATTCGTATTTGCAAGAGACCCTAAAAGTAAGTAATAATAAGTTTATTATTAAACAAAAAATATTAAAAATTATAAAATCTCATACTAGTCTATCTTGATTTTCATTCAGTTTTATGGTTTCTTATTAAAAAACAACAACAACAACAACAAAAAAAACAACATGAATAAAAACAAGGCCATCCTTTTAATTACACATCTAGTACCACCTAACACACAAAGCTATCCAATTTACCTGTCCAAACTATGAACTCTGCTTCCAAAACATGCTTTTAAAGCAACAAGATTGACTGTAGACCATGTTGATATACCCAAAAAAACTAATAAATAAAATAACCAGGCCAATAATTTCTATGCTTGAAAAATTTGGTTTCAGTTTGATTAATTATTCAGCCAATTAAATTTGTTACACATTATGAATATTTTAACTCTGTAGACTGGGAGGTGAATGGTTTAGTAAGATAATTCAGAGCATACGCAGAAAGTAAATAAGAAAGTTTCAGTTCTTTTTTCTAATCTCAGTGTTTGGTCTTTACATTCATTACTTTCCAGAGCCTCCAGGAAAAGTCATTGACCTGAAGGTGACAGACTCCACATACACTACTCTTTCTCTGGGATGGACTAAACCCATAGAGGATGAAGGTGTCCAGGATGAAGCTAAAGGCTACTTTGTGGAGCTGAGACCGGCAGAAAACCCAGAGTGGAGCCGTTGTAACTCCAGTGCTATCATCGTGACCTCCTACACCATCATGGGCCTAAAGTCCATGGCCATGTACTGGGTCAGAGTAGTGGCCACTAATGAAGGTGGAGATGGAGAAGCTCAGGAGCTGGACAACTACATCATTGCAATGCCACCACCTGGTAAGTAATACTGGTCGATAAGCAATAGATCAGTTATAATACTACAACTACCAATAGGTAAATAGAGAAATAAATGTTACATGTGTGAGATGGGCAAAACAGGGGTATTCATTTTTGAGAAGCTTAAAAAAAAAGTGCAACAATAAAAAAAAAGGGGGGGGTACATTTCAGGCGCACGTTTGATGCCTCATAGTTTTAGCTTCTATTACCGGTAAATCACTTCTCTCTTGTTTTTCCAAAAAATGAAGCAAAAACAGGACAATTAACATTCTCAACTGGTTTACAGTTTATGGTATCAAAAATCATACACCTATAGTAATATTAGGACTACATTATGTGGGAATACAATAGTGGTCACTATTTTTTGTTTACAAAAGCAACATTAATTTGCAATAATTTGCACCAAGTCTAAAATGTATCTGTCCTTCAACAGTGAGACCTCAGCTTACAGACAGAAAAATCAAGAATTTTATGGTCATGAAAGCAGGAAATTCCGTGCGAGTCAACTACAATTTTGTGGTTTGAACGAAACTTTTTAACATCTACATTCACTGAACTTAACAAGGTTATATCAGACTAGAAACTTTCTTTTTTCATGTTCTGGTTTTCAGGCCTCTCCATTACCAAGAATCACTTGGCTTAAAGACAGCCTTCCTGTGGGCAAAAATGTGACCGTGAGCAATTCTGATACATCGTCACAGTTAATCATCGCCTCTGCTGAACGCCACGACACCGGCATTTACACCCTTATACTGAAAAACCTGGTGGGCCAAGAAACCACCAGTGTGGAGATAAGAGTAACTGGTACAGTCCCTTTATTTGAAATATCACTCCCAAATTTTCATATCTAACATACTGATTATACTGTGCAGATGAACCGAAGCCTCCAGGCCCAGTGGAGCTGGAGGAGAATGTTTCAGGAACAGTGACCATCTCCTGGGCTGCATCTCCAGATGAGAAGAAGGACGACCGTCTACATTACATGATCACTAAGAGGGATTCTGTGAAGCGTACATGGCAAATCGTGGCTGATCATCTCTTCAATAACAAATTCACAGTCATCAATATCATGCCAGGAAGAGAGTATTATTTCAGGATATATGCCAAGAATGACATGGGAGAGTCCAAACCCAGCGAGTCACCTGTCTGGGAGGTCAAGAGAAAGAAGGGTATGCTACATAACAAGCATGATTAAAGAGAAGAAGAGACAAATATTTTAATATAATTGTTTCTTCGTAATATACACTGGCCTAAGATTAGATGCCATTAATATAGAGTAAGGTTAAATACACAAGAACATTACTAATCAAGTGTGTTATCCCACATCCTGAATCCTGAAGAATTAAGGGATTTGAATAAAGGGACACCCAGGGGTAATTAGACAAATAGTACTGTCTCTAAGTTAATGTGGTTGTGCATACTATGAATTGTAGGTCTACAAATCCAATGTTACACCTCAAAAACATTAATTTGGTTATGTTTTCTTTTGAATCATCCTTTCAGAAATCTTCTCGTTAAACTACGAGGAGTCTAAGGACTGCTGTTTCGAGGCTCCTCCACAGTTCAGTGTTCCTCTGAAAACACACCACAGTCCAGAGAGCTATGAGTGCTACATTAGCTGCGCAGTGACAGGAAACCCCAAACCCCATGTGACCTGGTACCGGAACAACGTCAGCCTCAACACCAACACCAACTACTACATCACCAACACATGCGGGGTCTGCTCCATGGTCATCCTCAAAGTCAGCTCAAAAGACAGTGGCGACTATACTGTCATTGCAGAAAACAACTTGGGCAGAGTGGAGTGCTCAGCTAAACTTGTGGTAGACGGTAAATAGAAGTAAAAAGTGCATTCTCTATGTGACTTTTTTCTGGTGGATGATCTGCCAAGTAAGTAATATAATATGGGACAGATAGTTAAGTTTAATGCCATACTGTGAAACATTCCAGGCAAAGCAAACAAATCTCCATGCGTACAAGAAGGTTCTGGACCGCCCACCAGAAAAGTTACAGAGTGCACCTTTAAGAAGCACCTATTTTATTTATTTATTTATTTATTTTTTTCATGTTTTGATTATTTTATTTTGTTTTTCAGACTGAGAAGATCCAGGAATTGTTGAATTGCTGCATGTGCCCAAATAAAATGTAATATGATTCAAATGCGTATTGTAGGTTGTTTGAATTGTTTCATATTGATTATTATAAATATGTCCAGAAAGCATAGAACTCTATAGTCAAGAACAGACAAAAGCACTTTGACAAAGGAGAATAAACCTTGCCTTTAAAGATTATATATGTAACTAAAATAGTTTTTGTCATTTATTCAGTGTCTTGTCAATGTCGTGGTTCTAACTCACTGCATGCATATAATATTAGGTGCCATAAAAAGAGATTTGGTCACGAAGAGAAATAAAAAAAACTTAAAATGAAATAATAATTGACCAATTTGTCTTATTTCTTAATACAATAACTATATAACAATTTAGTGTATAATGAGGCAGAGAGTATGGGAAATCTGTGGTGGAATAGGAAACAGAGGTTAGCATATATCCATCAATCAAATGTCCAACTCTTAAATATAAGACACAGAATCATGTCAAGGACAAAGCCAAATTTGTTATCAAAGTATAGGGCCAGTCACTTTGCTGTTTCTTCTAAATCAGCCTTTCAAGTTACAATATATTATTTGAATCAGTTGGTAGCTCTGTTTTGTACTGTGTGCGGCTGCATTGTGCCTGTGGCGAAAAAGTCATTGTATAAACAATGTTAAATTCTGAAATGTGACTGGGCTCAAATGAAGCATGTCTAAAAATAGTCTGAATCACTCTGAGCCCTCATTAAAAGTAGGGTGCAGACATGATGAGACAGTAATCAATACAACTGGATTTGTGTGATTACAATGACAGTTACAGGCATATAAAGCCTTCAGTAAAACTGAACTTTAAATAGTAACATCCAGCTTTTAAGAAAAGTGTTGAGTTTATGCCATACCCAGACCAGACCCAGGCATTTACTGAACTATCTATTATGCTTCTTTACATTCACAACTTCCGATGAGCAAACCCAACATGGGTTCACATGTCTCACTGACTGCTCATGAGGAAGGTTAAAACAGGTACATGACTAAGAGCATGTGCACTTAGTCATGCACCTTAGTCATTATGTGCATGCATTACATAGTATGCATAGTCCTCAGACACACATGCCAATGCAGTGAATACTGCACAGCCATCTGTCAAATAGTATTAAGGATATTGGAAAGTGAAAGTAATAAGTTGTTTAATTTACTAAGTGATTACTTTTATGGAGAGTTTCTAAGGTAGTCATCTTGAAAATTTTTGTTAAATGTTTGCAGTAAAAGTTGTTTTCCTAAACTACAAAGAATGAAAGTCAGATACAGCCTTAGATTAATGTGGAAAACAACCAAACAATCAAAACTTTACAGATGGCATGCTGCCATCTATATCCATATTTGTTGGCGGTGAGGTCCAGATTTGTGTACCTTAACCTTAAACATTAATGCTACTTTTTATATTTCATATTATTTTTTAACTCATCTACTCATTACTGGGCATGACGGTATAGCCTGCTCTCAACAGAAGTGACCCCTGAGAGTAGATTCTTCAGAGAACATCATGCCTCTCACATGAGCCCTTCACATGAGCTCATTCCTGAGCACAGCTCAGCTCCTGTACCATACATTACCTTTTATTACCCAGCGTGAAATAGTCACACTGTCTCCGTGCTCTGAGTGCCCACTGCACATTTGTTGATGATGGCTGTGTGCCTTAGAACGAACGAAAAGCAACCGCAAATCAGACTTTAGAAACTTCCGGGAGGTGATACGAGGGTGCAAAGCATGACTGGTAATTTTCAGGTGGTCAAATGTGTCTTGGATAACATGCACAAGTGCCCCTGCTCTGCCAGCTGATGCCTGAACCACAAAAGCATTGGATTTAGTTTTAGCATGTACCTCAACAACCATATTTCTTTTTTTAATTTATGGAAAACTACATTCTGCTTTTTCCCCACATTAAATTATAATGACTAATTTGCATGTTAGTTTATTTTTCCTGCTTACAGTCACAAATCTTAAATTAATTGTGGGTGAGCTGGGGAAGAGGGGGGTGGCATGAGGTTCAGGAAAATTGTTGGGGGGCATACAATTCTACGGTACAGTAAGATAAATAGCTGATATTAAATTGCCATGGCTGCACAATCTGTTACCTGCAGATATGTATAATATGCATGTGGCTATTTCCAGGTATAGCGATTAAACTAACCATTTACCAAATTACACTGACAATCCATTTGGATAATTTACATTTAAATTAGTTTCAGGTACAGTCAATATAAAAAATACAGAGTTCAATTGTGAATAGATTATATAAACCTATATAGACAGAAATTACACAATACTGAGGTCCATGACCAAATTAAGCAATTCAAACAGAACAAACTTTTGATTGAATATCTGAGAAAAACTTAACTGTGCAAAGTTCTTTGTTTTTCAAAGGACCTTGGTGATAACAGTTGTTTAGGTGGATAATGTTTGCACATTCTATTCCTGTTAAAACACCCAATAAACACATGTATTTTTGGGCCGCCATGAACAGAACTTATAACAGCTTCTTAACATGTGAAAAGCTCTTTGAGGATCCCATATGGACTGTCAACAAGAAGCACCAAGAAGTCTGCCAATCAGCATAAGTTCATTGGGCTAAAATGCACAAACACACACATGAACACAATAGTGAAAAGTTGTAATACTGTAGAAAAAGCTAAAAATATATATATATATTGATGTAATGAAAGTTAATACTCATTAACATTAAAAAAACTTACATTTTACTCATTTATTTACAAATTTTATAAATGTTGTTATAATGACTAATTTTGATGGCAGCCATATCTCTGAGGAAGCAAATCAGTCAATCATAGTAACTTTTTTTTTTGTTTGTTTTCCCCCAGAGGGAAATTTAAGTGTATTGAGCAGCAAAAATACAAAAAAGGTCCACTGTACATGTTGAGCACTTCAGGGTCCCCCTCCTCCCACTTAACACTTTTGATTTATGCCCAAAAACAAAAAAGCAGGCACCAGTCGAATGGTGTCTTGAGCCTGTCACAGTCACTGGCATTCCTCTGAGGACTTCATAGGTTGTTGACGAGAGAGGTAGCACACACAGACTGCTGGAGACTGAGGAGAGGCACCAACGGCAGCAGGCACAGATCAAGGTAAGCCCATCATCTGCATCTAGGTGTTAAGGATTTGAAGCTTTGTCACTATACGGCCAATGCACTGAAATCAAGTCCAATCCTGAAGATGTGGCAAACTGTTGGAGAAGTTGATAAGTTGATCATGTTGCTGTTACTTGACTATGGATTTCATCAGATCCATCATTCAGTTTCTAACAAGTTAACACACCAACAAGTGGCTTCAATTTAGAGGCAAAGTGCTATTGATAGGAAAATTCAAATTAATGTAGAAATTAAATAATTGTTTTTCTTTTCTTTTCTTTTCTTTCCTTTTTTTTTTTTTTTTTTTTAGCTTTGCGTTAATCTCTTTCCAAGGATGTTACAAAAATATTAGATCAAACATGACATGGTTGTACATGCTGATCAAATCATTTAATATTTATGTTTATTTATTTTGTTGAACTTATTTTTTGTTCCAATTCTATGCAATATGCAATATGAAAAATATAAAGTAGTTGTTGTTGTTTTCTTTAATTGGTTGCTTTAATTTGTTCAATGTGACTCAATTAGGAGTTAAGTGAACACATTGGTAATAAGTTATATAAAGCCAAGGGGTGCTACCCGGTATCTCCCTCATCCACATCAGCTACCCGAGATAGCCACTCCCTTTCTTAACATGGCCTTAGCAGTGTCCCCCTTTTAATCATTTTTATGATGCTCTCTGGCTCAGTCTCCGGGTATACAGTCCCATGATATATTTCAGCACTGGTCAAAAAAGCAGCTGCTAGCGTTAACTGTAGCATGCAGTGAGAGCCACATGAAACCCATAAAAAAAAACTCTCACAGCAAGGGGGCCACCACAGAGCACCACAAATGAGCCAAGTACACGGTGCAGAAGTCTTAATACTAAGTGATTCGATTACAGTATTTAATGATGACAAAGTAATAGCAGTTAACAGTGAAGAGGTATGTTGTTAAACTTTTGAGTTCTTTTTAAAGCCTTACATAGGCCCTAGATGGTACCATGCAATAAGCAATACAGCAATATTACTAGAAGTAATAGCATCTGATGGCATGTTTTATCTCAACACAAATTTTTCCAGAGTCAGGCATTCTCCACAATGTGAAAATTATTACGTGTCAAAATTTGTTTAGGCAAAGACAACCACAAGAACAAGTTTTTCTACGGTGATTCATTTCCATGATGGCAAGAATCCATCTCAGGGAGACATGATGTCAGCAGTGATTTACAGGCACATTAAGATGTCCAAATAGGCTCTTCTCAGTTGAATGTGGCATGTGACCTATCAGGTGACAATCTTGTTTTCTCATCTTTCAACAGAGCAGAGGGATGTCATGTGGCTAGTACTGGGTCTCACCAAAAACGACAGAAACACAACTGAGGAATAGGGTCCTGATCTTTTTTGATTGTTTGATATATTTAGGTCACAAGTAAATGTTATTTGGTTTGAAAAAATGAATATTAGTGAATATTAGAAAAAACATTAATTAATTTGAATCTGAAATGGCAGTCTTATAATGCATTAACAGGAGATTAAGAGATAAACACTACCATTACTGTAAACCCTCCTAAAATCTTACCAGACAAAATTTGTTACAATTACACATTTAAGCAGTCTATTTTTAAGTGGCATTCATCTTTCTAAGTTTAGCCGCCACGTGGGTAATGAAAGATTGATATGTACAAGTCATGGCTTCCTGCTGTGAATGGAAGTGTCAGATCATAAAAAGGTTCATTTGGTAAGGACCAGATTATGTAAGACATTTAGGCAATGTTACGCTATCAGAACATAATGTGCAAGATGTGATATGTCAGATCTAATTTTAAAAGATTTTTTACTTTAGAGTAAAATTAGGAAGCCTTATGCAGGCAACATGTACATACTGTACATATGTATTAAAAATAGAATAATGAGATAGACTGCACATTAGACTGCACACATAAGTAAATACTGTATATGGGTTTTTGAAAAACAAAATAAAATAGGTGGGAATCTGTTCAAAATCTCTAAGTGACACCCTGTCTGTATTCTTTTAAACAGTTTGCTGAGACCATCTGTGAATAAAAGGTGGCAAGATGTTTCGTAAATCTAAAGTAACAGATGGGACGTCTGTGGGCCAAGGTAAGCAGCGAAGTGTGACTTCATTTAAAGTAAAAATGGTCCTTAACACATGTTCATTACATTGATAAATGGTTTCTTGTCTGCATTTTCAAAATTCACTAGGGACAATAAATTAAAGGTGACTCAGAATTGTGTATATCAAGAGTCAATGTTTTACACCTATAGTCACCTGTATCAGCACTGCAGTAATGTTAAATATTTAATGAGTGAGGCTGAGAGCTGCATTTTAGTGACAGTGCAGCTTTTATGCCCTGGGGGACTGTCATCCATCATGGCCTTAATAGATCCAATTTGGGTATGTGTCTAGAAAAACAAACATTAACACATAATTCGTTTTGATAGACAGCTGAAGTATGATTGTGTAAACAAGTAGAAAATAAATAAGCTCTGTTGTGTGTCCTCATAAACACTAAAAACATGCACAATAGATACCCAATATTAACCAATAACAAAGTAGGGACTGGGAATGGCATTTTTTCTCCCAACTTATTACAGATTTTATCCAATTATGTTATTTATCCTGAAGTAACTACTGAACAGTTTTGTAATATTATTACATCAAATTAAAAGGCTCATCTAGGATATCGATCCAATATCTGATATCTGATACTGGTATAGGTCCATCCCTACTATAAACCAGATAAGATGGAAATGGGTTTTGGAACTTACAAATAATTACAAGAATCTCAATGGCAGTCCATAGACGTAGATTTTAACTATTAGAAATATAACTGTATCCCTGTTATGTCCATACAGCATTCAAGTAATGAATAACTACAACAATGTCATCTAACAACTCTGAATATGACACTGATGATAACACTGAAGGTTGTTCAGTTTTAGAGAAAAAAAGCATTCCTTCAACATGAAGAGTCACCCAAAAATATTACTTTAGATATTTTTGATATATATATATATATATATTATTATTATTTATTTTTATTTTTTTTAGCATATTAACACCATGATAATACTGTACAATGAAATTAGGATACATCTGTGTGTGCTAATGACTGTAATTTGGTTTTATAAACTGGTAGCAATTAGCTACACTGTTACTGAGCCACACTAGGCCTCTCATGATGAGACATGTTGACGATACAGTACATGATAATATTGGAACAAATTTATGCCACTGACAAAATAAACATAAAGCAGAATTATCCCCAACAAACTATTTGAAATGTAGAATATGGTTAAAAACTGTAATAAATAAGTAGCAGATTGAAAGTTAGTAGGTAGTTTATATCTATAATGAGTCATAGAAGTTTATTTATTCAACTCTCCATAGTTCAAATTTAATCGCAGTACAGAAAAATAACAAAAAGTTCCCTACTAGTGCTTCCACCATATATTATATTGATATAGTATTTCTTGTGACAGGCCTAAGCCCCACAACTAGTTCACATACAATATTTACCACTATCTACAACTATACATCTTGAACCTTAATTTACTTAGTTCATTTTTTGGCCGTCACATTATCATTAAGATCCTCATCTCCATACTCTGTGCTCACATGTACTGTATGCTCTTTAATATATGCCTTATCAGGTCCTGATCCAGAGATTTTCAGTGGTACAGAAGGTATGCCGAGGGAATTGGATAGCTCATCATTGATTTCTTTTTTCATAACTCTGCATGAAAAATAGATTTGCTTCAGATTAATGCATACAAATATGTGTACGTGGATATGTAGATACATCACTACATATCTGTTACGCAGGTGTAAAATGTAACATGATTTGATTGATGAAGTTTCTTTGCAACTGCCGCATTTTATCATAAAATGTGGAAAACAAGGCCGCCAGTAACAAAATACATTCTAATATATTATGATTAGAATGTTCTTGAGCGTGGTTTATGTGTCACTTTGACAAAAAGACAGCACACCGCATATACTGTAAATTTCTTATTTCAAATATCTAGTGTTTGACTTTTGTTGTTTATTTGTTCATAACTTGACAGTGGGGTTCAAGAAAAAGTCAAGGGTCCCTGGAGTGATGATTACACAGTTTATTGAGACACTGCCAGAGGGAAAGAGCCACCCAGATTTCACTCGTAAGCCAATTGCTTTGACTATCCAAGAGGGTAAGTGAGAAACAATGGTAGCAGCACTTAAACCCAACATGATCCAGAGTACTTACTTTGATCTTTCTGTTTTTGTGTCTGTGCTCTCAGGGAAGTTTGCTTTTTTCAAAGCCATTGTCACTGGAGACCCAAAACCCACTGTGTCATGGACTCGGAATAATGGAAGCGTCGCTGATGAGTCAAGATACCAAACAAAATATGATCCAAACTCCAATGAGCATACATTTGAGGCAAGTAATTTCACCAAGATTCTGTGAAACTGAAATTCAGTATAAGAAGTTTTTTACCTTTGTGAGTGGTCAATAACAATTTTAATTTCAAGAAGTACTCACAGCGTACCTTCTAACATAATCTATAACTATGTAAATATTGAAAGGTTGATCTTATTTTTGCTGCTTTGTTCCATTTAATTATTTTATTTGATTCTTGGAAAATAACTTAGATTTTAAAATTATTTATACAAAAATATAGACATATATTTAAAAGTAAAAAAAATATCTAAAACATTTAAATAGGGTTAATGTTTCATTATTTTTATCCTAAATGTTCCAAATGTATCATCACAAACCAGCACTAACCCTGGTTTTGCTACTACAAAAAAAAAAAAATTACACTGACTGATACTGGGCTCTCGCCAACCAACTGTGATAAAACCCACTGAAATAAATATGATCAGCGGTAAAATGAAGACTGCATACGTATGTGCTGTTTGGAATCATCTCTTCTAATCGCATGTACCCAGAACGCTCGGAGTTGTGTGTCAGTGGGGAAATGATGAACGATGGTTGTAACTGTTGATTAGGCGAACATAACGGAACACCACAGTGACATGTAGAGAAAGAAAACTGGGCCTGGGAAGTTCTAATTGTTTGTGATGTAAGTGTGAATAGAGCCTATAAGATATCAATGGATTAAAGATATCATTACAAACTCCCCACTGGTATTATCTGTCTTTCTTGTAAATAGGCCAGTTAGAGAAGTCTATTAATTGTTGTTTGGAACAGATGCCTAATGTAAAGCCGGATCAAGCAGATACATACAAATGCATTGCCATAAATGAGTATGGGCAGGCCTTCGTCACAGTGATTCTGAATGTAATTGAAGGTAAGCGGAGCCGGGCAGAGTGATACTATCTTTCTTAAAGTGCTTCATAGTTTATAATCCACTTATCCTTCTTGATCAGCTCATCATCTTACATAAGTGCATAATTATAACAATATGTTCCCCTCTTCATGCTCTTAGTTGGTTTTAAAAAGGCAAAGGCTCCAGAACCAGCTCCAAATGCTACTGATGGGAATTTCAAGACTGTCCTTAGAAAGAGGTAAATCATTTCTGTACTTGAGTGTGGCACGTATACATTTGTACTGACTTTTAAAAGTATATTATATTTATTTTGTAGCAAGATCCGCCCCAAATCTGAGCAGACTGAAAAAAAGGAAGGAGAAATTGACCCTAAGTTTTGGGAGCTCCTGATGAGTGCTGACAAGAAGGACTATGAGAGCATCTGCGCAGAGTTTGGAGTCACAGACTTTCGTTGGATGCTCAAGAAACTGAATGAAATGAAAAAAGAAAGAGAAGAAGAACAGGCCACGGTTTGGCATTTACAACTGTTACAGAGATTCAAGTGAACAAGCAATGTTTTTCGATGATACACTGTTAAATGTATGTGTGTTCCACAGTTTGTAAAAAATCTGTCCAACCTGAAGCCAATTAGTGTTAATTCAGACGGCTGTGCATCCTTTGAGCTTGACATGGATCTGCTTGAACCAAGCAGCCACATTTATATTTACAAGGTAAATTTACTAAGTACTTTCCACAAACAGTAAAGTCAGATCAAACCTTTACTCAGAATGTTTAACTAGCAAAATAAAGACAAACAATAAAAATTACTTTAGCTCCAAATTTGAGTGCTAAATAATGAAAGCATAAAGTAAAAAAAAAAAAAAAAGTACAAAAATACTGCCTCAGAGGACAAACGGGATACAACATTATTTGACATTTGACATTACTCAAGGGTTATGAAACAAACATATAAACCAACAAGAATTAAAAGTATATATATTTATGTTTTATACCTTGGAATGTGAGTGCAGCTTAACCAGTAACAAGAGAAGTACTCACCTCACTTTGCTTTCATGTTCAACAGGATGGTGAGATGATCCCATACACAAAGGAGCTGGGAGAGAAGATGAAGCACAGCCTGAAACAAATAGGACGAAAATATGTATTTAGTATGAAGGACCTGCTGCCCGACGACGCTGGACTGTATCAGCTGGATGTGGAGGGAGTCACTATGTTCTCCACAGAATTCAAAGGTAGGTCTTCTGCCACCACATAATGACAAACTATACAGTAAGAATACCAGTTCTGATTTTTAATATGTGTTTCTAGTACCTATGGTGGATTTCTTGGTGAAGATTCAAGAAGTGAAAGCGATGGAGAGAGAAGATGCCGTTTTTGAATGTGTGCTATCGAACCCATTTTCAAAGATTAATTGGTTTGGTAAAAATTCGCCACTGGAGCAAGGAGAGAAATTTGATATTGAAGTTTCTGAAGACAAGCTCATTCACAGACTGGTGGTCAAAGACTGCGTGCTCACAGATAAAGGAATATACTCTGCCTGCGCCGGTATTAAGAGCTGCAATGCCTTTCTTCTGGTAGAACGTAAGATATCAACTTTTACTTTATGTTGAGTGAGTAAATGATTTGACATCACAGCGATCTTGACTAAATAAAGATGCACAAATTATAACACAGATATTTTCCACCCTTAACAAAGAACTAATCTGAGATAATCTAATTTCCCTCTAAGTGATCACAGAGTTATGCTTAATCACTGCCTAGCTCTAATTATTATTACAACAACCTCTCCTTTCTGTACAGCGGATAAGGGACCAGGGAAGAAAGAGAGGAAGACTACAAGAGCAGGAGGATCAGGTGTGGACCTGCAAAAGGTGGCTCAGGAGCAACAAGCTAAACTGGAACAACAGTATGAGGAACGTAAAGAAGTGATCAAAGCAGCCCAAGAAGCTGCAGCGGCTGCACCGCCACCTGAGCCGCCTAAAGGTGAGACATTATCCATCATGTTCAAATGATATTTATATTGTTGTAATAAAACAGACAATCAGTAATGGAAGAGGCACAACAAGTCAATGTGAGACCAAGTAAAAGATGTCATTTTTAAATTATTCTACCATTTTTGAGACCGAACATAAACCATCCACTCCAAACTATTGAGAGTAGTTTAAAGAAGAAGTATTATGCTTTTGTCAGGTATTAATTATTAAGTGAAATATAACTTTGACTTTGAGCTAATGATGAAAAAAACATTTAACTTGAGTAAAAGGTCATAGAGTCAATTACATTGTATACCCTCTTTAAGCAGAACATTTACCTTTGAATGAGAAAAGTACCAATTCAAAGAAGAAAAACTGAAATAATGAAAGCAAGTGTAGGGCCTCTGCTGACATCTATTTTCTCTCTTTTAGTATGAATATATAGTAGTATCTATTGGGCAGTAGAATCTACGTTTTGTCCTATTTTTTTAGTATGCGTAGCCCTTATAGCCTTAAACAGCACTGCTTGTATTTACTTTTGAGATGCATGATTGTCAATAGATCTTATTGTTTGATAGAAGCTGAGCCAGAGCCAAAAGCAGCTCCGGAGCCATCTGTTGGTGAGATGAAAAATACATTGCAGTAATTAGAAGTAGCTTCAGAGCAATGAAGTCAACTGTCTTAATGTATTCATGTCAGTATATTTGTTGTAATGTCCATGTATTATATAGTTATCTAACATTGTATGAAATGTGGGAAATATGTTGTCTCAGTCAGTGACTTGCACCTGTCTTGCTCATGTTGTCTTTGTGCTTTATGTAATATCTTTTTGCAGGTAATGTCTCAAAAGGTGACACTTTCAATTGCGTAAATAATTACTTAATACTTAGTTGTACACAAGTACCAGTATTTCTGCATAGAGACTAGCTGCTATGGAGCGTCTTGGTGAAAACATTAACATTTCCCTGGTTTTTGTTGTTGCTGTCTGCCCACTCAGCCGGAGAGGCCAACAGTTCTCCAAATCAACCTGAAGAAGCAGTGGGTGGTATGAAGGACGTGGATTATATTAACAGATTAAATAAGCATTTATTAAACATACAGCTGCATTTTACTGTTGAAATAACATAATTAACTCAAATTAACTTGTGCGAAAACAAAAACACAACTAAATAAACATTTAATTTCGAATTAAATGTAATGGTGAGTAAACAAACTTAACAGGATCCAAACAAGGAAATGTATAAATAAACTTTCCTTGCAATATGTTGCATGTTCTAAGTCTTGGTGCTGGCTTTTAATGTCACAGCATGCTGCTTTTTATATACAAAGTGGTTATGTAGTATAACTAGTTCCTTTGTACATAACATCATTACAAAATACACAAACATACTCAAAAATGAATATTGTAGAAAACATGAACGTTTGTCATTAGTTTCATTCACACAGAGCAAAGAAACAAAATATGGCCATTACAAGAAAAATATATTGACATTTAAAACAGATAAATTTGTGCGACTGAAACATAAATAATTCACGTTCATGTTTTTGACAACGTTCTATTTTTGGAGAAGTGCATTTACTGCACTGGTGTTTCATTCTCCATCATTGCATCACCAAAAACATAAGGTTTATCATTAAATGTATGTGTAACAGACAGTAACTTTGTTTTATGTTGTTTAGAGCTTAACATCACCGGTGAACTCTCTGACACTTATGCTCTTCGAGGAAACCCACTTGAATTAACAGTGACGATGAACGTTGAATGTGACGGCACCTGGTTCAAAGATGGAGAACCGGTAAAATACAACATTACATTACAACATTCACAATGCTGAGCAAAAAAATGTAGGTGTGTTTTAAACAGATGTAAGGTCAACACAGATTTGCTGTTTTAATATCCTTACATTCTTTTTTTCTTTTTTTTTTTTTTAAAGATTTGTATTTTTCATTAATTGTTTGTGCATAAAATGTCTATTGTTTCGCTTTATTTGTACAGTTATCCTCTGGTGGTGGTATCACTATATTCAAAGAGGGACTGGCCCATAAAATACGGATTGCTAGCTGCCAAGATGATGACTCAGGAGTTTATCGATTTGTTACAGGAGAACTGAGTACGCAAGGAAAGGTCACAGTGGGAGGTAATCTTTACACTGGACTATAAATGAAAAAAAACAAAAAAACAAAAAACAATGTTATTACTAATAAACTAATTTCTTTGTTTTACTATTTTCAAGATGTACCTGAATTTGACCCAGATGAGCTTCATAAATTCTCCAAGCCTGTGGTGGTCCGTGTGGGTCAGAACGCAGCCTTTAAGATGCCCTTCCCGCCGCAGGAGGGACTGGTGGTCAGTTGGTTCAAGGATGGCACCGAAGTCAAAGATGGCGGCGGAGTGAAGATCGTCAGGGAGCCCAACCACAGTCGACTGCTTTTCAAAGACTGCCTTAGAACTGATGCAGGAGAAATCAAAATCCAGCTTAAAAACCCTTTTGGGGCAATAGAGGCAACATCTCGGCTTATTGTATTAGGTACGACATAGTGCAAGTTATGTCATGTAATTAAAGGTACTGTATGTAACCTCCAGGAGAAGGGTTATCATCTGCTTGTATACACCTAGATGTTATTGCCTTGTCTACAATGTTCCTCAGTATGGCATTAAACTTGATCTTGATGGAGACAAGCAGGTGACACCACCAAGTTACAGATCAGATCTGTGAAGAGGCGACCCTGACTCACAGTTAGAATGCATGTAGTTTCAAGCAAAAAAAATACTTGAAATTGAAGACATACATACACAACCACTGAGTGTTGAGTGAATGAATAATGAACTGTAAAGTGCTTTATCTTGAAAGGCGCTATATAAATGCAATGATTAATTAATTAATTAACATACAAAATATCTAACATAAATGCTATACTGAGTACCATTCCAAGCAAAGCAATAACATCTCCATGGGGGCAAGCAGGTAGAGGACCCCTCAAGAGAAAAATGGTATCGTGCACTTTTAATTATTCAATTGAAATGTGGGCCAAAGTGCTAAAATATATAAAGTTTAACATGACTAAGTAAGAAAATCATCCAAAAGACCCCAATTGTCTGGAATGTTTGACAATCACAGGCCTATTTGTAATTTTTGTCATTCCTAAAAATGAAAGAAAAAGAGAAAAAATCTCTAGGGTTTACTAAAAAGTAAACTCAATTCAATTTGATGTAGATAAATGCAGTAAACAGAAAAATAAGAATGAAAAATCACATCAGAGCAAACTATGATTACTTGTTTTGAGAAAGAAGAGGCATAAATCTTTGCCCTGCAGCTGTTCCCAAATGAAACTGTCACTTACAATAGAAGAGCTGTCATAACGCCCCTAATTAATTGTTGTATCAGATCGTCCCGGACCACCCGAGGGCCCCGTGGAGACTGTGGAAACCACCTCCACTGTGATCGAAATTAAATGGAACCCCCCGAAAGACGACGGTGGCTCACCGGTGACAAACTACATCATTGAGCGCCAACCCAACTGGCAGAGTCTGTGGACCAAACTGGGGGACGTCACTGCTGACAGAACCACCTTCAGAGACAGAAATGTGACTCATGGAAAAAAATACAACTACCGCATCTACGCCGAGAACCCCGAGGGCATAAGCGACCCACTAGAGTCAGATGACAGTATCATGGCAGGAGTACTGAGTGAGTCTTGAAAATAGGTGAAACCATTCACCATAAAGCCTCCTAATGGCTCTGAAGTACTTTTTTCAATTTTAGTGTATTAGAATTAGAAGATACAATTTTTATGAACTCTCAACTTCATAAGAATCCTTACTAGGGCTGCGTGATATTAAAAAGTATTGCAATATGTGAGATGGCAGCTAAGTACTGCTTATATTAATGATTTTTTTTTTTTTTGCTATACCAACTACTGCAAATTTTGTAATGTTAATAATTTTGTGATATCCTGGGCAGCTCTGACTCTGACATTGACTTAAAGTAGAAATGTACATGTAGCAGAGGAACACATAATAATACATTCTATTTACATTATTGTCTGCTATGTGAACAAACCTGTTTTCCTCTTCAGTCCTCTCTGGTCCTCCTGGAGCCCCTCAAATCGTGAGTGCCTCCAAGACATGCATCCATCTGACCTGGACCCCCCCTGAGGACACACGGGGAGTGCCCATTGTGGGGTACCTGCTGGAGAAAAGGAAGAAAGACACCAATCAGTGGGTCGCCATCAATGCAGTCAATGAGCCAATTGAAGGTACAATATACAGTACACTGCATTAAAGCCATGCTTGTTTTCTTTTGGGCAATAGTTAAATAGAAAGAAATTTAACAGATGATGGAAAAATAACTGTATTCATGACTTTATTGCTATATCTTTTTATTATATTATCTATATATCTGTTTATTATATTATGTAAGATACTTTTTAAGTTTTTTTAAGTTTTTGAATTGGAACTAGTTAGTGAAAGCACAATGATCATATATAGCTGGAACCAACCTGCATCTAGATAACAAAGACTTCTATAAACAAAGGTTCTGGTTGCCATCATCCAAAAACCCAGTTTGACATGGCTTCTGGCACAAGGTTTCAAGAAAGCATTATTTTCGTCTCATGTTCTCGATGAACCGTTTGTACAATGTACCCTTTACAGCCCTCACAGGTGATAACTGGACTCAAAGAAAGTAAATAACAATCCAACTACAAGCTGCAACTGCTGCTCCCTCCCTGCTCCCTACCTAACTATTGGATTTGTTATTGGATTTGTAATATGAAAATACCCTACAGTTTTGATGTACAGTATATAATGAATATGACATACTTCTTGTTTTAGACATAAAATGTGCAGTGAAAGACGTCACCGAAGGGAGTGAATATCAGTTTAGAGTATCAGCAATTAACGAGTCAGGTGCTGGAGACCCAAGCCCCCCTTCGGAAATGGTCTGTGCCAAGAATCCCAACAGTAAGTAATTGTGCCTTACTTGTAATATAATCATGGTTAGCCTGGTCAACATAACATTTTCTATTCAATCCTACAGTGAGACCACATTTCAAAGATCCAGAAGATTTCATGGTCGTCAGAGCGGGCAACTCAGTTCGGATCAAAATTAATTATGAGGTATGAAACATAATAACTGTAATTAAACTTGTAGCTCTCTGCTCTTTCGCTGAACTTTTGTTTCTGGTGTTGTTTTGTCTAGGCTGAACCTCCTCCTCAAATCACCTGGCTAAAGGACGATGAGCCCATATCTCCGTGGATTAATGTTATCAATACAGAAGGGCTGTCTCAGCTTGTTATTCCATCGTCAAAGCGCTCCGATTCAGCTGTGTACACAATCATAGCCAAAAACTCAGTGGGAGAGGCTTCCTTTGATATTGAAGTTAGAGTCACAGGTAATTAAAAGTTCAGTACAGTAAAATATGAATTGAATTAATTGCTTAAAAGATAAATAAAACAAAAAGGCCAGAAGGACAGAAAACAGTTCACATCATGCCCAACAAAATGCCATGTGCAGATAACATCTTATTTAATTTTCTTTATTTCGAAATAGCCAGAGCAAATATTGTTTAGTCCAGGATATCAGGCATATAGTAAATATCAAAGAAGTTTGATTCAGAAGTCACATTCTTGACCCTGTTACACAATGGTAACAGTGAAACTATTAAAACATTTGATTTGGCTCTATAATAAATACAGACACTCTTTGGTTTCTGGACCACACACAACTAAATAAAAATATAAATGTTTGGCAGATGAACCTAAGAGCCCTGGCCCAGTGGAGATAGAGCAGACAGTGCATGGGAAACTGCTGATCTCGTGGGCACCCTCACCTGACCAGGAGCTGGATGACCGCCTGTACTACGTAGTGTCCCAGTGCGACTCAAACAACCGCATGTGGAAGAATGTGGCCGACCGTCTCTTCACCAACAGCTACACGGCCATCAACATCAACCCTGGCGTCGAGTACCGCTTTAGGATCTTTGCCAAGAATGACATGGGCCTCTCCGATCCATCCCATTCTCCTCCTTGGGGAGTGAACAACAACAGAAGTGCGTTAGAGTTTGTCACAAGGCCTTTGAACGTCTCCCAGAAGTCATAGACAATCTGAAAGAATTGGTATGAGAGGCTAGTATTTACACTGCTCTGAACTAGAATAGTCCTGCCTAAGGGAGGAGTTATACCTCCTATTATAAAAGAGAGCAACAAATGTTTGATTAAGGCATAACCATCCTCCTCCTGTTTACAATAGACCTTGGTCAAATGAGGATTTAGCCTAGTCAAATGCCAACTAGGAACTTAGCAGCGGTGAGGGAAAAGCCATCAGAGAGAGGAGGAATCATCCATAACACAACTAGCAGGTAAGCAAAGGAAGATTCAGGTATAACCCCTCCCTTAGGGAAGGACTAATCTTGCTCAGGGCACTATTAATTCTGGCTTCTCAGACCAGTTGTTTCAGAGAAAAAATGACTTCCAGCTGGCAGTCAAAGCATCACAATTACAAAAGGAGGGTCCAGTTTTAAACAATAAACTCCTCCAATTTCCTACTCATTTTAATACAGCAAAGCAAACATTATCAGCATGGTTGTGCACGTAATTTGAAAAATCCTTTTATTTCTTGTATATTTTCTGTTTTATCTAGTTCCTATTCCGGCAAATGGACTGAATTCAACAGAAGTGAGCTTTGAGAGGCCACCCTCCATCTTGGTCCCTCTCAAAGTCCATACACCACCCAAGGGTTACCAGCTTTTCATGACATGTGCAGTACGAGGATGCCCCACCCCCAACATCTCCTGGTACTTGGACAACATCTGCATCAACTCTGATAACCACTACTACATGACCAACTCTTTCGGCGTCTGCTCCCTGTACATTCTCCGAGTCCGGCCCAAAGACAGTGGGGAGTACAAAGTGGTGGCTGTCAACTCGTTTGGACAGGCAGAGTGCTCCACTAAACTCATAGTTAAAGGTAAGATTTACAACTTCAAAACAGAAACAGGTCTACTGACTTTTTTATTGCTAAATTCGATTTTTCAAAAATTGCATAAGTGAAGGTGTGCAGAGATAGAGGGGAGGTGAAAACTGACCATTTCTAAACACATTTTCCTCAAATGCAAGACAATACAGTGTTACTTAACCATGCATGAATCACACAAAATACAACATGCTAAACTACTGATGAGTGAAAATTATTATTCTAACGTGATTAAAAGTTTATATTGTGTCCTTTAACATCTCAAACTGCTAGTCTCTGATTTGATCTCATTCTTTGAGGTCTGAGGGCAAAGGTCAGATGCTTTGTCTGCTAGTTTCTACAGGAACTTGCACTTGGCTTGCAACAATTAAAACCAAATTTTCTTTTGAATTCATTATTTGTATTAAAAAATATGGAATTAAATAAAGAAAATTTCAAAAGTCAAATAATTCTGTACATCTGAACACAATGTGGGACACAGTAACAGTGACAGTTTCAGTATATTATAAATATATTATGCAAAATTGAGAGCTTGTTCCTTTCTGATTTACCCACTCAAAGCAATATTTGCAATGATGCAGTCATGCATGTTTACATGATCTTTATTTGCTTACAATCAAGACACCACTGCTCCAAAAAATTCCATTTTACGCAACCCATTAATACATGGCCACTCATTTAAAAAATCTCATGTACCAATCAGCAGTGTGGCATAGCAAGTTTGATTTTTTATTTTATTTTTTTAAATTTTTGAATAATCTGCAGTTTGCTGCCCTGAAGTGTAGCTATCCATAGACGGGGCCGTCAGCATGGTCCAGCAGTGCAGTACTTTGTTGTGAATGATGACATACTTTAAAGGGGCAGACAGAAATCAGCTTCTCAGTTTTCAGGAAGTCAGCTGATGTGTGACTTGAATTACACAAGCAACAATTTCTGATTTAACATTTTTTACCTCCTACAGAATAAGATTATTTTTCAAGCAATGAAGAGCAGATGGAAATAGAAGAAGTGCTTTGAGACTGAACAAACTGATTGAAGATACTTTTTTTTTTAATGGGAAAAGAAATTAAACTGGTAAAAATAATGGCTAATATCAAAAGTATCTTAAGTGGGTGGAAAATTGAGAGTTTTTGCAAGTTTATTATTGTGTGAAGCCATTTTGGTAATTTCACATTTCGCTGGTAAATACAAATGTCTTTTGAAAGTGTACTAATTACATGCAGTAAAGAAGTAATCGTAACATTTTATTTAAAATACAATAAAAATAAAGATTTCTGTACATTTTGTGTCTGTCAAATTACATGCAGTGATTTTTTGGCTCTTGTCCCAACATAGTGCATCTTTAAAGGCAAAAGCATGTTCAAAGAAGAGTGTGTAGAGGACACATACAGTGCAAGATTGACACACTTTTCATGGCCTATAAAAAAAACCCCAGCAAATTCCATTTACTATAATTTCCATCACACATGAAGAGCAGCTAACCACAGCTCCTCATCTCCATCAGAGGCATTATTATCATTGGCCCCGCATCAGGGAAGTATGATTTTGAGTGACATTTCCAGGCCTCAGCTGCTTCTACGTTTGTGCCAGGGGCGTCTGCCATTGCCTAGAGGTTTAGCCCTGACAGAGAAACATGCTCTGTGAGGGTAAGGTGAAGGGGAGACCATGAAATCTATGGTTATTCTCAAACCACAGACAGACGTGAGTTGTACTTCATTACATTTACAAAAATGCATTTGCTTAACTTTTAATAAAACTGCTCTCCTTGGAATAGTTTTCTTAAGACAGTGCCTTGAGTAAGAATACTGAATAATACTACAAATAAAGAATTAGTCTTACAGTTACTATTGACAAAGATTTTTTGTCAAATACATTAAATGATTTGAACAGTTCTTGCATTGCTTCTTTAGATATTATTCTGTTTTTCAAATGTGTGTGGTCTGTCCTTTAAAAATACCAAATTTTATGTATTATAAGGTTTTGTCCTTATTCTGTTAACTTCAAATTATAAATCTGATGTTATGTCTAGAAAGTTACACTTACAAATAGTTTTCCAAACACTTTAAATTTAGTCCAGTTCTTTGGATCACTACTTGCACATATTTTAAAGTAATGGTAGGCTACTCTTACTTAAAAACAATTTTTAGCTCTTCTGCGCACTGACAGAGCACGCACAAGAAACAGTGTTATCCACAGAGACAGTAAACAAGGAGTGGGCTGATCAGGCCCATGGTCAGTGGGAACACGTCAGAGAGGTGTCAATGACTGCGTTAATAGCAGCCTGTACCGCGGCACCAGACTGTCTGACATACACACAATACCAAGATTATTTTTACCCTACAGAAACGGTGAAAAACAAAGTGATGGTAGAGGTGCTAAAAATGCTCCCATTGAACTAAAGTAAAATTGCTTTAAGTCGAAGGAAAAAGAAGGCATCCAAATTACATGAAAAAGCCAAGTGAATATGTGAAACATGAATATTAAAATTGGTAATGATAACACTGCCACTGTCAGGTTCACTGTCTGTAATTGTTCCTGTTCAAAGCTCATATGCAATGACATTTGTACTGCCAGTAAATCTATCCCACTTTTTGGATTTCAGTATTGATTTCATGAACATCAACAAAACTTTTCATCAGTACTGTTTAACACAAAAACAGCCCAATTTATTCCCCCAGAGTTTGACCTTTGCTCCAAACCACAGGATTGACTGTAGACTTCTCAATAAAAAAGCATATCATTCATTATTAGAAATGACTGAGTCAGTAGCACTTCAAATTCTCCTAATTGCCAAGCCCTAAATGGTTAATATTGTTGGAGTATATTTGGTTATGTTTAGCTTTGACTTCATGCAGGCTGCTTCTTCTCACAATAGACAGTAGAAATTCGTGCAATTGTCTTACATGATTTGCATACAGTCCTAGTACTTTTACTGAGAACCTTCTTTAAAAATAACTCATGTGGATTATCAGTTAAGCCCCATGACGAATACACTTACAGAAATAGTGTTGGTTGTTTATATGGGCTCTGGTCCTGTCTCTTTCCAAAATACTGTAAAATCTTATAGAGGATAGGATTTCTGATCTGTTCCCATTTCATAAGCCCTGACACCTGCTACAGTCTTGCAGCTCATACTAGACTGGACAAGGTGCAAACTCTACAAGTGTCCCTCATCACACCAATGACACTCCAGTTTATTTTCACTTTTCTGTTCTTTGAGCTCAGCCCTACTGGTTGACCTTATTTTCTCGGACTGTTCCCAAACCTTTAAGTAGAGAGCCTATTGTCTTAAATATGTTCTATGTACATTTTCTGGTGGAGTACAGTTGCACAATTTGGGAAAAATATTGAACTGCAATTGTTTGGGACAAGTATTAAGATTGGATGTGATGTTTTAAAAATAGGGTTCTGTTCAAAGTTCACATTTTAAGTGCATCCAGCAGAACTGACAAAAGAACTGTCAAACTAATAATGCATGAATCACATTTTAGAGATCTAAACAGGGTTAAGGTTAGCATTTCTTTTTGCAAGTATAAGGATATTTTTATATTTGTGGAGGAAATTGCAGTACTTGCAGCCTTTGTGAATAGCTAATTGCGTTCATTCAAATTGCATTGTTGAATCAATTGTGATTAATCTTGCAGAGCTACCATGGAAATGTTACTGCTTTTCCTGGAATTTTCTACAGTATGACATTAGATTTAATTATCATCTTAGAGACAAGCATGTTACACCAGTTACTGGTAAGATCTGTGGGGATCACAGAATGCATTTTCCAAGGCATTACAGAGCAATAAAAAATACCTTTAGCTGAATGGATGCAAGAGAGATATGTTTAAAGCCATACTGTGCAATATTCCAGGCAAATCAATGACACCTCTTCTGAGTCAAGCAGGTGGCAGATGCTCTCCAGAAAAGTTACATATTGCACCTTTAACTTTGCTGTAAGTGCAACTACTCAGTTATGTGGTTCAGAATATCAATGTGAATCACACCAAACTGCAGTTAAATTTGTGTTTTTATTAACATTATATGTAATTTATAAATAAAACTTTTCATATACTTCCTTTGGCCTTTATGCTGCACGTGTCTCCAGTAAAGCAGAAATGTGATTAGGTGTCCAAAAATACCAGACTCTGACAGACGGTAAATGGCCTATAAGATCACCTTTGCTATTTAAAAAGTGACAGCAATAAAGATAGCAAACTGGCTAACCTGACGTTTAATGTCATTCATGAACTGAAAGTGAAAGTTTTGTGTAAAAAACACTGTATTCCACTATGAGCCTGATGATATATAATCAATCATCAGTAATACAAAAATAAGTGAAAGTGAAACTTCAAATCAAAATCTTAACACACTGCAGACATTTAAACTGCTTTGATCAAAACAAGACCAAAAAGACATACATCAAATTTGTTTTTCTATTTGTTCATTGTTTATGTTTAGCAATTGTAGGACAAATTTAGATAAGCTTCCCACAACCCACAATATTAGTGCAACCTCTTTTTCACTGAGGTGGAGTTCGAGCAGGATCCTCGGAGTTGCTTGTGATTTTATTAATTATCTACATTTACAACATAAAACACATACAAAAAAAACGTATCCACAGTACTTAACATTTTTCCTTTGCAGCATCTACACAAAATGCTAAACTGCGTCAGTAGAGTACACATTCATTTGCCTGTGTTACAGATGTGCAAGCATGGTGTGGATGTAAAGAGCTTACCTTCAGGTCAGAGATCTCTTGCAGTTATGTATCAGCCTTCCTTTATGAGGTCGAGGTGACTATTCAAACTGTCGAGATAATTCGTGCTAGTTTAACCTCTGACAATGTCAACTCAAAAAGATGCTGCAGGCTATGAGTGCCACACGTCACTCCATCACAGCCACTATCTTTTTATAATGCCATGAGTTCAGCCAGCGCTGTCGGCATGTTGAGAGAAACTTTGTCCACTAATTGGAACGGGCAATGCATCACGAAGTTGAGATTGTTTTACTGAATAAAAGCTCTCAGATGAGTTTTTATGGTCCTATAAAATCTGCAGCAGTGTTATCGTATTACTGGGGACATTAAGTAGCTGCCAATAGATTGCGTTTTTGTTTTAAACTTAACTTTGATGAAATGGTACTCTATTCATCTTACTGCTATTGCTATAAAAAGTTTCAACTACATCGAATGGTGTTTATAAACAACAGACTGGGGCCAAAATACTTCCTTAACAAATCATAATGGAAAATATTATGTGTTGTCTGGTGACTTCATATTGTCAACACTGGACAACTGGCTTGATACATCCCAATAGCAGATTGAATGATGGGTCATAATGTATTTCCAGTTCTGAGTGCTAAGTGATCGCTTTCATGGGGATAAGTAAGAGGAACCTCCAACCTTAGCACGGACATAGTATGGGTATATCTCTCCCATGTAAGGGTTCTCATCCACTCCCGAATTTTATTACCGAACAAAAAGGGGAGTCTCCTTTTTCAAATCAGAGAGATACAGTGAAGAGCTCAGGAGGGATTGCTGAATGTAAACTGTGGGGATAACTGGTAAGTATACTCATTATTTATTTGATTAAAATGTTTTGAAATGTTTTACTTCAAAAATAGATAGACATGTAATTAAATAATATGGTAACAGCAAAGAATGATATGTCTAATGAAAATTCTTCTTTGTAAACGTGCATCTTCCAGGCTCATTTTAGTGTTGCGCTGCTTGGCAAGATGTTCCATGTAATCATTCTATCTCACTGGGAAATGGGAACAGAAAAAAGGAAAAGTCTATTCTCTGTTTTTAATCCTGTCGACCCAAAGTTTTTGGACAGACAATGTGACCTGCCTAGTGGCTTCTAATGACTAATCAGCAGCACTTCAAAGTCTCCACCTTAACTCTTAGCTGGAGCTACTCAAAGGATTTTTAGTAATTGTAGCTTTTGCATTTTATTACCTCAACTGAAAATGAATAGCCACATTATCAGTTATGCAAAAATGTTCTCCTATTTATTCCCAGTTTAAATTTCAATCTCTATATTTGGCTATTTGGCAATCTTGTTAATATTCCACTGCATTGTTTCACGTAATCATGGGATGAGGACTTTAAATCACTGAAGAGATCTAATGTGTGTGGGAAGTTATTGATTGCTCCGGTAATGGTACTAATGACTGAAATCTATGAATCAGTGGAATTGAAAATGTACAGGAACTACAGAAATCAATAATTAATCTAATAATTTACCCAATTTAGTATCTGTTACGATTTAATTAACATTTTCAATAAATAAATAAATAACCAAATTAATTATGTACATCTTTTCTTTGACTAGTTTCTAAATTATTCTGTTTCTTTTTAAGTAGTACAATATCTTAAAATTTGTGCTGTAAAGGATAGAAAATAATAAGCATCTGATTTATTATAGAAACTAATAAACAGGGCTTCACGGGGATTAGGTTTATAGTCTCAGTGGCATGAAATGGTCTTTAATATAATCATTTAAGTGTATTAGTTATTGTAACAGAAAATACATAATTGATATACATGGATGCCTGAGGAAGGACACAGCATCGCAGTACCAAGGATAAGCATCTGTGAGGCAGTTTGATGCTGAGACACCGTGACTCTGGCTAAGTTTGGAGCCCACTTCAGTTATATGGCCGGCCTTGCTATCTGACTCCTGCAGCAGTTGGGCAGAGTCAGCCATAGGTGGGATTTCACATTCCTCATTTACAGTGTCCCAGCAGGGCAACTGTCTTCACAAGCCCCCACCCTCTCCTCACCACCTCCTTCCCCCACCCCCACCTCCTTCCCCCACCTCCTCCTGACAGGCTGATGTCATCGGGCTACACCAGAGCAAGTTTCAGACTTCGGTGTTTCTTTCAACCTTTTCTGGCTCTTGACCCTGAAAATAGGTCTCCCTGCTTCTCATGACCCCAGCAACAGAAATGGTTCAAGTTGGGTCAAGTTGCTACTGAAGTGCAATTTCAAAAGGCATTTCACCACAGGATTCAAATGGCTGTATTACATGGACACTGTAGTGTTCAAAAGGTTTTTTTCCTGTTGTTTATGTGGAGTTTTCAGTAAATTCTGTATAACAAAAATATGTATTAGCTTGAGGTCCAATCTATTTTCAACTATTTTTAATTTGAATTCATACTTCTTTAATCATATTCCACAATTACTACATATACTATTTATTAGTTTAACTAACATTTTTTTTCTTATTTTTACATAGTAAGGAGAGAATATTTTCCACCCTCTGGTGACACTCAACTGATAAAAACATGAGTTCAAAACAGGATGCTCCAGCCCCAGGTAAATCTTTCATTTATTGTATGTTTGGCCTTTTACTAGACACTAAAATGGTATTGACTATCCATTAGAATCAGACAGCTACAACATATGTAACTCCTCTCTATGGGCACATACTTCCACATCCATACAGTTTTATTTCTAAGCACTTTGGGGCTCATGATGGTTTATGAAAGTGCTATCAGTTTTGCACAAAGGTACACATTAGTCTTAAAGGTGTCCTGAGGTCTACCTGGTCCAAAAGCTGCAGTATTTTAGCAGCGATTGGTATGCACAAGCTAACACCTGACTGTCTCCCCACACATGGATTAGGTGTGAATCATCCTTCAGGAACAAGGTTACAAGAATATTCTCTGCATTTAGAAAAGAGCCCAGCCATCCCCAGAGAAATCATACATACACTCTTTATGCACATATTAAACCTCTTCTTCAACTTGTGGAGTGGCTGCAGAAGAGTAACAGAGGGAATAACTGATGCTGCATTACTAAGTATAATAAAAAGGTCAGGCTCAAAACAATATTTATCTCAGCACATTATATAAGTATGCCCTCATAATGAAATAACTGCTACCTAAAGTCATCAAGTCCCTATCTTTGAACAAACACTCAAAGACTCACTATAGATGAAAGGTAACTTCATAAATTTAATCTTAACAAGCAAACAAAATTCAAAACTATCAGGGCATTGCATCTTTCTCACAACAAATAAACATTGAACTGACGACCCTCTTTAGTTTACTTTCATGAATATGCTTATGTTGTTATATAACTCAATACAAAAAGGATGACATAATAGTCCTAAATTCAGTCCATTTTTAAAATGTTTATTGCTGGGACCCAGATTCCATTAATATTCTATAAATTACAGAACAGAGCCAGACACCCCACCATTTCCTCTCCATACATTGTTTTAAATGCAATCTATTTTACAATAAAAAGTTGCAAAGCCTTTACTGATTAGAGCAGAGTACCATTTTTAATATACGATCCTTGAAAATACTTTTATTGTTTTTCATCACATGAATTGAATAATGCCCTATGATAGACAGACACCATAGGCATCATAGCTCACGTACTCTGGCTGAATCTCAACAAGAGTAATTTGCCCTTTCTATATTAACACCACAAAGTCAGAGCATGAACCAAGCCTTAGTCACTATGCAAGGCAAATGCAAGGCACAGCTAAGTGACCGACAGATGGGCAGCTGTGATCTGCCATTTCAACAGGTGCCGTATGAACTTGCACCCAAACATGTCTGCGTCAGATCTGTCAGTGGTCCCTGGAAGTGTGTGTCATTGTCATTGCTGCTGTTAATAATGGTGAAATATAAATATCTTTAGAGAATTTAAGCATTAACCACTAGGTGCAAGACCATTGTAGCTTGGTCTATAAATAAAGCCGTGTGGTGTGGCTGTGAGACTACAAATCTACAAGGAAATGTCGGCCCCTGGTGGATTTTCATGCAACTGCAACACATCTGTGGTCGTTGCACTACAGTAGAAGTATAGTGCTTTGATTGGACACATTTCATAGAAAAGACAGACTGCTGTTTTAAATCAACAGAATTAATATAATTTCAATAGTTAATGCATCAGGTTTTCTTTAAAAGACAGATTTAACATTGTACTAATGTTCAACTAGAAGTGCTTACTTCTTTTACAAAGCACAGAAATTACTGTAAATGAGCAACACTCATTTACAGTAATTTCAATACAGTCACTAAACTCCTGCCACTGTTCATTCAGTATCATTGTTTTAGGGAAAGATATGTGTCCTACAAAAGCAAACTAATAACAGTATTTAAATAACAATCCTTGAACTAACATTCAATATTTTTTCTATGCATATTTTCTTCACAGTGGCTATAAAGAAGAGATCCAAGGTGCCTGGGGTGGTGGTTACACAGTTTGTTGAGATAGTCCCCATAGGAAAGACAACTCCAGACTTCACTAAAAAACCCACGCCTCTAACCATACAGCAAGGTAAGACGAGATGCTGATAACGATGGTATAGACTTAGACAACTTAGACTTACAAACTTTATTGACACAAAGGAAATTATTTGGACATTATTTGTTATGGTAAGTTTGAAAACATGTTTGCAGACTGATTTCTTTAACAAATAAGTTCTTGTTTTTTTGTGTGTGTTTTGGGTTGTAGGAAAAAAGGCCATTTTTAAAGCGATGGTTTGTGGAGTACCAGCGCCAACAGTCACCTGGACAAGAAACAAATGTGAGATGAATGATCCAGAGAAGTACAAAACCAGATTGGATGAAAGATCTAAGGAGTATATTCTAGAGGTGAAAATGACAACGAATACTCTCTCTCTCTATTTTTTTATCAGTATATTAGTTTACTTATGAAACATATTTCATATATTTATTTAGATAGCAGATGTACAGCCTGAGCAAAGTGACACATACAAATGCACTGTCACCAATCAATTTGGGGAAGCCATCAGTACTGCCATTCTAAATATAATCCCAGGTAACCCATAAGCCACATAGTCCATATATCAGATGTGTTATTATTATTATTTTCAAAGCTTGATATTTTCATCTTTACAGTTAAAGCCAAGAAAAAGGGGGACAATGGTATGGGACACGATAATAATATGATAATAGCATGTTAACTGTTGCATCATAAACTATTTAAAATGCTATTTATTTTCAGATGATCAAGGACCAAATGATTTCCGTTCAATGCTAAAGAAAACGTAAGACAACAGATTTTTCCCACCAAGGTGTGTGCCATTATAAAGCCCTTTGTGCTCAATAATTCTGCTTTCATTTTGTCAGAGTGGTTAAAACCAGGAAGAAACAGCCCCCACCACCAAAAGAGGGTGAGATTGATCCGAAGCTTCTGGAGCTGCTCCTCTGTGCACCAAAGAAAGACTATGAGAAAATCTGCTTTGACTTTGGTGTCACTGACTTCCGCTGGATGCTCAAGAGGCTCAAACAACTGAAAAAGGAAAGAGAGGATGAGCAGGCCAAGGTACTGTGCAATGCAGGTTTAAAAGAAGAAAACAAAAGCTGACAAAATATTGTGTGCTTGTGTACGCAGCTTGGATGTACAGTATAGGTGAATTTGGCTGGCACTCTTGGCTGATAGCATTACATGTTTCCCTGGGTTTCCTTGAGCACGCTTATTTCAATCAACCAAAATGCATACAAAAAGCTAATCCTTCAGCTAGGTACTCCTCATCAAGACTCTGACTTGTTGAAGAATGGGTCAGTTTCAGATAATAAATTACAAATACATGCATTTTTTTTTTCTGTGGTAATTGAAAATCATTATCTGATTATCTTATAACCCTTTTCTGTCAAACACCCATATTAATAAGCATTCTAAAGCATTATAAAACTGTATTATCATAAGAAAATGTATCCAATTTCACAGCTCATTTGCAAAGAAAGCAACAGTACAATAATAATGTTTGTAGGTTGTGGAGGCACTGGATGAGGTCAAACAAATTGAAGTGAAACCCAACGGGAAAGCTGAATTTAGCGTCGATATGAAGCTGTGGGATCCCAACAGTGCAATTAACTTATATAAGGTGAGATCACACACTCCAAAAGCAATAACGAGAACACGAATATATTATGAAAACCAATGGGTATCTTGTCTCCAAAGGATGGAGTTCTGATCCCATACAGCGATGATGAAAACGCAAAGCATTGTTTGAAGAAAAATGGGACAAAGTATGTTTTCAGCATCAAAGATTTGAAGCCAGAAGATGCAGGTTTCTATCAGCTCGATGTAGAAGATGCAAATGTCCTTACAACTGACTTTAAAGGTAAAATCCTGCTCTACACGCTGACAAAAAAGTTGAAAATTAAAACAAATATTTGCTCTTGTGTGTAGTGCCTGCTGTGGAGTTTGCAGCCCAGCTCAAAGACGTGAAGGCAATTGAAAATGAGGATGCAGTCTTTCAGTGTGTCCTGTCCACACCCCTAAATAGAATCACATGGTCCACAGAGAAGGGTTCACTTGACAATGAGGAAAAATATGAGATCACCGTGTCAGAAGACATGCTAACTCACACGCTCAAAGTGAAAAACTGTGAAATTAAAGATACTGGGACTTACTATGCAATCGCTGGGATAATATCAAGTAAAGCATCTCTCACAGTTGAAGGTGGGGCATTTTTTATTTTAAATTCAGGAGCAAAATGTCAATAGAAAAATTGTATTTCAACTGCCTTAAATGCTACCAAATGCCATGTCCAAAATATTTAAAAATACACTGAACCAATCTGAGTTCTACCTAAAGCTAAAGTTTAAGATAAATATAGTATAATCATAATATAATCTCTGTAATCAAAAATGTACTTTATTTATTTTTAAATTTAAAATTTTTATTTTAATATTTATTTGTATTTATTTATTTTTTATTTTATTTTAAAATTTACATATTGTACAAACCTAACTTAACCAAGTGTATTTATTTCTGCTAACAAACACTCCAACAAACCAACTATTTTTCACATTATTACTATTTTTTACAGCTGATCCAAATGCTGGAAAAGGCAAAAAGGGGGACAAATCAGGAGAGGATCTGTCTAATTCATCCGGGTTACAGAAAAAAGATACGGACACAGGCGGAGATGGGAAAGACGGGAAAGACGGAAAAGATGGAAAAGATGGAGGAGATGTGGGGACAGGTGACGGTGACGATGGATCTGGAGGAAAAACTGGCGACGACGACGGGGCAAAGAAGAAGCCGACAAATGGCCCGCTGATTCCAGACACAACAATAGGTCATTAACTAAGTCACATGATAACTGAGCTAATATATTGAAATAATCTATTGAATTTGTGTTGCAGATAGAAGTGTTCAGTTTGTCAGTGGATTGTCCGATACAAAAGCTAATGTTGGAGAAAGAGTGGAGTTTTCCTGTAAACTGAGCAGTGATACAGCTGTGGGGAAGTGGTACAAAAATGGTAAACTGGTAAGAACCACATTTGTAACACAGGAAACTTCATTTTAAGGGTTGGCTAATTGCTAGAAGATTTAACTTTTTCTTTACTAAGTACACACTGGATCCATTACATAACTCTTTAGGACTGTAACTAACAATTAGATTTGAAATGGACAAGTCAGGGATCATTTTTTGATTAGTCAAACAAATATTTCTGATTCCTTTTATTTAAGGGCAGCTCAAATAAAAGTGTGATTGCAAGTGGCATGTGTTAAGAGTCTGTTTATATTAACAATTAAAGATGATTAAAATAAACAGCAATTATTATAGTAGTCGAACAGTTACAGTCATCATGATTAATTGGTGCAACCCCAAAGCTATTTACTTCACTGACTGATGATTTTTTTTCTTTTTTTCTAGCTAACTGAAGAGGATGGAGTAACAATTATTAAAGATGGAGCATTTCATAGGCTGATTATAAACTGCTGTAGTAAAGAGGACGCTGCTGTGTATCGCTTTGAAGCCGAGGGCCGAAAATCAGAGGCCACACTCACTATTGAAGGTCCCGACAAAAAAGCTTTCTTATAAATCTTATTATATTTGTTATGATTGCAAACTTAATTCATCTTTTGTTCTTATCACTTATAGATCCACCAAAGATTGACTTGGACGCTTTAGGCAAATTCTCCCAACCTGTTATAATAAAGGCAGGAGAAACTGCAAAATGGAAACTGCCTTTTTCTGGCGGGGCTCCTATGACCGTCCAGTGGTTCAAGGAGGATGATGAGCTTTTGCCAGGCCTCAATGTGAAGATTGAAACATCCGACACGGAGAGCCAACTGCGTCTTACAAAGTGCCAACGAAAAGACAGCGGAGAGGTGAAAATCAGACTGAAAAATGAGTATGGGACTTTTGAAGCAACCTCAAGACTCATAGTTTTAGGTAGGTATCATCACAATTTTACGGTTATTTCTGATTATTAACACCATGACCGAAGATTTTAGAAATTCTTCATTTACTTTTATTCACATTGTCTAAAACACTACCCTTGCTCCTACTGGTGGGCAGCTTTGAAATTGAACTTTAAAATTGAGTTGATGTGGCATAAACAGACAGCTATAAAAGCACTTATCAGGTTCTACTTTTCTGGTTCAGGGTTCAGCACCTGTTTGTCTCCATGCAGATGTTACTGCTTTGCCTTGAAGCTTCTGAATTTGAAGTATGGCAAAACTTAGCTGTCTTGAATTTTTAAAATACAGTTGTTTTAAATGTTAAAAGATATCTTGAAAAACATGCAGTCTTACTTCGAAGTGTCCTCTCTCCATAGATCTGATCTGTAACTTGGCGTAGTGGCAGCACTTGCTACAAGGTCGATAAGTGCAATGCCACACTGGCGAATATTCTAGCCAAAGCAATAACATCCCCATAGAGACAAGCAGGTGACAGACCATCACCTGAAAAGTTACAGAGTGCACCTTTAAAGTTATAAGCCTATATTTATTCTTGTTTCAAAAATTATACTGTGACCTAACATGGTCAGTTATCAACAGTTATTGTAAAAAAAAAACTAGCCATTCCTTTTGGTATAATACATTTTCACATTCCACTAGCAAGCTCCAGCTGATTATGCCTTGTTCTTCCAGATAAGCCAACCCCACCTCAGGGGCCTGTCGACATTATGGAAAGTGCTGTAACATCTGTCGAATTTAAATGGAAGCCACCAAAGGACAACGGGGGCTGTCCCATCATAAGCTACATGATTGAGCGTCAACAAATAGGACGCAATAAATGGACTAATCTGGGCGAGTTTCCTGGCGACAATCCAAGTTACAAGGATTCTGACGTGGATCCAGGAAGGAGGTATTGTTACCGTATCCGAGCCAAGAACGCAGAAGGCATAAGTGATTACCTGCAGACGGAGGACATAGCAGCTGGTGTTCTACGTGAGTAATTAAGTTAATGTGTCTAATTAGCTGTGTTTGTATTGCAATGCTTAATTTAGCAACCAACAGTCATATTTATAGCAAAAACATTGGATGCAAATTAAACTGTAATCAGGATAAATATTGAAAGTAAAAGTGTCACGTTTTGTGCTAGTCCCAAGCCAAGTTAAATAGAGCTAAAAGGTTCACCAAGAAGGCCACCTGAAGCCAAATAAATGCAAAATTTAACATATTTAGGAGTAGGCCTGTCACAGTAACAGATTTTGAAGATCTATATATATTGCTGAAGTAAATATAGATGATAATTGATAATATCGAAACCAAAACCTAAAGCAGAATTATCCCAAAAATGATTATAAATGTATAATATTGTTAAAAAAAATTACTTGCAATAAATAAATAGCAGGATGCAGCACAAGTAATTAGTGTGGATCTATAATATGTTTATCATAGAAACTTCTACAGCTCAAATCTCACCATATTGCAAAAAAAAAAAAAAATGTCTCACTTGCACCACCAAAAATGACCATCTGTTCCATCTGTCATGTATTGAATGATAACAGGATATAGTATTTATTATTTATTTATTTATTTACCCAAAAAAGACAAGAAAATTTAGCTACATTTTGTAATAGTATCCTAAATATAAAATGCAGATCAGTATAACCAAATTGTGAATCTTAAGCTTAAGGAAAGGTAAAATGATGAAGGATATGCAAAAGTCTTACTTGTAACAGAAAATAACGTTCAAATAATATAAAAGATCATAAGTTACACATCTAAATCGAATGTGCATAGTGCATAGTAAGTACTGTACTTTCTCATCAGCAAGTACAAAATTCTGCAATAAATACTGTATGTTGCTAATATTCTTGTTGCTATAGGTTACCCTGGTGCACCATCAGCGCCTAAAGTGGTCAGTGCTTTTAAACTGCATTAATCTAACCTGGTGTCCTCCTTGTGACACTGGAGGAACCAAAATAGTGGGATACAATCTGGAAAAGAAAAAGAAGGGCACCAACTACTGGAGCCTTGTGAACCAGGGAGGGCCAATTACAGGTACATTTAAAAAAAGACAATGAAAGTCAAAGTGTATGATCATTGTAATACATTATTGTTTTAATAGATACAAAGTTCTCAGTCAAAGATGTCATCGAGGGAGCTGCATATGAATTTAGGGTCTCTGCCATCAACCTGTCTGGGCCTGGAGATCCAAGTATCCCATGTGAGACAGTGTACGCAAGAGACCCTATGAGTAAGTTCAAAGGTGCTTTATGTAACTTTTCTGGCAGAGGGTGTGCCACCTGCTTCTCTCCATGGAGATTACTTAGCCTTGAATATTCGATAGCATGGCATTGCACTTATACAGTTCCAATGACACAAACAAGTGACACCACCAGGCAAAGTTACAGGTAAGATCTATGAAGAGGCAAGTCCGGTCAAAGCAAAAATGCATGTTTGTCAGGGTAGTTTTGGCAATAAAAACACTAGTACTCTAATGAATGCATGATATATAAGTTTACTGCGGAAGACAAGCAAAGTAAAAACACTGAATCATGCAGGTGGTAGCTCTCCACTAGAAAATTTACACGAAGCACCTTTAAGTTTAAATATGTCTTCTCAATGCATGAAAATAACCAGTTCTTTATTTTTATTTCAGAACCACCAGGCAAAGTAACCGACCTAAAACTAACCTCGTCCAGCTACACAACCTTCTCTCTGGCCTGGACCAAACCAAAAGAAATCAAAGAGGTGCAAGATGAAGCCTTGGGGTATTATGTGGAAATCAGACCAATAGAAAGCCTTGACTGGACCCGATGTAATAGCACCCCAATTACTCTAACTTCTTACACAGTGCTTGGCTTGAAGGCAATGGCCTCATACTGGATCAGAGTAATTGCCACTAATTATGGAGGTGATGGAGAACCTCAGGGCTTCGACAACTACTTCATTGCCATGCCACCTGCTGGTAAAGAGACACTACAATCTGACCCAAAACATCTGCAAACCATCACAAGGACATTTCAACACATATTCAAGTTTTAACCAGTTTCACACAAACACAAACTCAGAAGAAAAACTATCACCAATGTGCTTTTACGTTTTTTTCACAGTAAGACCAAAGTTCACTGACCGTAACATGAAGACTTTTATGGTGGTGCGACTTGGATATACTGTCCGGCTCAACATCGGCTTTGAGGTACTTACCCTGTATAAAATATACAGTAAACTGAAAAATATATAAACATTCAGAGTACTGTTTTTTTTTGTATACCAGGCCTCTCCTCTGCCAGAGATCACCTGGCTCAAAGATGGCCTGCCACTGGGTAAACATGTGACTGTTACAAACTCAGACAAAGGCTCTCAGCTGCTGATTCCAACCTCAGAGCGGACAGACTCTGGCATCTACACGATCACCGTCAGGAACATAGTGGGACAGGAAAGCATCAATGTGGAAGTTCGAGTAACAGGTCAGTAGCTCATTAAAATGGCACTGTATGCTAGTAACACTATTATGAATACTGGAATAAACTGAACACAATCTTTACTTTCGAAACAGAAAGAGCAATTCAAAATGACAGGCCTACAACTCTTTCTAGTACTGTATAAAAATGTCAGTGCAAACTTTCTCAAAAAAGAGTTTGTGGTTTAGTGTGGTTTAGTGGTCTAGTGCGGTTTATATATATATATATATATATATATATATATATATATATATATATATATATATATATATATATATATATATATATATATATATATACACACACATATATATTTATATATATAATTCAATTCAACAAATATCTCTCTGGTTCCTAGACGAGCCAAAGCCTCCAGATGCAGTGGAGCTGGTTCAGAACACCCCCGGCACTGTGACCCTGTGCTGGACTCCCTCTCCGGACGAGAAGAGAGATGACCGACTGCACTACATGATATCCAAGAGAGACTCGTTCAAACGCACATGGAGGACTGAGGCTGACAACCTCTACAACAACAGGTTCACAGTGATCAACATTCTACCTGGAAGAGAGTACAACTTCAGGGTGTTTGCAAAAAATGACATGGGACTTTCAATGCCCTGTAAAGCCCCGCCATTTCAGACCAAAAAAGAAAAAGGTTAGTATAAAAAATGTAAATGTTTATTAAGTAATACTAGCCTACTATCCATATTTGGTGAAAAAAGCTTATACATAACACTATAACATTAAATTCAGATTGACTGTATTTATTAGTAAGAAAGTGAATCAAGTAGGTCTGTGTGTTTTAATGTAATTGTTTTTTTTACTTGCCTTAAAACATTCTCAAATTGAAACTGGAATTATATTTTAACTATTGCATGACAGATCCAGGTCTTTTCCTCATCTTCCAGTACAATGTGAATAGTATGTGTAGATATTTGTATTGGGAACTATTTAGATTGTTTCACAGTACTTCAAGTTTCATATTTTTTCTGACCAACAGAGAAGCTGACAGTGAAAATGCCAGAGCCAGTACCTCTGGATCTTCAGTGTCCCCCCTCGATCATTGTCCCGTTAAAGATGCGCACAGCTCCACAGGGATACGAGTGCTGCATGAGCTGTGCAGTAAAGGGAAACCCCACTCCAAGAGTGACCTGGTACAGGAACAATGTGAACCTCAACACCAACACAAACTACCACATCACCAACGTATGTGGGGTCTGCTCTCTGCTCATCCTAAGGGTGGGGGACAAGGACTGCGGGGAGTACAAAGTGGTCTTGGAGAACAAACTAGGGGTGGCTGAGAGTGCCATGACACTGAACATCAGAGGTATAGTGATGCGGTTTAATGTTTAAGTTTTGAAAGTCTCATTTTCTGTATACAAACATAATTAAAATGTGTTTCTTTACAGAATGAGAAGATGAATAGACAATGCAGAGGATGTGTAACAAGAAAAAATACTATGGACTTTCAAAGCAAAAACACAAAAGTAAAATGTGTATGTGGTCCCCTGTGGGTCTGCTTTATGTTAATCCACGTACAAATCTGTCCAGACAGCACCTAAAAAATAAATGCAATCCACATCTACTGCCAGTAGATGGCGCCTTTCTACCCATACAAGCTCACAGTACACAGATAACATGAGTATGGGGGTAGCTAATCTTGGGTAGACTGAATAAAGTTCACAGCAATGTTGACAATGCCATATTCTATAACTATAAGATAAAATATTTATCTTTTAGGCAGAAACCAACTACATGGTGGCAAGAAGTGGGCTTTTTTACCTCTATATAGTAGAGAACATATTTTTTCTCTTTTGATAAAGGAAATAATATCATTAGCTTTAACACAATGCCTTTTGAGAGCCCCGATAAACAATGCTGGTGTCAAATCCATGTGTCCACAAACACACACATACAAACATTTGAGTTTCTATGCTTTTTGGGGACATTACATACACTTCCTGAACACTGATCCAAACCTTAACCATAATGGATACCTGCCAAAACATAATCTATATCCTAACCTAAACCTACATTGTCCCATACTGTGCCTTTAATCCAAGTACTAACTTCCCATGTACTGACTGTATACAGAATTCAGCTCCTACAATGCAATGAATATCTGCACACAGACAGAGACACACACACTGCATCTATGGCCCGCCTCCTCTCTCTTTCCCCTCAGCCCCTCTCAGTCCTGCTGGGTTCACTCTCATCTGATGCACATGGACATCACCTCTCAGGATACAGCTGGATTACACTCATGTCCACTGAAGCCAGCAATTTAATCTTCAACTTTTTACACCACCTTATGTGAGAAAAGGACGACAGTTTAGACCAGCAGTTTGGGAACAATGTCAACAGTTCTATCTAACAATAAAGAAGAGACGGGAGTGAGAAAAACGCTGTTAGGCGCTTCTTCAGCTTCTGCCACTGCCACTTCTAACAGCCTGAGGGTAAGGGCCTGTCTCACCACCCCAACATTCAAGACAAATTACCCATAGTATGCTGTTTTACAAGATTGTGTGGATTTTTTCAACTCAAAACATATGACACTGTGACATCATATTTCATATGAGAATCTTCTAGAGTTAGAGTGGACAATATAATAACGTTTTCATAGTTGTTTTTACTTCTTATGTCAAAGGGGACTCTTGTGCAGCAAAAGCCCAAAGTAATACAAATGTTATTGTAACTCAAGTTAGGAAGCAGTGATAGTTCTTATGTTTCTTTTCCTTAGGGACATTTTTTACATTACTTACTATTTTAAAATATGGAGTCACCCCAGTAATGGTTTTCCAGTAGTGCAGGATGTTTCACATAGTAGTGCTGGTAGCCAGTGGAGTGATATTAAAGTAGTAAAGTTTGCAGTCTCTACCTAATATTGGTAGTTGCAAAACTAATAGTAACTCTACACATGTACACTTCTTGCACATGTGGTCGTTGCGTCATGATGTTAACAATTACTTGATTTTTATCTAAAAGTAAATACCGTAAAATCAGATACTAAATTGTAGTGAAAGGAAAACAAACTTGAACAGGATTTAAAGAATGCAGGCTGTATTAGGTGCATAATCCCCTGTTTATATGAAGTACGGTCCAGGAGAATTGGACAGGAAGTGAGGATGAGGAGAGAAAGAGAGATAGGATGACACCACGAGGAAGGGGGCAGAGCTCTGTGTGGGAACTAAGACTTTGTATTTATGGATGTTTATCTTTTTGTGAGTCCTGGGGGAAACTCACATTTTCCACTTGAGAATATCTGGTCAACAGACTCCAAGTTCCTCAGGAGACCAGGGACAGCTGAGTGACGCTCATAATAGTACATGGGGCCAAATGAACGGAGTGCATCCAACTGTTTATATGTGACGTCTTCAACTATGGTATTGCGCTTGCCAAATCCAAACAGTGCAGTCATTAATATACATTCAGTCAGGGTTTCCAAGTATCCAGAGACAGGCCAGAGGAAGTTGACATCAGAGAGGTACAAAACTAGAGGGACGTAGATTTCAACAAAGAAGGAACACAACTATTTACAAGTTCACAATTCATATTTGTCATTGTGGCGTTTCCATGTATTGATGATCATTTCTATCTATAATTCACCATAAATGTATTTATGTGGAAGGAGGAAGAAGGATGAGCAAATTATGATTTTGACACATAAAAAATAAATAAGATAGCTAGATAGTTGGCTTGATGGTTGGTACAAATAATTAGAATAAGTTGCGAACTGACAATTTAACTTCTTTCAATAAAGACACATGGTAAACTTCGATCATTTTATTACTCCAACTGAATAACAATGTCTACAATTGATTAATCTGACAGCAGTCCATATGACATTACATAGATTGGTTTAAATTCTACACACTTCTCATTGAAAAGCAATGAGAATCCTTCAGACTAAATTGTTTTAACTTCTTTGATGGATTGCATTGCTTTTTACTTTGCTCTTGATCTCGAGAGTGAAAGCACTGCATAGCTTGTCCAACTTCAGCAGGCAATAATGGACAAAATCTACAGCTGCCGCCAGAGCTATGACCTTATTTGGATGCGTTGAGCTATCTGCACTTGTCTGTGTATTTAAAGGATCAGTTCATCTCCCTGTCTTTAACTTGGCTTGGTATTTCAGACTACAATAAGTTTGCTAAAAGAAAACTGAAAAATGATTTGTCGTGTGAGATTTCTCCTTGATACACTTTAGACTTTTATTTAGAGTTATTTTAAGACAAAAAAATTTAATCCTCAACTTGATCCATCACAATTTTTGATAATTTAATAACTGCCTTTTGCTATAAACATAGTCAGATTTCTTCCTTCGAAGTCAGATTTCTGCTCCAAATCAGCTGCCTTTACTGACAAAGGTATATGTATATATTTAACAAATGTTTACCGTGTTAATTTGACAAGAACTCTCATATACTATCACATACTATCATAACATAATCTGCCAATCTTAAGTCTATATACTAGATTAGTAAAAGGCTTTATAATACTTTTGTTATGTATATCCTATTTCTACAAGTAAGTGACACCATTAGACGTGTTTAATTAGACTGGTTATTATGCTAGTTCCATCCTATTACAATACTATTACTGTGCTGTAATATAAACTTATTGTTTATATAACAATAAACTTATGTGTGCTTTTTTCTTTTACAGAATGATAAACTCTCACGGTAAGTTGTTTTATCAATCCAATAATTTACATTAGACTAGATTTTGGTAGTTTCACATTGGTCAGATGGTTTGCATTTTCAGGTTGAACTCCGCAAGAACCAGTAATGCACCCAGTGCATCCAGTGACACAGGTGTGAACCACGCTGAGTCGTACTTCTTAAGAAGAGAGCACAGACTGTCAGCACGGAGGAAAGCAGAGGAAGAGGCTGCCATAAATGACTACAAAAAGGTCTGATACAAAAAAAAGCTGAATTTGAATGCTTACTAGTTGCACAACCACCTTAAATCATAAAAAAAAATAAAAATAAATTATAATCATATAGTGTTAAAGCAGCTACACAGTACTGAAACTTTAACTTAAATTTCCCAAGCACATTCAATAACTTCCCTCTTTTTAGAGTTATTTCTCATTTAATTTTCTAACTGTAACAGAATTAAGCTTATTTGTAAAACATAGACCATATATGACAATGTATATACTATATATTTAATGACTCACTGTGTGTGGGATACAGATGTATGAGAAAGCACTGGCCACCAATCAGAGGCTCAAATCCAGACTGGAGACGAGTAAACAGGAACTGACTGTGATCCAGGACCAGCTGCAGAGAGCACAGGTAAACTCAGGGAACAAACATAAAAAGTCAAAATATCTCCACACAAATATCAGTAAAGCACCATCAGAAATGTAATATGAAAAGCTAGAGCAATAAGCCTCTACTGATCTCCCCCTGTGCTAAATTATACAGTATTGATACTTATTTTTGGATGACAGTGACATGTGACCATGAGAAAAGTTTGTGGTAACACAATAAAACCCTTCCACTGTTGCAGAAAGGGCGACCAGGAGCTTGTGGATCCAACATGCTAGAAACTGAGAAAAAGGTATAAACTCACCATTAATATGTTCTGAAATTGAAAATCTTTATACTTATGTTCTTTTCTTCATCAAAGGAAAGTTGGGCCCTGAAAAAGAGAATATCAGATATAGAGGAACAATTAAAGGTAAGAAATCATGGATAATATAACAATAACAAGTTGGGCTAGACTCCCTGCAGAATGTGACTGCTGTGCCTGGCTCCTATTTTTCTCCATTGTTTTCTGTTTACACTTAACTTTCCCTTTTGTCCAAGAGCATGCAACAAAAACCTGTTGTTCATCTGTGAATGAGCCACACTGTATCTTGTGCCCAGTCAAAATAACAGCACATGTACTGTACGGGTTTGCTTAAAAAAAAAAAAAAGTATATTGTCACAAATTGAGTTAAGTCTACATCATTAGACACTAGACTGACAGAAGCATGGTAAATATTAAGAACAAAAAGTGTATACACCGCATATCAACTATTTTATAGTCATTCTACACAACACAAATGTAAAACACACCAAAGAACTAATACACATGCCAAAGTGAAGAGGGTAATTGATAATGGTTGGAGTTGGTGCTTTTCTGCTCAGGTGAAAGCAGACCTGAAGATGGAGAACCAGAGACTGAAGGATGAGAACGGGGCCCTCATCAGAGTCATCACCAAACTGTCCAAATAAGACTAATTGTACCATACCATCTGAGATATTTAAAACTATGCTATTTATTCTGTACATAGCTAAAGTACTGAAACACCAAAGGTGCATTAGGCCCAGCTAGAAGAGGCCTGCATGCCATAGAATATTTTCTTTGTCACTTGTTGATATATTTATGATTTTTATTCAAATCAATTTGTCGAATAAAGACAACACTGTCACTTACCACAAACGTTGCAATTTGCTCTTAAATAAGAGTACCACAACTGAGGCTGTATCATCCACGTGACCTTAGTGGCTCTACACTTCCTGCACGTTAAAACTGTCGAGGCTATTATAGCCTAAAGCTAATGCACACATAATTGGTTGCAATCAGATTTTATCAGATGACTTCTGCTTTTCCATTTCTGCAAAAGCATGGGCGTCATCTCCAAACCTTTGAGCGTGCATGGATCCTTCCCATCCTGTGCAAGCTGCCACCTAGTGGTTAAAGATGTCTACATAGCAGCAAAGAGATATTTAAATAATAAACAGTTTATTTTTAACGATGGTGATTACATTTAAACAACACATAAATGTCCTAATGTCCTTGAGTTATCTACTGTACATTTAGTTTTGGTCTTTTTTTTTTTTTTGCTAGAAAACATAGATTTACTTTGTGTTGAAATAAATCATGCAATTCACAAAAGGCACAAATATTAACACATTTCTACAAGACAAAACAAGAACATTTATGGGTGAGTCAACAATAACATGATTTATAAACACTGAGAGCACACGGACAGTGGGGTTTATGGTGACACAGACTTGGCAGTATTGCAGTGAGGGAGCTCTGATTGGGTCTGTTCTGCAATTCAAAGAACAGTACCCTGGAAGACTGGGATTTTGTTGTCTACATTGACTGTTGTCCCCTTCACTGAACAGAGGTCTGCAATTAATTGGAATTGACATTCAATTACCAATTAACACTACAAACCCTAATGGTAATATCCATTAGGGCAGTTTACTGTCACACTAGACTAGTTACTAGTAACCAGTTTTTTTTATAGTTAAACTTCAAATGACTATTTTACGAATACCACTGAGGGTCATCAAACATCAAAACTACTTTGATGCTATTATGTGTCATATGAATTATGAAGGTAATACATTTCTCAAATTTAGCCATGTCCTATTACAGAATACAACTTCAGAGATCAGTTGAGACAATGAGGAAAAAAAAAAAGAAAAAGCTACCACAAGTTATATTGCTGAACAAAAGTAGCAATCTTGCAGATGATTCTTGAAGTAAACACTTATGGTACACTGAGACAGACAAAGGAGCCAGGGTCTGGGATACAGTATATACAAGTCCAAAAGACATAATGCAGAGTCAGACAGACATGCATTACAGCATTAGATAATAGTCTCTCATTTGGTACAAAGCAAACCTGCTTTATTTGAAATCCAAATGTTTACATTTCAGACACACACTTATTCAACAGCAGTCACCACAAACTTTTAGGTCATTTTATTATCAAAAGTGACAGAACACAAACACACATCAATAGATTCATTGTCTCCCTAAAAACATGCTACTATTTACATCAACTATTGTATACAGTACATGCTCAAGCTTATTGACAACTGCAGTGCATTGAAGCAAATAAAAGCAGTACTGTGACCACTTCTTCTCGTCCCTTTCTGCAGTCCATCATCTCATATTTGACACTACGCAAGGTCTCAACACTGCACTAATATTATTGTATTATTAAAACACTTAAATGAGGTGAAACACTGCAAGGCATGATACATGCTCCATTCTGCAGTTCTATTTGGTTCAAGCAATGGTTTGAGAGTGCTGTGTTAGTGACGCAAGAAGAAGCTACATTTTGATCTTCAACATTTTCTAAAATGTCCTACAGAAATTTCATTGAATTTATGTTTGTGTAATATGCTGGACAAAGCATATTCATAAAGTAATGTTTTATGATGATCAAAATAATGTTTAATACTTTAGAAATAAACATTTTTCTTAATTCGCTAAATATCAGGACATTCAAAACTCCAGCCCAATTATGTTTCCATTCTAATAATAAATCTTTCTCTCTAAAACAAAATAATGCCACAGTGAACTATATTTACAATTATTTATTTATCAAAGCGTCATTTCAGGAAAGGCACCCTGTCATACATTACATCCGTCTGGGGTCACAGCAAAAGTGGAAGCTAAATGCATAGACATGTCGTCAAGGCAAGACAAAGCAAGCAAACTCATCAAATAGACCTGACCCTTCTTTGCAGACCATGTGTTCTCAAATGTAAGCTGTAAATTGTGTTTCTTTCTGTGTTCATTCATTTAATTTAGGTTATTCTAATAGTTTCTGTTGCTTTGTATATATTCTGTTTTATTCATTTTTTTTTTTTTCTGGTGAGGAATGCACCCAATATACAGTTCTTGTATTGCAAGAAAGATCACACATTTAGCTTAATACACTAGTGGGCTCGGGGGTTATGCAGCGTTTTAGGGAAGCAAGTTAGCATGCTCTACAAACTAAACTAAAGCTATATTTCCAATGTAGTCTTTACCAAGACTTTCAATCAGTGTCAGCACCCTACGAATCAGTTTCTACGTTTCTTCAAAAAAAGAAAGATTTGAATTCTCCTGAGCCAGTCATGTGGAACTCAACAGCAGTCTTCCCAGCATACACTGAGGTATGTGAGGCGTACAAAGACCTGATGGACGTTACCATAAGCAGATATAATAAGATGTCTCTTTTTGCTGAGCAGGTTTCATGACACACTGGTCATGTATTTCATGCAGTGGAGTGGGGGTTCAGGGTACTGCAGTAGCAGGCGGCTGGTGAAATTCTTTACTTCTTAGCATTGAGTGCTGCCAGCTGACCGTCGATGTCCTCCTCGGGCTGTAACGCATGCCACTGTGCGATGGGCCTCCGGGGGTTGGCCAACATGTCAGACCAGTGCTTCAGACCTAACCCTGTGGCCTTGCTGCCCACAAAGATCTTCCCAATGGCATCGTTCTTACCGATTTTGTCATAATCGAACACTGTGACAACCACCAAGATTTTCTGTAGAGAGTAGAGAGTTTTACAATGCAAATAAATCTCAAAGAAAAAAATTTATATAATTTGGCCAAAAAGGAAGTGTATTGGCTTATTATTATCCTATGTCTCTGCCTTTTACCAATGTGTATGACTACCTGTCTCTCTTATGGTTGTCCTGCATTTAGGAGCAGGGTTCTCCCACTTATTTACAGAATGTTACACTTTTACACTGATGTGACATGATTTGTATGAAATATGAGATTTACATAGAAAACCTTTTTAGAGAAAGTGAGACGTTTTGGATGTACCAGCTTTCAGGGTTATTATTTATTATATATCTGTCCCACTCCATGTTGCGCTTTTTGTGTGTATATGTTGTACAGAATAGTACCTTGTAAGGTATGGTAATTCATATTATCCCACTTGGAAGATGTGGAAGGCTGGACCCTAACTGAGGAATTCTGGTAATCCTCTCAAAGTGGCTAGCCAGTTACTCACCGTGTCTGTTTTTTGTTTTTGCAACCCCCATCCAAACATAGCACATTCAATACCTGCATCTGTTCCAGTGGGATCTCAAAGCTGAATGATTCATTGTAGTACGGGTTTAAGGTGTTCTTCTTCACTGTGGTCTTCTTCTTCTTCAGTCGCTTGCCTCCCTGCAGCAGCTGGATCTTTACATATGGATCTGCAGGAAACCACATAGTAATTAGCCCTAAAGTCAAGTCAAATGTATTTATAAAGCACATTTAAAAAGAATTACAGCTGCCCAGAGTGCTGTACAAAGGCAATTGTAGATTGTAAAGTGTATCAAATTAAACATGCAAAAACACAATAAAACAAATCCAGAACATACAAAAAAGCCGTTATAAAAACATGGGCAATATTCTAATTTTAACAGCAGCATTTTGTTATTCTAGCTATGAATTACAATGATTCTGCCAGGTTTATACAGTCATTATAAATATCTGAACTTGGCTGAATTGAATTATAGGATTATATGTGAGTATGAAAATGAGCATGCGCAACATTAACTTGTTTTTCTCTTATATTCTGCATTTTATTGTTATTTTTTCATGTTTATTATTGCATTTTCCCTATGTTTGAATAGTTAATGAGTCAATGCTTCTTGTTAATTCATTCTGACAGACCGGATAAGGGCTGCTGGATTATGGCAAATATTTAATTTTGGATTATTTAGCTACTTCACAGTTAATCATCTTTACTGAAAACCAACTGTAACGAAAGTACATACTCATATTGTATATTTATGACAAATTTGTTTAAAAACTTATGTTTGGGCTGGGCAATTAATCAAATTAATTCAGATTAATTTGGATTTTTAATTATCAAGATTTAGAAAAATTAAAAAATCGTAAAATAGGGCATTATTCTGAAACAAGTTTACTTCTGACTTCCTTACTTACAATAAGCAGTTACAATTAACTATACAGTATATACAAATGTAACTGAAGGCACGTTACAATTCATTTAAATCATAGCATATGAAGAATGAAAATGTAAAAAGCTTCCAGTGTTTGAAAGACTAGCAGTCCTTGCTCTTACATCGATTAAAATCGATTAAAATCACAATCATCCAGGGTGTACTAAAAAGACATTCAGTTTTTTAACCAAATCGCCCAGCTCTCACCTGTGTAGATAATTTTTCATTTTGGCTTAACTCATTTTCAGGGTTAAGTTAAATTAAGGAATAAGAAAAGTGTCTTTGTTCCAGACGATAATGAATTCTATTTTAAATTACAAAATGTAGTGATTGAATAGAGTAATAAATGAAATTGCAATAATAAATTTGATCAATTGCACATCCCCACCTGACAATCCACAGGCATCCATCTTCTTCAGGTTCTTGGCCTCCAGGATACACACAGTAAGTTTGCCCGCGGTGGGGACATAACGAAGGGAGATGCAGATGTCTCCAAGTTTCTCAGGCTAAACAGTCAACAAAGGGACAGCTAAGAGACAGTGCACAATACAGACAGCATGCAGAGAGCTAAAGGACAAACAAATGCCAATGCGCATGATTAGCTAAAAGATTTCATTAACTATTTATCATAGTATACGTCAGCAAGTAACCAAGAACTTAAGTTTTTCCTCTACTTGCACAGAGCTGTATTTTTTATTTTCTATCTTATTAACTATTTCTAATGGTTATTTATCTAGATTAGATTAATTGTATATTTCTATTCTCCAGCTGTTCTTGAACTGTGCTTTGCAACACAGGAATTTACCTCATTGTGGGACAAACACAGATTCTCTTTTCTTATCATATCTGAGATAGTCTATAGACAAATAGTCATTTTTCTGTACAAAGAGGGTAACTTCATACAACTCTGAGATTTATATTATTCATATCCTGAGCTCAAACATACATACATAAATACATACATACATTGTACAATTTCTAAAATTCAGTTGGATTTTTCACCTCTTCCTGGTCAGCGCTCTCCAAGTCCCTCCACTCCTCGATAGGCCTGCCCAGGTCGATGGTGTTCATGGGCAGCTTGACCTCTCCAATCACGTCATGTTTGGAGAAGCGGTCATAGTCATAGACAGACATGCACAGAGTCTTCCCACCCAGCTCCTCATACGGAATCTGGGGAATACAGAGAGATAGATTAGTAATTCATAAAACATTTTTCATCTCTTTCTTACAGAAATACAAGTATGTAATGCTCCACTGTGCTGTAGTTGTTAAGGGAGCTATACGTAAGTGGTTGTGGGTTCACCTTCCGGTCTCTACACCAATCTTTCCCCATTTCAAAGGCTCTTCTGTTTAGTAAAGCCTACAGGCCAAAAATCTTCCAAAAATCAGATGGATAGCTCTTGTTAGTTGTTATGGAGGGAAGGACAGAAGCTTGACTGAAATGGTTTAGTCATTAGCAAAGGGGTGTTGAAAACAACATGGGAAAGGAATAGAAATAGGATCTAGCCGAAAGAGAGATGTTTTTTTTTTTACGAAGTCAGATGAAAAGTTGAAAACAAGACACTTCTGCAATTTGCACAATCTGCCAGCTAAAAGGAAATGTTATTTAAAAATGGATTGTGCAAACTAAAATGGTCAATAGAGATTTATATGCTGGCCCTATCTTCTATCTAAAGCATGACCTGGTGCTAGTTGGAATCCTCTAGAGGCCTAATTAAAAGAGGAGCAGAGTGTAGGCTGCAGCAGAAGACCAGCAGAGCACAGAACACGGTCAGTCATGTATGATATGGCTTCATACGTTTTAGAGACAAAATATCATAACAAAGTAAAAAGGAGCTAGTTGTCACACCTTAAATACAAATGTCTCATTGAAGACAGGGTTGAGTGTTTTTTTGTGGACTTTAGTGTCAAACTTCTTCTTCTTGTCAGGAAGCAGACACACTCGGACATAAGGATCGGAGGTCCCACCAGAGTCCATGGACATGAGGTCAGCAGCCTGTAGGATCCCGATGGTTAACTGGTGATGAGAAACAATACATGGAAAAATTAGTCTGTGTTAGTGCTATAAATGTAGAAATGGTCACCTGATTCAAACACGGAATTTAAATAACTTTCTAGGGAGTTTTTCATATTAAAACTAACTAAACTAAACAACACACATTTGTCTGGATGCATTCCGGTGGAATATTTGGTACCTTTGTGTTCTCAAAGTCATAGTCAATGGAGTACTGCAGTTTCCCCAGAGGCTCCTGCTCCTTCTCCTCTTCCTCCTTTTCCTCCTCTGTCAGTCCAGTCTCTCCCTCATCTTCATCGTCATCCTGGTGTTTCTGTGTAAATAAAAACACTCTTCAATGAGGAGTGTATTACATGGGCCTGGACACGGGCTCCCCATAACAGACAGCATGCCACAGACACAACAGCACCAGTTTCTACTGGTTAAAGCTTACCTGTGCAGCACCTGGTGGTATGTTACATCAACACACTACCCCACAAAAATCTCAGCCTTACATTTGTAATACATAGTCTTTATACATATTTTCAGGTGTATCTTTATTATTATTTATTCTGGGCATTTCCGTCAACATGCTTGTGCAATACAGTAACAGCCAGTAAGTACATGCTATAGTTGCACTAAGAGGGGTCAAAATGCAAACTGGTTTAAGTCTGAGTTGAATTCATAAAAATGTGAATTGCCCAAATGACTTTCATTTTGGCTTATAGAGGTCAAATAAATTATTGGAGTAAGATAATAACTTAAGCTAAAATGTATTCGCACACTTGATAGGTAAGTCATTCAGCTATGATCAGTCATGCCTTTTCTCCATTTTCTGGCACAAATATATTCCTCTTTCTGCTCATGATTTTTACAACAAATGGTTCAAGATTAAAGGGCATTTCTATCTTTTTGAAACATGCTGAGCAATATTGCAGCTTACTATTAGCCATTAGCCATCAGCCATTAAAAGATTTGTCCCAAGATTTTCCAGGAAAGATTGTGTAACTTTGGTTCGTATATTTTGGTCCATTATTCCAAACAGCTAGTCATGCCCATAATCTCATGCAAATATTAATAGTGTTAAAGTGTCTTGCATTGTATGTCTTTGTATCCAATACATTCCATATTGGGGTTTTACTCTGACATTGTCCCAGGACAATGTATCAGATAGTTAGTTTCTCCTCTCTGGTGGGTTTATGGAGCACATCATAGCTTTCCATTTTCATTACTCAAGATACATCATAACAAAATCAAATTGTGGATAAAGGTAAAACTCAAAATAAAAGCCAAGGAAGCTACGAGTTTCATTCCATCAAACCCTTCTCCGGCCCAGAGGGGCCAGAGGGCAGTGGGGGCACTCCACCTACCGTGTAGAGTGGTCATCCGGCAACAGTGAAAACACGAGGCACACACAAGACAGACACAGAGCAGGGGAGAAGAGGAGAGCAGAGAGAGGGAGAGATTCAACTCACAAGACTCCACTACAAACGGTGAACACAGCAGCACCAGCCGGCTGAAAAATGACACGTTTCACATGCTCCCAACAATAAGTCACAGTCTGCACCAGAACACATCGATTTCATTAACTGCTGCTTCGGCCCCTCCATGTTGATGTTAGCTGATGAGGCTGCAAATTAATCCCCAAGGGTTTTTTATGTCAGGGCTTAGACAAAAGGTTTAGGTGACACTTCTTAACGTGACAGAAAAGGCAAAATAAACCGTAGCAATTTACAGCAAGTTATAACCAGCCTTTGTTATCTAAACAGACCTTTTTCATAATGGCCAGAAGTGCTGTGGGGTTACGGAACTTCTGGTTAATGCTTTTCTATGGCAAAATGTCTGTGTAAATGTCTCACGTATTCTCCACCAAGTGTAATAAATCTGCCTGGCCCGTCACCAAATCTTCAACCAGCAAAGTTGAGAGGGGACATAAATTCTTCCATGAAGAATTCATCCACAACTATCAAGGTAAAGAGAGATGAAAGCTTAAAGGCAAACAACATTAGTGAACTACTCCTGAGCAAAACTAACGTTATGGTCATGAATAAAACATAAGTAACTTGTTAACTCAGACTGATTCTAGAATTAAAATTAAAAATCTATTTCATGATATAAATATTAGCATAGATATACATTTATGCAGTTTAACTTACGTTATTCATGACCATAAAGTTAGTTTAGCTCAGAAGTAGTTCACTAATGCTGGTCGTCCTTAGCTTTTAAACTTTCATCTTTCTTACCTTGATAGTTGTGAATAAATTCTTCATGGGACAATTCATGCCCTTTGTCAACCTTTTTGGTTTTGGATTTGGTGATGGGGCAGGCAGATTTATTAAGCTGGTGGAGAATATGCAAGGTATTTCCTCAGACATTTTGCCATAGAAAAGCATTAACCAGAACTTCTGCAACCCTACAGTGCTGCACTTCCGGCCCTTGTGAAAAAGGTCTATTAATACAAAATATGAGCAAAACCTCAAAAATCTAAATTTGCTCTCATGGTCTCATCCATTATGTTTAATTATAAAATGCAGGAGAATGAAGTCACTTTATTCGGCTCATTATTCATTGCCAGCTGGTTGAAAAGCGTGTCATTTTTCACCTGGGGCCACAATGGAATACGTCACACAGATAAACCACAACCAGCACTACCACAACAACAAGAAGATGGAGGGAATACAGCTCTCCTTGTGTCCTTCACGGTTCAGCCTAAAAGAGTGGCTGCTGCTGAAAGATCAAACCAGGTTAATAATACAGAACCATATGCTGTAGTGAAAGTTATTGTGTTTGTGGTAGTCCATGGCAGAGTCCTACCTCACCACCCTGCATGTTCTTCATGTTCATGCCATCTTTGCCCTTCTTGCCTTTCTTCTTCTTCTTTTTGCAGCATTTCTTGATGATGCAGAAGCAGCAGGTGAGGATGAGCAGAGCAGCTACCACGGCGATAGCAATCAGAGCCCAAGGAGGTACTGAAAGAGTAAGCATAAAGTGTAATTTTGTTTAGAGCAGTGATTCCCAAGCTTTACACCTAAGATAATATTTGTTTTTTCAAGTACCACCAGATCTAAACCCAACTCCAACCAGACCTAAATCATGAAAAGATATGGTCTAGAATTTTCTTTATTTATATTTCTCTAAATAAAACAAATATTCACATTGCAAAGTTCCCCACATACAACAGAAACACTTGTGTATTAATACAATATAAACTAAGTACTTTATTTTTCCTTTGTATTAAATAATTGAAAAATATGGTCTCACATTAACGTACATGGGATTTTATCAATTTCATTCATAAATTTGGTCTTGATTTCTTCAAACATGTCATTCTTGCTGATCTCAGTGTTGTTGGAGCCCGGGCTGGCCTCTGCTGTGGTGGAAATGACTCCTGGAGTGGGAGGGGCCATGGTCTGTGTGGTGGTCCCAGTGGGCTCCGGGGCCGCCACCGCCTGGGGCTTCCTGAACAGGTTAAACTTCATTGTCACAAGCTAGGCTCTGTCTCCCTGAAAAGATAGAAAAGACAGAATTTTACAAGTTATAATAAAATCCCTTTTTTCTTTACAAAAACACCCCAAAACATTATGACATCTCATTAGTTCTCACAAACTAGAGACCCAATTACTGTTCTGTGTGTCTTAAAAACAAACCGAAACTGACAAACGAACTGTCAGCAGGAGCAAAACAAAATTGAAATAAATGTCATGTAACAAATGCAATTAGCAGCTTCATTTTCTAAAAGCCAAAAAAGCAGAAGTTAGGATTAGGGCTGTGCAATGCATCACATTTATGGAGATGGAGGATTCAGTCATTTCGAATCGTCAATGTCAATGATAAGTTTGATCTTTTTAATTTAGAGGTCTACAACTAATCCTTGGTCAATAAAACGACTTTAGAAGAAAGTGAAAGTGATAAATATATATATGTATATGTTTGTTTTGTTTTTTTTATGTTGTTTAATGACAATTCTTCAAAGTCTGTATTGTTTATATTCAGTAAATTAATGTTAATTTATTAAATAACTAAATCAAATCTAATAAAAATCATGGTCAATCAGTAAAAGGGTAAAACAAATGTGATAGATTTTTTGTGATATTGGCCAACCTTCATTAGGATCATAGTGAGGTAAGGCAAATGAGAGAGCAAGGCAAATGAGATCAGTTCATATAGTAAAATACAGTTTTCTAATTTCCAATAGTTAAAAAAAAACAACATACATTTACCAAAACCGAATGACATAATCACAGTTATCTAGTATGAGCTTAACTAAAACACAAACAAGTGAAAACCCCAGTATAGTTTCAGTAAAAAAAAATCTTACAATGAAAAACGTAGTGATTTTTTGGAGACACCAGAGCCATGACAGTAGGCAAGAACTAATCCACTTTGTTGAGAATTTACAGCACAGAGGGACAGATATGACAAATGTGCCTGAATAGAAGGAGACTTGGGCAGAGACCGTTTTATCCCATTGCAGAGATAAAGATGACTGTGTTTAAGAGTCATCTCTTTGTATGGCCCTTTAAATTGACTTAGCTTAAATGAACTTCTCAGGCACAATATGCTAAATATCATATCTATTTTATGATCTGATTAAGTTGGTTGTTACATTTTTCATGTTGACAGTGTAGCTGTGACTCCAAGTAGAGAGCACAGAAGAAGGATTGAAGGATTTGCCAAAACATAGCTTATCCAAGAAATAAAAAATATACAAGACTGATTTGCATGCATTTGAAGAGAGAATCAGAGTGAACATACTTGAAATGAGTTTCAGACCATGAAGCTGAAATCTGCCCATAGTTTTCCAGGGGGCCGCTGCTTGATTTTAATTACAGTTACTCTTATTCCATTTATCTGACTACTACTTCCTACTGTTTATCGCATTCATTAAATCTTGCATTCGTTCAGTCCAGCCTTCCTGTACCTGACTGTGAGCTTTATGGCTGGGTATTATTAAAAAGTTGCCGATACGATACATACCTCGATACATTTCGATACACTGCACTTTCGATTCGATACGATATATTTCAAAACGATTCGATACAGTTCAATAAAAAATAAAGGCTAAATCATGGCTGTGATACTAAAAGTCTTAGTTACCACTTCTTGTGCAAAAGTTCATGTGAAACACAAACATTTTAATCATCAAAACTGTAAAAATGTCAAATGTGTCGCATAAACGAGTTTCTTTCCTCTGAACAAGCAACAAAACTGTAGCACAAAATAAAAATAATTTAGTAAAATATACCAATATTATATATAAGATATCGATATATCTTGGCGATATATCGATACAGCAGCCAACAATATCGATACTGTGTCATCTCATTAAACGATACGATATATCGATATTTCAATATTTTTGCACACCTCTAGTGAGCTTGGCCACTCTGTTTTCAGTGAATTATTCATTGGCATATATTTAATACAAAGGATTACAAACACAAAGACCAGTGTACCATCTACTACACCTTCAGGAGTGCAAGAATACAACAACTAATGAGCCACCAAAGTCAGCATGTGTTTGTGCAGACGTGGGAGGGATTCAAAGATTTATTCCATCGTCTTCGAACTGTTTCCATTTCTGTCTAAATGAGCAGACCACCAGAGAGAAACTAGCATTTCACACACACGTCATGCACTCAATAGAATTTCTCTAGTGATCCCACTAAAGACACCACGTGAGCAACAGACCTGCACAGCCACTTTCAACAGCAAGACTACTGCCAATTCACATGCATTCCTACAGGTGTGTGCTGCCTGGTGTCAATTGGTAAGATTGATGGGCAAATGTAACCAATTCACAAAGCACAGGTCTGTGTGATGTACTCAGAGATAGGATTGTTGCTAGGCGATTCAGATAGTGTCAAACTGCAATCCAGTGTTAGCCAAAGCGGCATATAGTCAGTCCAGTCGAATTGGACCAAGGCCAGAGTCAAGTCACGGCAAGGAGCAAAGATCTGAAAAGGAATGATCTGCAATACTTTTCAGTCATAGAGATTGTAATAACATAAAAGGAAAAATTATTAGTAACATTGCACAGGTAAATTTCATTATTATAATTGTTCTGTGAGCCAAAGCAACTGCTCTAATTCCCTCAATGGAAATCTCAACATCAGCCTTAACCACAAATGATATTCATACTTACTTATCCAATTGCATATACACATACACGCAAACAGCAATAGCCACAATGACATTGATCCAATATAATCCTATATGATCCATCACCTTCTTTCTGTTTTAATTCATTCAGTAAATAATATTATATTCAGCTCATTGGAACATCAGTGAAAGCATCTCTGCATAACAAACACATGAAAAAGAGACATTCAAGATATTGTCTTAAGTAATTATATATAGAGAATCACTTGTCAATCACTTTGAGTACACAGAGCTGTACAGATGGGTATCTGTATTGTCTGTATGATCATATCTGCTTTATGTAATCTAACATGCGTCATTCATGGAACAACTCACCAGTCAGATCTGGTGCCCCCCTCCCTTGTCAGCAGCTGTCCCATCCAATATCGAGTCTAACTGTGGGGACACCGGCTCCCGTTGGTAGCGCCGGTAACACAGTGCGATTCCTCCCATAAGCAGCAGACTGCAGTCTCCGCTCACTTCTCTCACCACTGCAGCACTAGACACCCCCACCCCTCTCTCTCTCCTCTCCCTCCCCTGCCCCCCCCCCCCCCCAACACACACACACTCTCCCCCTGTCTCTCATTCACCCCCCCCTCCCTTCTCCACATCCACACACCTCCCTCCTCAGCTCCTCCTGTATAGTCATGCACACGGTACACCTCTTGCCTCTCATTGCTAATGCTACTCACACATGTGATTGCAGCGCGATGCTTCTTGGGTTTTAGCATTAGCCGGATCAATAGCAAATGGTCTGTGAATAAATGTACAGTTTGCATAGACTGTTGTAGATTGCAAAGGAAAAGAAAAGTCTCCTCTGTGAGCTGAATCCAAATAGAAGCTTGTAAAAATTAATTGGATTCCAACAATTGATCCGAGAACTAGGGTATAACTCTCAAGAGAGGTTCATGGCTTATTAAAAGTGTTCAATAGAAAGGAAGCTGTGATCTGATGAACTTGGCCAGTCTTGAACTTATTTTTCAATAACTACATCAAAGATACAGATACATTTTATCCATGTATCATTTATAAACCCAATATATGGTGTGCTCCATAATACCCCATTCAAGTTGGTACATAATAAGAACTCTTAACAGAGTGACAGAAGCAACCTTACAGTTGTGACTTAATAATACATTTTCTCAATTTCAACAGCCAATATTTACTTAAGAGGGCCCTTAAAGAGGGTGAGTAGTATAATACTACTCAAACTAAGCATAATACTGTATATAGCAGGGCACTGAGCAATTAGCACCTGTAGCATACAGCATGAAAATGCTGTATATATAGCAGCTGTGTCCCTTCTCATCTGCCAGGTAACCTAGCAACACAGTGAGAAATAGTAAGCAAATAAATACATATTAAATAAATATTTATGTTTGTACACTTACTCCATCAGAATGATCAAAATTCAAGAATTGGGCTTTGGAGGCAAAAGTGATTAGCTTTGATTAACAAAGAGATCAATTATTTAACTTGATCTAAATACAACTAATTAAATTTGAGGTATTTTCTTACATCTTGTCCTGATGGCTTCATCAAGTCAAGACGCTCGGGAACTGAGATTGACAGATGGATTTGTACAGCATCAGCAATGATGTGGGTGCTCCACCAAACTGTTGTGGTAAAGAAGGAGCTGAGTCGGAAGGCAAAGCTCTCAATTTACCAGTCATTCTACATTCCTACTCTCATCTATGGTCAAGAGCTTAGGGTAATGACCAATACAAGCTATTGAAATGAGTTTCCTCCACAGGGTGACTGAGTGCTCCTTTAGAGATAGGGTGAGGAGCTCAGTCACAGGGAGGAGCTTGGTACAGAGCTGCTGTTCCACAATGAGAGGAACCAGTTGAGGTGGCTCAGGCATCTGTTCCGGATGCTTCCTGGAAAAGTGTTCCAAGCATGTCCCACCGGGAGGAGGCCCCAGGGAAGACCGAAGGCACGCTGAAGGGACTATGTCTCTACTTGGGGTCCCACCAGAGGAGCTGGAGGAAGTGCCTGAGGTGAGGGAAGTCTGGGCTTAAAAGTCAACACTAACTTGTAAGATAATTTACATTTTGACTGTATGTCTTAAAGTATCTCATAAAACCATATTTGTCAGATAAATACAGATAATCATGATAACCACTCTGCGCTGACAAGACACTTAACTGAGGGAGCTTTTTAATGCAAGGTCACTACACAGCTGCAACATCAGAGCACACGCTGGAGGGTTTTGGCTCCCAGTGAGGCTCCTGGTGCATTCTGGGAAACCACTCTGACATTAATGAGGAAGACCCCTCTCTCTGCACTTTGAGCATGTCCCAGGACAATGATGAAACAATGACCAATGACTGAAGTCATGCATGTGTACAGCTGCTGCTCACAGATGTTTCACTTATTTCATGAGTGAAAGGATGCTCGCTCTGAGCTCCTGCAGGAGTGCTGCAATGCAGAGGAGAAACACCAGTGCTGTGTCTACATCTCAGCTGATCACAACTCACAGTTTGTGTACAAACATGATCTTGGGGCTTTCACCTTATCACAGGTAAAATTCTACGTTTCATCCAAGTTAATGCTTAAAAACAGCTACATAAATGTGCCAACTCAACCTGCAACAATATAATTTCATAAAAACTGTATTACATTGGATTACTTTTCTTGCTCACGTTTCTTGTTGGTACCAAAGATTTCATATAAACAGTGTTTTACAATCACTTTTATTCTGATGTATTTTTTCAGTTACTGAAAAAAAAAAAAAAATCTAAATGTAACTGTAAAAAAATTGATTGAGTAGTCAAAGTGCAGGCATTTTCACCATTTTTTGCATACATGAATTTTATAACAGGAGGAATATAAAGGGAATATATCATCCTTGCATGGGAACTGGGGCACCTGGACCAAGTGCTGAGTAAAGAAACCACATTTATTCTAAACTGGCCTCAAAAACATATTATTACATCAACATCAGTTTCAAGCCTCTTCTCAGAAGAGAGAGTATTCAAACAAGAAGACTGATGACTCACTGGCATTAATTAAGAAAGTGCTTTGTCAGCAAACCTCCACACACTGCTACTGGTGAAGTCCCAGGTCAAAGGAATAAGATGCATATTTTTATTAAATCTAATCACACTTAATGGGACTATAGTTAACTCACTTTTTTGTTTTTGAGACATGACACACATGTATTAGCTATGGACTAAAGTATATCTATATTCCTGGATTTGCACTCACAAATACAACAGTGTACATTGACACGAGAGGCAAGACGAGCAAAGTGTCTTGATGATGACAGACACAACAACGACATCGAGCTGGTCCAAAGAGGAGACTGAACGAGTAACTATCTGGTTGGTGGATGAGCGCTCACTGAGTCACTGTTGCCCCTGTTGTTGTTGTTGTTATTTTATTTGTGTTCTTGGGCACTTTGTATGAATGTGTCAGAATGATTGTTTTGACTCAATGGGCTAGCTTGACACTGACATTTCAAACAGCTAAAAACAACAAAGAACTTAATGTGTAAGAGTGGTAGATTTCATCAGATGCATCAAAATTCAGTTCATGGGAAGCTAATAGGAAGTAATAGAAATATTAAAATGCATTTGTAAATATTTTCATCTAAAATATGATTCAAAGAGGAATCTATCATACTTCAACATATAATGTAAGTCGAAATAATCGCCATTAGGTGGCAGTGTTGAGCAAAGAGACATATAGAAAAAGCAATTGGTATTATTCAGTATAATGGAGACTCTTGCTTGTGTGACTGATGATGCTATAGAGCCATAATAACACAAATATACTGATGAGTTGTCATAATACATGGCTTTATGGAACACAGTACATTTTACCGAGTGTTCCTTCAAAGCAGTAACTGTTGGGTACATCTAGGAGAAAGCCTATTTATTCAGACCATCTCTCCCTCAGGCTGAAACTGCTTGTGCTGATGGCATTTCTGTGAAACGCGCAGTGCAGCAAAAGAAGACAACAGTTCAGCAAATCTCTCACACTAGAGGATAGATTTAGAGTGGAACAGAACCACCAGTCTGCTGAAAGTCCAGGGAAAATCCATCAAATAATGTACACGCTTGGCCTCAAACAACATTCAGAACACTCATTGCTGGTAAACTAACTGGTAGTTCTATAAAAACTCTATTCCTATGGCTGCACTTGATACACAAAGCACCTAATCTCCACTAAATGAGTGTCAGAAAAGAGAAGTGCATCAGGATTATAGGATGTAGTTCTAAGGACTATTTCATGAGCCATCAACCTGCAGAGCTCCAGGCATGTCCGCCAGGGAGTAACTAATGTGGAGACTGGAAAATGCTGAAATCAGAAATACAACTCAGGAAAAGGTAATGAAGTTGTTCCACAATTCTGATAAAGATCATGTAAAATTCATGGGCTCTTGAATGGCTGAGCTCACTGTCAATAAGACCACTGGTAATCTTTAGAGGTTTCCATTTAGAGTTACAATCATTACTGATTATTATCATTACTGTCAACGTTTTTGTTATTCAAACTAAGCCAAAATATTTAGTTCACTGTAGCCTTTTAGAATAAGAAGCAAGCTATAAAAGACCTTTATGCCTTGAACTTGCTTAACCATAAAATAGACGAGGGTTTGACAGTGCATTTGGGATAGTCCTGTCATGACGTGCACAACACGCAGTGCACGCACACGCTCACGCACATTCAGGTATAGCCCAGGCAGGGCACATACTGCTAAAGGCCCGTGGGACTTTACAACTGATGCATCACATATGTGCGTCACACAGTCAACCACAAAAGCAGTTCGACAAAGAGGCTACCATGTTATTAATTCATAAATGTTAGTGGTTAAAACTCATTGCCAATAAAGCGTATTTTATATTCTGAGAGGAAATCACATATTTCGTATTCCCTTACAGAAATCAATAAAATGCACAAGTTTATAATGTATGAACACTGAACGAAGAATCTATTGGGTAGAACGTGCTCCGAGTCTGCAGCTGTTTCTATAGGACCCACTTTTGCAAACTCAGCACTTTTAACCCATAGGTTTTAGTGTATCCCATAAAACTGACCATCTCGGTAGGGAAAAGGAAAAAGCAATGAAAACATTAGCCTAACGAACAAAAATACATAAAATACATCTGAAAAGCACAATATCTTACTATTTTATAGTGTGTTACGCACAAAACCCTCTTAGCAATTTGCGTAATGAACTGCAGCACTTAGCAGTGGGACATACCGCATGGGAAGTTCAATTGGCAAATTGGCATTCACCTCTAGAAGCATCAAGATGGCTTTTAAAGCAAATATCAATTTCTAATGATCAAAATCTAGAAATGCTAAGTTTAATTTGGGAAAAAGCATGAGTGAAAAAGCAACGAATTACCAAAATTAACTAATGATGCAATGCGTAAATTGCTGCTTACCTTAACCACAGCTGCTTCCCTACAATGGATTTGTTAAAGTGGTAAAATCTTAAAATCTACTTGGATTCATATTCCACGTTTAAACGACATTGCTGAAACTGGTAAATCCTCCTTTGCTAGGGGGCGTTTCCCTTTTAAATAAGCTCACAAATGTAACTTTTCGCAGCTCTGTGTTTTACTGCAAAATTCTAAAGAAACGGGGAGCAAACGCGAGTCCCAAATGCGGTGCGGTGTCCACTGCTGTATTTCCCGGCGCTGCTCGCTCATTGGCTGACAGGCCACTCAATAAAATCTCCTGTTGTCATCAATTGGGCAGAGTGTGGGGGTGCTCTGGCGCACTCTCCTCCCGCCTCCGAGGTTTCTCTGCTCCATCACTTTTCCTGCCGGCCCATGCAGTCATAGAGAGTGCTGAGCTGAAACATTTAAAGGCGGGGTAAAGAAGCTAAAGGGAAATCTGGGATCGATAATACGCGCTGAAAAGGGTAGAGAGATTTTGAGAAACACAGATACAGCTCACAGGATCCAGTGAGGTGGGTCGTGGTGGAGCAAAGGCGTAGCGGGGGATTGAGGAGTGGGTCACTCGTCTTGGCTGGATAGCTTTTGCTGCAGTACACAAGCTGTCAGAGAGCTCATCGAAGTGGTGTCCTTTTATTTTTTCTATGGCCAGTAGCTTCACGAGGAAGAGGTTCAGACTAAGTAGTTGGAAACAGTGAATAATTTAGATTACAGTAAGGCTTAGAGGGTTGAAGCAAAGAAAGTAACGTTAAGAGTAGAGAAATGATATTGACTAATTAAATAAAGCATGTATTTCTATCAATAGTTATATCCAATTATGTTAATTAATAAATGAATATGCACTTAAGCATATTATGTCTTGTCAGAGCAGTGGTATGCAAGACATCTATAGGCATTCACAGAACTCTACTTGCTATAATTCAAATATATAGGGGCCTATATTAAAACTATATTGTCATGTCATCATTTTAATGGAGAGTAATATTAATTATTAGTTTTGTAATTTTTGTCTATGCCTGTGCCTCTGCAGGTGACTCAAGCAGACGTTGTTGGTGAAAACAATGACAGGTCATTTTTGCTGGTGCCAAACTCACCATTACACTTATTAAACACTCTGGGAGCTGTGCCAGCACCTTTTTAAGGACATAACATCCTCCAGCCTTTAGCTTCTCTTGTAGCAGAGACTAGCCAGAGGTCAGTGCATTTCCAGCAATTAAACTGCACCACTATGACTCACAAAAGATGCATTCAGTGAATCCATTTGCATTGTGTCTATGAACTATGAACCTGGACCCCATGATGTCAAATATAACATCAGATATGAAATTATTGTTTTGGGTAGGGTATAGGGTACATGGTATAGGTATAGGGTATAGGGTACTGTTTTTCATTCCCTGTGGGAGAGGAGTGAGAAAGGTGTACCAAATCATTATGTGTGTCAGCACTGGTTTTATTTTAAGTCTCCTGTTCTAAAAATTAAATACATAAATGTGTGATAAGCTTGATAAGCCTCTACATCTATGTGATGTGACATATGTGACATATTTGAATAGGTTAAAATATTTAAGGGACATATTCTGATTGTCTCAATAGATAAGACCCCGCCCTTGCCACAATATGTGTATTTATTTCATACAAAAAGCATGAAACTACATTGAAGCATTACTTGAAGTACCATCTAAGGACACTAGAGGGCACTCCATTCAAAGATACTGTCAAAGTTTTAGAAGCAGTAAATTTAGGTCACATGTGCACAACACGAAAAATATACATTGTATTACTCAGTCCTCAGTGTCATAATTTTCCACAACTATCCTCTGTTCTTCTTTTGAATGAGTTGATTTTCTTTTTCATAAGACATTCTTGTTAACTGAAAAGTGATCCTTGCAGATCCCAAAATATGCAGAGCAGTACCCCACGCTGCTGCTGCACCCACCGGCCATTCTGGCAGTTGGCCCCATATCACTATGTCTGTAACTCTGGGACCAAATACTTACACGTTCAGGGCTCTGAGCTGGTATTATTATGATGAAAGTCCTGACATACCTGTTGTGTTCACAGGGGAGCGCTTCAGTCAGGGGACACAGCTAGTTTCAGTCTCTCGGTGAACATTGGTTTTCTGCCAATAGGATTTCAGATTTATAACAACTGGCCGAAACTTGAGTTGAAAGTGATTCAGCGAAAGTGAGTTCATTTAAAGAAGCTTTAGCCAGCTGGATAGATGTTAATTCAATGAGACATAATACATTTTGCATGCATGAGATAAGCTCAGACTCCTAATAGGACCCAAACAATGCAAATTAACATATAAAGTGAGCTTTACTGTCAGTGCTAGTAATACACTTTTTAACAGTTTTTACTAAATATTTTAATATGATGTATAATGACAAAATACTGCAAACATATTGCACACCAGAGTAGCCTTTGAGCATTTATATTTACAATGACATTGTAAATGACATAAACATTACGACCAGAAATAAAATTATTTATTGTTATAAACATTGATGTTACATAGAATTCTCCTATGAGGAACTGTAGATTCATGATGTGAACATGACTGTGTACATAGATGGACTTGTTGGGAAAATAAGCTGATTTTGGACATGGATATGGACTTTGAATAATAAAGTATAAGTCATGAAGCGACAACAATTGTTCCTAACATTGGATAGCACAGGCAACAACTATCTGGTAGTGTGGTCACCAGCCGTATATACACGTTCTTCCAGGAATCCAGCACCTTCCTGTTCAATTCAAGAGATTACATTGTAAATGAAATGTTTTCACAAAAAACAATGGTTTCCTAAGCTAAAAATGTGACATACCGCACGCTGTAATGGCCTCTCTCTGCTCCTAAATTAGCCAGCAACGGATGAACAAGTAACAACAACAGGTGTTAGCAACAAGGGACAACTGCAATAAGCTGCAATTAGGCATTTGAACTGCACTCACATGTAAACATTGTTTGCTAAATTTAAGTGCGGAGTTAAGAAGATTTAGCTGAGATATTTACCCTATGGAGATCCTTACAAAACAATGGTGAAATTAAAAGCACATTTTTATCTTTCCCTGAGGAGGTAATCCAATTGTAAAACGCTAATCTCTGTTCTTAGCTTTGGCTGCTGAGTCAAGGAAATGTGATTTAGTCTCCAAACTGAGAACCTGTCAAGGCATTGCATATTTAATTTATGGGTGCTGCTACCACTTGGACTGAGTGAGTGGCACAGGCACCCTCTCCAAGTTTAGTGACATCCTTATAAGGAAAGGAGGCTATGGAGACACACTTAGCCATCCCCAGGTATAAAAGCAATGTATCCCATATAACTACTTAGACTTTATTCATAACGTTTAGCTCATAAAAGCACCATGTGTCAAAGATACTGAAATAGCTTCTTCTAACCTTTGAGAGTGTTGGTTTATTTCTTCTCTGCATCCGGATTAACAGGCTCTGTATACAGAAAATACAATATTTGTTACTAGCTAGAAGATAATTTATCCAATCTATTGGATAATCAGCATTTACAAAATACATATTTAAGAGTATAAGGCTGTGGCTTACGTTTGACCTCCAGCTTGCAGCTGACAAGTGCCTCTCCGTGGTCGTTCTTGGCTCTGCAACTGTACACGCCACCGTCAAAGTTACCAGGTTTACGGATCTCCAGAGAGCAGATGCCCTGGACGCAGATCTGCCTGAATTTAGGGTCATCTCCAATAATCATCTGGTTCTTCATCCATTCGATCTTTGGCTGTAGGAGACAAAAAGCATCACACAGAAAGCATAAATACAAATGGAAAGCAAATCTCTAAGTAAAACCAAAGCTAATTCTATTTTTGACAATGCCCTACAGGCTGCAGCAGCCCAGTTTTGGAAGCCCAACTAGGCCCCATAAGGGAATCTTACTCATCTGACCCTACTACCAAATGACCCATGACCCCATGACCCTTGCTCACACCTTGAACCACTTTTAAAGGCACAGGATGCCAGTCTAATGGGAGCCTTAAGTATCACATATGCTCCAGTGCTGTTAGCAGCTCAATACAGTATGCTCCCACTCAGAACAGAGAGGTGCATGTCAGTGATGCACAAGCATAAGGGGACATGGTGTTAGTTTGATATCCTCACTCAGCACCTCAATATTATTGTAGACAGCTACTGACAGAGGGCAACATAACAACACTTCTGGAGTTACAGTGTGTATAATGCCATTGTCAACAGCACAATATAATCTGCTGCTCAGCCATTGCAAACAAAGCTAACCACTTTAGCATCAGTGGCATAACTCTGATCCAGCCACATGGGGACACACACAGAAAATATGGAGGGTCTGAGAGGTATTTAGTCAAAAAACTAGGTTGAAACCATTCACATATTAAAGCACAGTGATAGCAGATCATTGAAATGGGTAACTTATTATATATTGAATGGATATGGTTGAAAAGATGTGAGAGATCTAGATGTTTCATACCTTTGGGGATCCTCTGACAGAGCAGAGAAGCTTGGTGCTATATCCAACAGTAGTAGCTCTGTCACTCAGGTTGGTGGTAAACTTGGGGGCCTCAGAGAAGTCGTGCTCCTTGTATTCAGGTGGTTTGTAGTCAATACCTGAATGCAAAAGTAACTCAGATGTATACATGTAATGTAGCATTTTAAACTGCAGTAACAATAAAAAAAATTGAAATAGAAGAAGTAGAAATTAAGCAATACAAATGAACTCTTTTGGTTGTGCATTTCACTTTTCACCCATGCTTGTACATACTAGGTAGCAGATAATGTTGTGAATTATTTAACATTTACCCTACCTGTCTTCTGGATCGTGGCCTCCTCTTTTGTCATGGTAGCTTCCTCACTGGTTCCACATTTGTTCTCAGAGTAGACTCTGAACTTGTAGGTGTTGCCCATGATGAGGTCAGAGATGGTGGCATTCAGTCTGTGGTAATGCTCCAGCACAGTGAACCATTCCTGCACACATAGTGAGAAGGGGAGTTTATTACTAACGATTTATAACATCTCACTTATTGAGGGATCATATTAATATTCACAGATTATAATTTAATCCGCTGAGAGGATGGCTACTTACTCCGGTCTTCTTGTCAGCCTTCTGGATTGTGTAGCCTGTGATTTCTGTGTTTCCATTATCTTTGGGTGCAGTCCATTCAAGAGCGACATTGAAGCCCCAGACATCAGCAATTTTAACACTGGCGGGAGGACCTGGCAGCTCTGTAGGACAGGTTTTAAACTCAATATGCATTACGTAAAACGTAACACTCAAATAAGAATTAGATAAATTGAAACTGACCAACAATCTGCAAGATCAATGAAGCTTTATCCTCAAAGTCATCTACTTTGACGCTCATCTCATAGACTCCGGAGTCATCTCTCTCAGCTGCACGGATGAACAAGATGCTGTCTCTGTCTGTGCTGCGAATATTCACCCTCTTAGTGTCCAGGGCCTCGCCATTCTTTGTCCAGCTCACAACAGGTTTAGGCTTGCCCTAAAAATAAAAATACATATGAGTATGATATCAAACAACATCAAATGTTTGTTCAGTGCATTATGATATATTACTGTGAATGGGATGGTCAGATTGATCTTGTCTCCCACATGAGCGACATATCTCTGCCTGAGGAAGCGGGGGAGACGAACTTTAGGACGATCTGAACAAAGAACACATCATAATGATTAGAGACTGGATTGTTCTCTCAATAAATAAATAAAAATACAAATTGTAACAGCTGTATTTTTTATGAACTTTGATATCTTAAAAAAAAAAAATGTTTCTTTTTTGTTCTGTTTTTTTATGTATGTTTTGTCACTGGTGAAATAATCCAACAGCTAATGAATGAATGTGATATGTCATGTCTTGTTGCTCAGTAACATAACTGAAACAGAGTTTATTTCAAGTTGCACACTACACAGTATTCCATTACCATCAATAACATTGTATATAAGGCACTAAAAGATAAAAATAGCTTAAAGGTCATAAGAAAAGGAATAACATGCATAGTTAGCAAATGTGAGAGACTGGCACTCCCGGTCCCTGCACGCTCATTTGTAAAAGTAATTTGGTGAGAAGCACCAGCTGCTAAGTCCACCAGAGTGACATTTGTCAGGATTCTAAAAAAAGCATCCGTACTGCAGTATATCTCCTAACCTTTCATGATTCAAAGCTATACTTGCCTCAGTTGCATCAAGAAGTCTATAATATCAAAGATACAACCCGAACACAGAAGTACATATGCCAGTTGGAAATGACACAAAGAGCAAAAATATTGTAGACTTAAAATGAAATTTTATTGTCCTAATTGCTGGATATTGTAAAATCCTCATTGTGCATAACCAATGCAGCAACATTCTAGTTTGTGTTTGCCATCCACAACTAAGTCTCGGCTTAACAAACAGTAAAGTCTATGGCATGTTTCAAAATAAACAGTGAATCTCTGGAAGTGTCAGGAGATTTGGGTGACACCTGAGAAGTCAGCACTTTGCCCTGCCACCCCTGCTCCTGACGCAGAGATAGGCCACACTGGAATTTACCATGCGCTCTTGCACCAGGGCCCCCACCTACTTTCACCCAGATCACTTGTCACCATCGATCTAGTGAGAAAGCAGCTTGACACATCCTCAGCATGAGTTCTGGCCAGGGGCACATTACAATGCCAAACTCAGCATCCAAAGGAAACCAGTGCTAATTAGAGTCACATGCAAGTTATGATTTACATTAGAGGTAGCTTTGACTGTTACAATGCACAAACTCTTTCTAGTGTAAACCAGCCCATTACAGCAAACACAGTGAAAACCTTTGAACTAGTGCCAGTTCTCTGGGATCAGGTTGCTGTCCCTCCCCAGTGCCTTTCTCCATTACGCATAACCATAAGTTGTGACAGTTAAAATGACAGTTCCTCTTTTTAAAGACCGATTGGACTAATCCTAATTCTACCGCAAATCACTTCTCATATAGTGGACATAATTATCACTGTGAGGTGTACAGCAGCACTAAAACCAGCAACTTAACAGGCTCCATAAACAATGCGCTTGGTTTGAAGGGGGAAACACGAGAGAAATTCCCCATTTCTACACACGAGAGAACAGGTATGCCATGGACAACTAAAGAAAGTGTGATGTGTGTGTTTGATGTATGAATTTAATGGTGCTGTCACACTGGCAATTGTGGAGTACAGATTTCAAAGGAAGAATGAACAATGCTTATCAAACAAGTCAGAGCATCTACACATAATAATAATAATAATACAATGGCCCTTTCTATATTGACTGTGTGTCTTACCAGCGACCTCCTTGACCAGGACGGCCTCAGGAAGGGCAACAGGAGGGCTGCGTCCACCCTCATTCACAGCCACCACGCGGATCTTCAGGCGGTCCCCAGTGGTCTGGTTCTTAATGACATAACGGCAGGACTTCTGCAGGTCCTCATTGACCGCCTTCCAGTCCTCAGCTGAAATTGACAAATGACTTAATCAGAAACTCTCAACTGAATACATTATAGGCCTTTTAGATGTAGATACTCATCATTGTCAAAGTTATGTACTATTATGTCTGTAAATGTAATGCTTTTAATGTTTTTTTGTTTTGTTTTTTTACATATGAAGAGCTATGTAAATGAAAGGCACACTGAAGTGCAGCTGATATTAGCTGCAGGGTCTAAAAGCGGGACCTCAGTGAGAGCCCAGCAGCTCCTGAAATGCCCCTTTCCTTGTAGGGAGAAGTCAGGAAGCTCATGATATAACTATACGACTGACACCTCAGGGACAGCTGCAACTGATATGGCTGACCCATATTAAAGGAAAAATTTACATGACCCTCAGTCCATTTAAGATGCATTTGGGTATTGCATCAATTAGAGGTGTAATAATCCTTTTAACAAAAATGCTTTAACCATTAATTTAAATTAAATAATGTACTGTTGGGATCATCATTATAATAACTTTTATTGTGTCAAAAGAGATTGACCATGTGTTGCGTTCATCAGAACTTACTTCCATCTTTGCAAATTTCAATGGTGTATCCATCCAAACCAGTGGTTCCAACGACCTCAGGCTGGCTCCAGATAATGGTAACAGAAGTATCATTCTTGTCCTCAACAAACAGGTCAAGGGGAGCGCTGGTGGGCTCTGCAAAGCACACAAAATACAGTATGTGAGCAGAAAATGTCTACACCAAAGGTTAGGATGGACACACACAGTAGGGGTACCTTTGGGTGGAGGAGGTGGGGGAGTGGGTGGTTTGGGCTCCTCTGGTGCAGCTTCAATGATAAAAAGAACTATCATTATTATTTCTGTTGTTTCCATTTGGCAGTAGATATAAAGTAGATCCGTGTTGCATGTAATTGATTTTGAATATGTACTTCAGAAAGTGTACCATTTTATCAATATAGTTTCTGAGTGGTCAAAACAATAGGAAGTTATTAATATTTGCTTTAGCTTTACCCTCAGCAGGAGCCTCGGACTCAGCAGCAGGAGCAGCTTCGTCTGCAGCGGGAGCAGGTGCTAAATGTTAGATATTAATCATTAGTGCAGTTAAGCAGATGAGATATCTTTCAAAAGATTATGCATTACATTGCTATAGCTCTTTGCAAAGGTCAAGAGGTTAGTTGCTGTTTTTAACCTTACCATGGGAACCTTGTGAATAATACTGTATCATATAAAGATAATATAAAGTATATCTTATGGTACTCATGAGTCATTTTTACCATCGGCAGGAGCTTCGGGAGATCCTTCTGCAGCAGGAGCAGCAGCTGATTAGAGGTTAGAACAGATAAGCGTTAAAAAGTATTAGTGCAGTTATCTTCAATAAGAGTTTTAGAAAAGGGATCATTACTGTAATCCTATGTACTTTGTTAAAAAAAGTCTACAGTGACAGACAGAGCTACTTTAAATATAGTATGAATAGGTTTCATTAGCATATTACTATGTCTAATTACCCTCAGCAGGCGCCTCAGCAGTTCCCTCTGCAGCAGGGGCAGCAGCTAATATTAAAAGTTAGAAAACAGGCATCAGACTTGAGCAAATAATGTCACATATTATATGCAAAAGATAATGTTGTATTTAACATAGTGAACTTATGAACTATTATTCAGTTGTTAGCCTTACAGGGAAATGATTAACCTTAAAAGCTATGTACAGTCTTTTTACCCTCAGCAGGAGCTTCAGCAGGTTCCTCTGCAGCAGGGGCAGCAGCTAATGTTAAAGGTTAGAAAACAGGCATCACATTTATGCTGCTAAGTTCATCAGATGCATATATTAAGTGTATCTTAAATGTGCAGAAAGAGGTTGCAAAGACATTATTAAAATTAAGTTGTGAAGACTTCTAGCCTTACAAGTTTACTCTTAAACCTTACAACTACATATAACAGCTTTTTACCCTCAGCAGGAGCTTCAGCGGGTTCTTCTGCAGCAGGGGCAGCAGCTAATGTTAAAGGTTAGAAAACAGGCATCACATTTGAGATCTGTGCAGCCAAGGTCATCAAATGCATATATTAAATGTATCTTACATGTGCAGAAAGAGGTTACACAGAAAATATTAAAATTACGTTGTGAAGACTTTTAGCCTTACAAGTTTATCGTTAAGCCTATAGCTACATATAACAGCTTTTTACCCTCAGCAGGAGCTTCAGCGGGTTCCTCTGCAGCAGGAGCAGCAGCTAATGTTAAAGGTTAGAAAACAGGCATCATATTTATGCAGCTTCGTTAATGTTCATTCATTTAAGATAGATGTCAAATAATAATGTTACATTTATCAAATGTGTATATCTACATGTATCTTAAATGTGCAGAAAGCAAAGACAATTTTAAAATTAAGTTGTAAAGACTTTTAGCTTTATAAATTTACTCTTAACCCTTATAACTTAGCTACATATAACAGCTTTTTACCCTCAGCAGGAGCTTCAGCGGGTTCTTCTGCAGCAGGGGCAGGAGCTAATGTTAAAGTTTAGAAAACAGGCATCACATTTGTGCAGCAAAGTCATCTGATACATATATTAAATGTATCTTAAATGTGCAGAAAGAAGTTGCAAAGACATTATTAAAATTAATTTGTGAAGACTTTTAGCCTTACAAATGTTTACTTAAGCCTATAGCTACATATAACAGCTTTTTACCCTCAGCAGGAGCTTCAGCGGGTTCCTCTACGGCAGGGGCAGCAGCTAATGTTAAAGGTTAGAAAACAGGCATCACATTTGTGCAGTTACATTTATCAGATACATATACATAAATGTATCTTAAACGTGCAGAAGGAAGTTGTAAAGACAGTAATAAAATTAATTTGTGAAGACTTTTAGCCTTACAAGTTTATCCTTAAGCCTATAACTACATATAACAACTTTTTACCCTCAGCAGGAGCTTCAGCGGGTTCCTCTGTGGCAGGGGCAGCAGCTAATGTTAAAGGTTAGAAAACAAGCATCACATTTGTGCAACTTGCATCATCTTTCATCAACTGTATTTATGTGATGAACAAGATACTAAACTAAACTAAAATAGCTAAAATATGCATAGAAAACAATCTGTTAGCCTTAACCTTATAGCTACACAAAAGAGCAGTTTACCCTCAGGATGTGCTTCAGCAGATTCCTCTGCAGCAGGGGCAGCAGCTAGTGTTAAATGTTAGAGCAAATACAGGCATCACTTATTAGTTCAGTGCAGAGATTATACAAAGTACTGACCTCTTATAAGATAATGAAAGTATGTGGTAATAGTCATATCTCTAGCCTTACACTTAAAGGTCACATTAAACCTTGATAAAGCTGTTATTTTTACCCTCAGTTGGAGCTTCAGCAGATCCTTCTGCCTCAGGAGCAGGGGCTAATGTCAGATATTAAAGCATACAACAGGCAACAGGTTAGAAGTGCAGTTAGAATTTTCATTGTAATTACTCTCTTCTCATTTTAAACACAAAAGGGAACTCAATTAACACAATTAGGCTAGAAGTAAGACCAAAGAGATCAAGGGTTCAAAGAGAAGTTAGTCTTACAATGCATCAACAACATTTGTGTAAACTAATAGGCTATCTTATGATTGAGCCACTCTTAGGCTGTTCACATATATATATATATATATATATATATATATATATATATATATATATATATATATATATATATATATACCATCAGCAGGGTCTTCACTGGATCCGTCTGCGGCAGCAAAGTGTGTTAAAGGTTAGAATATGTCAGGCAAATTGGTGCTGTTAAAAAGATAACCATTTAGGCTTCTAGCCTATAGAAATTGGGTCGAATGTTAGTTATGTTAAATATTTCAAAAATGGATGTGCAAATAATAATTTCAACATCTCAAGTTCCTACCAGAGGAGCTTCAAAGACTCCTTCAGCAGCAAGGGCACTGTTAGATGCATAGGTCCAATCTGAACAGACAGATCTTTGGAATAGATCTTCTGGCCTGTGGGCGTGCATGGCTTTGGGTGAAAGTGTGTATTAGTAACGCTAATGGTAATTACTGTGCGCGTTTTATATGCCCTAGCATTATAATATTTTGCATCCTTCTAGCGACTTGGAAGAGTCTGATCGCCGTGGACACCGCTCTTCGGTCGTCGCACCCGCAACTTCCTTACCGTGTGTCTTCAGTTTAAGATTGCGTTAAGTAAAGAACCATCCATAGTGAAAAAAAATGATTTAACTACATTTTTCATCCACGGGCCATCCAGGGACAAATGCAAGCGACAGACCGCTGCCGTGTGTATTACCGTCGGCGGGTGCAGCCTCTGGGGCAGGTGCAGCTTCGGCCTCGGCGGGGGCAGGAGCAGCCTCCTCAGCGGGGGCAGGAGCGGCCTCTGCGGGAGCCGGCTCCGGCTCTGGGGCGGGCTCCGGGGCCTTTTCCTCTTCCTTCTTGGCAGGTTCTTTCTTCGCCGCCTTCTTGATTGGGGCAGGCTTGCTCGGCATGTTGAAGGTTGCAGCTAATTCCCAACTGGTAAAGTCCGTGAAGTGAATCCAATGCCATCTTCCCTGGGGGTGTAGCAAGCTTTTATGGGGCCAAGGGGCCAGACTCCGCCCTCTGTAACTGATAGGCCACTGGACTGAGTGAACCAGAGACCACCATGTCTGTGATTTCAGTGGGGATTAAAACAACAGCATGATGTAGCCAACTTTTTAAAACCAATAACATAAAACATTTTATCCTACATTTCTAATCTCCCAAAGAAGGCTAGACTACCAACAACCTTCATCAGGAAAAAAGGTAAGGGGCATAGCTCCAAAAAAACAGCAATATACAAATATACTGTAAAAAATAAACCAAAAAAAACAAACTGTTGGTCAATTTCATTATGAACTGGCTTGACCCTGAAAAATATTAAATGTTGCTGAAGATATCATTAGAAGCCTATAATTTATGATTGCATTAATCTGATTACATATCAAAACACATATTTATCATACTATAAAGCAATCCAACAAAATAAATATAATATGTATTTTATTGATTCCAGCAAACAGTGATAGATGGATGATACCCTTAAAAGCATGACTTATCCCTGCATTGGACTAATCTCTTACATATAGGCCTAATGCTCTTTTCTTCACTATGATTGTAGCTGCATCCATCCAATGCTGACATATTTACAGTCTTTACAATGATGCCCTGTACAAAATAACATGACATTTTATAAAGGAGTCATTAGAAAAAGAAATATCAAACATTTGAGTATTACAAAGGAAAACATTTTCTAGGATGATCTTCTTCCACAGTAGATAATGTGTCTCATCACACAGCGAGTTTACATGCATTTACAACATTTAAAAACCCTTAACATTTGCAAGTCAGTGGAATAAGATACTGCATAACATTTGAGCCTACAACAAGCTTTGAAGAAAATGTGACTATACAGCAACCTGTATTGGCCTATTCATTTTCTACCACAGGTTTGTATCGCTTTTTGGGCAAAACAAACTTTTAACCCTGTCTTCGATGCAGTGACAACCAACATTTAGTTTTATAAGGCTTCCTACAATATTCTCCTGGGATGCAGGGTGGTCAGATATACCAGATGAAACATGCCTTGTTTACTTATTTGCTTTTGATTACCAGCACCATTAAAAGTTGCTGGATAGTCCTTTTTATGCTTATAAGCCAACACAAATCACAGTTGATAAGAGCAACAGGCACAACAACCAGTAAATTAGATGAGATCATAACTTAAGTTGGGAAACCGGCAAACCAGGTTGCAAGTTAGAAGTTTTTTTTTCTTTTATTTACATTTAAGAAAACAATACCTAGTGTGTCTGGTTTGGCACTGACCAAATAGTCAGTCACACCTTGGTACATCTACAAAGTGACTCAATGGTTATTGGTCAGTTTAAGCACAGTGCAATAGCAAAGCATACGTGTGAACACACACTTTTTTGTCAAACTATAAAAAGTTGTGTGACATTCATTTACAGAATATATGTACAAAGGAAAAGCACTTAAACCTCATGGGTGATGGAGGACACCGCTGACCTCTTTTACAATTTATCACTCATTTCTATCTTTGTATTTTACAAAAAAGTTCCTTTGCATCTGTGCTTTCGTCCCAAACGTTATTTAAATATAAATGCATCAGTATTTAGTATGGGTCTACCACCATAGGATCACTCACAGGACTTCACTGGCTCTACATTATGCATTTGAGCACGTTTACAACACATCCCAAAATATCCCAGATCTACTTCACACCTAGGACACCAAGCTTTTCTAGTTAAATGAAATCTGTTGACACAACTGAGACATTAAATGCACCATATGAACATTAGCTAAATGGTGATAATGTGTGACATAAATAACAAAATGGCTGAATACACTGAATGTTGCGAGGGAATGAGTTGAGATTAGGTAGTTTTAAATTTGCTCTGAGTTCCTTAAGTGTGGCTCGTGGTAAGGCTACTTTGAAGCACCTACAATAATGTCTGATACTGAGTAAAATGCAATACATTCATAGAAAAAAAAAACATAACATAAATATTTGGTATAACGTTGCAGGTAATGCAACAATATGTTTGTACATACCGTATAAATAAACTATATATATTGTTATTTTTGGATTTTGGATTCAGGGGAGATGGAATATACTGTTTAATAATTACAGTATAAGGACAAGTAGGAATGTTTTTCAATTATATACAGATTTGTGAACATTTTAACGTCTTCAACTTAGTCCAGACCATTTATTCTTTGTGTTTTAACACAAAAAGTGTTAAACAAGATGTGATTTAATCACATCAGTGAGTGACGGCGTTAATACTAAAATAACCAATTACCTGATAGTTTCACTATAGCAATACCTTACCATGTAAAACACAGAAAACTAACCCCAGTGCTTAAGTGTGCAGCTGAAGTTTAAGTTAAGATGCTTTATGCAAAAGAGTATGACAGCTTGAATAAAAGGTTGTTACAACTGCGGAAGTTAAGAGATGTTGAGTCACTGCTAGTGAGTTTAGAAGTGATGACTCGGAGAAAGCACCAGAATAGTCTGCTGAAGTTGAAGAGACACATCTTTGTTCATAAGGCATTGTGTTAGTTCATCACCTGCTTGACTTGTATTGTGAATTGCATATGTGACTTAGCATTTGATATGCATTGTACATGCTGTCATGCTCCTCTACAAAATGAGTCACTAATTGTTAGTAACCAAAGAAAAGGAAAGAAACCAATATTCTGTTGTGCACAACAACACTCACAGGATGGTCTGTTTAGTACTGTATGTGCTACAGCACAAATCACCTGAGTGATTTGAATCTAAGTGCTGAGTGAGACACTGTCATAGTGATCGATTAGCACCAGTCTAAGGGAATTGAGGCGAATGTGTCAAAAATACGCTACTTTTCTATACTTTTATATTATAAATACTATACTGTGAAATAATGGCATGTTATATGGAACACCTGGGAACAGTAAATCTTTAACCACATTTACACTGAACCACACAATTCATTAAACGCTTATTCCAGGGCTAAATATTAGCTTCTTTTCAAAGTTTAGGCAAGTGTGGGTCTTCTTTATCAGGGGATTCAATGTAATTGGCAGCTTCTTGAAGTTTTAAAAGCATTGCCATCTACAAAACAGAGAAAGATCCTTATTATTGCCCAGTTTCAAATCTTAGAAGAGAAATTGCCTGCTCATTTACCAGTGGATCAGATTCCATGGAGCTGGGTGGAGTTTCCTTGTGGGGCCTCTCCTCACAGACTTGTCCCGGGCTGCTTGAGCTGATGTTGGGCGGGGGCAAGTGGAACAGCTTTGCCTGGTCTTGCTGGGCTGAAGGCCAAGGTAGAGTGCCTCTTACCCACTCCACCGGATCCTCCCAAACGGCCTTCTGACCATGGACCTGGGGATACACAACATACCAGGACAGTGAAAATAGAGCAGTGCATTAGCATGGAAAGATGATTAGCATTCTGCAGTAGCCAGCCATAATTAAATGTAATCACCTTAAAGCCATCCTTGGCCCCTTCTTGTAGGTATGGGATAATGGAATGGTTCCAAAGGTCAATGAACCACGAGCGGAACTCCTCCACAGTGACAGGACAGGACAGGAAAAAGCATGGACCTGAGGAGAACATCACTCATTTATATGCATGCTTTAAATCCAGTTCCTGTTTGGTATTGAGGTGAAGTATTTGTACCTATGAGAAAGTCAGATGTGCTGTGCTTTTCCAGGAATGTGTGCAGATGATACCACAGTTTGGGCAACCAGTCCAAAACACGTATCAGGTCTTCATTGGTCAAATTCCTCTCATCTTCTGACTCCATCATCTTTCTGTGCAGATAGCGAACCAAGAAGCCATTGGCAGGCTCCACATTGTTGGAAAAAGTGACCATCCTATAACGTAAGAAATGTTTTGTTTAAAAAAAAAAAAAAAAAAAAAGCATCATATGCTCTAGTTCTTTTATGTTTCACATCATGGACTTTTATGTATTGCCATTTAAAGGTATAGTATGTAAGATATGTCCCCAGATACAAGGTGGACATGTTCAACTCAAATTTGTACTTGTAATGCAGATTTATTCTTAATTACTAAAACATTGGTAGGGTGGCCAAGTTGTTTTGGTTCTCAAGATGATTATTTGATTAGAAAGCAGAATGAGCCTCACATGAGTCTCTCTCATTTGAGTTGGCAGTTTCAATGCTGAAATCCAGCTTAAACCTTCATATCCTCAATATGAAGGTTATGGCACAGTAAAGCCAACATCAGTTGTGATTGCAGCACCTCATTAAACCAGTAGGTGCACAGGCTATGTCCTGTTCCTTTAAGGTCACAGACATTTTTAAGGTCACATAGTGCAATTAGACACTGTTGTTTACATAGACTTATATTGATTTGTTTATATGTAACCAAACTCTTAGATAATAAAATGACACCTGAAACTCAGATGCAGGCCATGGTTTGCGGTCATTTTGACAGGCTGATTGCTAGTTCCAATGATGTAGGGACTGCATGGAAACAAAACAGATGTTAATCAGGTTATTTTAGTTCATTCTTTTGTTATTATTTTTATAATTTTTATTTTTTTTTGTTATATTTTAATCATTGCATTGAACTGACCATTTGTGGTATTTGCAGGTAAGAGCACCATTCACAAGTTCACTGAGAGAGGCAGTGTCATGAATGTCATCCAGAATCAGTACCAGGGGTATTTCTGATGTGCCAGTTTCCCGATCAATCTCATTTGCCAGATTTGACAGATACAGCTGTAGATCCTTACAAAAGAAAAATGGTAAGTGTTGCTTTTATGGTTACAAAATTGCTTCATAGGCATTGACTAATTTACCTTGCACGACTGACGATGCATGTTGAAAGTTACAACAATGCCATCTGTAACCTCTCGAGCGCTGCGGTCCACCAGGTACTCAGCTAATCGAGAGGCCAGGTACGTTTTACCTGTCCCACTGGGTCCAGCAAGAATGAGACGCCGATGTTTGAGAACAAGACTGATGTAGTGCTGCATCATGGGTTTGGGAATAAGGGTTTCAAAGACCAAGCTGTCCACACATTTCTCTTTCAAACCTAAAACACAAAACATTTTTTTACATTTTCAGCAGTTGTTGTTTGTTGAAAATAGTTCAAAGTACACGGTGGCATTCAAGAGATTATGATTTAGTTGCCAGGTATTCTGTTGATACTATTAGTTGAAGGAGTTCTAGAAGGATCTGTTGGAAGATGCTTGGAAAATATTTATTTCACCTCGCAAAGCCTCTATAAGCAACATGGTGCTGAAATATTTAGCTCTAAAAATACCTAAGCATCAAGTATAGGGAATGATCGCACCCCCACCAGGCAACAGACGTCTAATGTTCCTTCTCACCATTTCTGGGGCCCATGTGTCTGAAGGGAGTCAAGCTGCTGGCCCTCTTTGAATTTGGCTGTGAGAAGATCAGATTTCTTTAGGAACTGCCCCTGCTTTACCAGCTATCCTAGCACTTTGCTCCATGCATTCTAACATGAAAAAGTGAAGCGGAGCTCGCTACACAAATTGCTGATTACTAGAACCCCACATGATAATGCAGTAAAAGCTACACAGAGTGTGGGTCTACAGGAGGAAATACATTTATACAGAATACAGTTGACAAGAAATCTCTATGGATTATGTATGTATTATTTATTATAATTAGTCAAATCTAATAACTAGAACAAAAATAAATGTATCAATGTGTCTAGTACTACACCATATTAGACTATATAAAGTAGTGTAGTAGTATATAAAGTAGTGAACTAAGGGACAGTAACAGCACCCATAGGCATTCAGCTCCAGTTGAATGAAGCTCAGCTAGGCTAGCAGTTATAGGAGCAAATATGGAACAGAGTTCCATATTATGGAACAGAGTTCCATATTATGGAACAGAGTTCCATCTTAGGAATAGGAATTGATTAATGGACAAAATAGCTAAATAAAAAACCCAGGATCATGTAGAGTAGGTTAATATGAATATTTCAAGACCAAAATAAGGCGCCTGACATCAACAGGTGCGGAAAAGGGGCAATGCTTTTACAAAGTGATTTGGAGCTGGACTCAACAAAGCCAGAAGCACACCCATGCTCCCTTCCTCTTTGGAAAGCAGCGGGTTAGATAGATCCATTCATATGTACAGTCTATGATACTGTGGCATACCTTTCAGAGCCACTGTGATGCTGGTTGGGCCTCGGGACATGCAGTGAGATGGCTGAGTCTCTGGAGCTTCTCCTCCCAGTAACCTCTTGATATGGCCTATGCTATAACTATAGATGGAGTCAGTGGAAAGCCCTAGACTGGAGGTGGGGTCCACCTTTGTGATGTACACCTGTGAATAAAGTAAATCAGTCACTAAGTTCATATTGTTTACACCAGTATGTAATATCAACTGCTTCTACAAAATTGATAAATGTGTCGTTCAAAACATGACTGGATGAAATATCAATTTCATCTAATAATTACAGACAATCTAATAGGCACTTTGTGTTTAGTATAATAATTCATTTTATTAACATGTCACCTTGAAAGCCTGGCTGACAGCTGAATCCAGCATGGTCCAGTCCATTCTACCATTTAATCTCACAGTACCAATGAAGAATTCCTGTTGTTTCACATCCTGTAAACAATATATGCAAAGCATAAAATAATTCAGCACTTATAAGTGTTAATTAAGTAAGTATAAGTGTTAAACTTATAAGTTTAATTAATTGCAAAACTTACATCTTTAAAAACATGTAAATTTGCCACAGAAACCACCACCCTAACACGATGATCATCTCTTTGTGAGGAATGACTGAGTGAGTCTGAAGTGAAGACATCTGCAATGTTGTAGAAAAAAAACAGTTGTGTTTTAATGTATGCTATAGCGTGTAGTTTCTATGTTTCCTTATGTTCTTGCTCATGTTAGACAGTACCTGAGCAGCCCTCACTCAGCCCCCTGCTGTAGCTTTTGGGCATGTGCATGGCTACAGACTGCCGTGGGGAGGAGTTGCCCAGAGTGGCCAGGCCTGAGGACTGTGACGCAGAGCTGGAAGGTCCAGGAGACGGGCAAGGAGAGAGACCACCTGTCTTTAATTGGTCATTCTCAGACTTCAGCTTCTCCACTGTCCTCTATGAAACAAATAGGACAGATGATAGATTGATAGATTTCACAACAGCTGGTCTGACCTCTGATGCTCATAATGTAACATGAGTAAGATAGTAGTGCATTTCATGGTATATAATTGTTAATATTTGTTATACTCCACATGAATGTGTGCAGACCTGCATATTAGTCATGGCCTCCTGTAGCTGCTCCAGCTGATGTGCGGAGCTCAAGGCCTCCAGCCGGATGTCTGTCAATTTGCGTTCTTTTTCCCACAGCTCTGAGCGTAACTCTGATACCACCTTCTCCTCCACCCCCTCTCCACCTTCACACAGTCTAAGGATACACACACAACACAAACACAAAAGACAAGTGTTAATGTGACAAAGATCATCAGACTAACAACCTGAGGTAAATTTAGGTTAGTCTTATTTTGTAGCCATCGTAACTATGCTTACCCAGATGATGAGGCAGAAGCGGAAGATTTCATTGATGGTGCAGGGTTTTCAGCTTCATGGCGAACTTTAGGAGAGGAAGGCGCAGAGGATTCTGGGGTGGCAATCTCCTCAATGTCAGCGTATGGCCCTGACTGCTTTGACCCTTTCTTACTGAATGCTTTATTGAAGGAGCTGCGTAACTAGAAGACCATAATAAGAAAGTTATAAGAAGTTCTATAGCAAAGCATACGCACATTCAAGACAATTTATTGCAATTATGAAATGACAGCAATTTGTCTAAGTAGAGACTGTATAGGGTAAAAAGTAAGAGTTTCACTAGTATCATGAAACACATGCACTTTGTGGGGTAAGATATTTAGACTTTATTTACTAGCAACATCACTCACCTCAAAGACCTAAAATAAAAATCAGGGCAGCGTAAGGGAGAAACCAGAGTCATACCAGAGACATTAAAAACAGTTTTAAATCAACTAGGGAAGTAAAAGTCAAGCAGGAAAAAATATTATTAAATTTCCACACACTGCAAAAAAGGAATATCAAGATGAGTTACAATTACTTGAATTCAGAATATTAATCTCAAGGTCAGAAGTTATGACAAGTTTAGATTTACTAGTCTACTAGTCTGACTATCCAATATTCAAATTATTGTCCAATGTAGTAGATTTGTACTTACCACAATAAACTGAATATTAATTTTCTTATTTTCAAGCTAAATTATCCTGGATTTAGTAGCAAATGTCATAAAACAACCCAAACCTACTAAAATCTAGATTAATATTCTCTATTCATGTCATTATAATCTTGACTAGACAATCAGTTTTTGATGTGTAGTATCCAAGTGACCTTACCCAGCCTTTCTTTTTCTTCTTTTTGGCCTCCTGCTCCTTGAAACTACCCATACTAGAATGACTGGTGGTGCTGGCGAGACTGGAGAGGCTTTCTGAAGAATTTTGACGATTAATTGGCATTTCTAGAGATAGAATATAATAATTAGTGCAACATTATGAAGTATTTATAGTGATGAAAACAAAAATCCACATGTACCTTTTGGGGTAATGTCAGGACTACTGAGCGCCCCCTGAATGATTTCTTGGGCCTCTGTGTTTTTGGCCTTCAGAATATCAATGGTGTCCTTAAGTTCTGTGAGTTCAAAATCCTGCAGAGGGAATCATGAGTAAGTGCTCGCACTTTCTCCCACAGATCAGTAACTGAACCGAGATTCTACAACACTCAGGATTGTGGAATGTCTATCTCCTTTCACCAGGAATGACAGGCCAAGATGAGTAACTGATGACAAGATGAGAATCCATACATGCAAACCTGTGACCCACATTCTTTTTGGAGTTCATGAGATGCCAATAGTTAAGCTTTGGCAAAGCAATTAGCATCATAACAACTCTAACGACATGTTAAAATGCTAAGTTTATTCTTACAAACATGCTACATATGTGATGAACATGTGGTATAATGCTCATTAGGAAAGGCATTACAAAATACCTTCTGTTCTGAGGACACTGACAGAGTCTGCAAACGAGCTGTCATCAGTGCCAAACTCTGCTCAAAAGCAGCTACTAGATTGGCCTTGAGAGAAACACAGAAAACATTTAGTTTAGTTTAACAGACTGAGTGATCACAGTACAACAATATGAGATAACACAGCTGAAGATGATGTCAGGAATATGGGTGGGCACAAACCTTAACAGTACTAAGGCTAGAATGTCTGTTTACTTTGACTTAGATTTATTGAAGAAACATGAACGAAGGAGTGAATAAAACACTTAAAGCATATAAACATGATGAAAATATGTGTTGTGATGTAGCTCAAGTACTGCAGAGAAACTAGTGATTGTTTGAGGAACAAACCTGTCCTATCTGTTAAACCCAGCATCCAGTGAGCAGGTCAGTAGGGCACAGGCAGGGGGAAGCAGTCCAGGAGTTAATAAAGCCAGAAATATAAAGAAAGTGAGCATTAGGAGAGGAAAGTATGCATAAAATGCAGACAAAAGAACAGAGCAGTTTAGATTATTTGATTAGATTGCATAATGTGGAATGGATTTATTAAGTGTGAAGTTATTTGAAAATTGGGTTAAGTATAAAAGCATTCTCTAGTGACTATAAAGGGTTAAATGAAGAGATAAGGCCAGATGTAGCATTACAACTACCACTAAATCATTTAGGAGAAGAAGATACAAGGTCTTTCATAAATAATGTTTCATTCCATTAGACCTCCACCTTATCAAAAGAACAGCCATGCAGCTAAGACAGCACAGAATACTCCCTAAAAACATACGTACATTGGCAGAAAGCTGCATGGTGAGGTTTGCAACCTTCTCTTGAGAACACTCAAGCTCTCTTCTCAGCATGCGTATTTGCTGTAGACACAAAGAAGTGTATATTTTAGAAAACATAAAATATAATTTTCTTCAAAGGTTTTTGTAAAAACAACATTGATAGGATTATGATTTGAGCAATGGTTCTCACACAGTTTTCGTTTTTAAAACATGGTGTAAACAAAACAGGTTTAGCAATGGGTTCAATCAGATATTGTCTAGGTCCTCCTACTAACTTGGAGGTTAGACACAGTTTAGGTCCATGGTAAAACTTGGTTTCAAGCCTAATATTTGTCTTTACAATAGTTCTTCCACATTATGACAATTCTGGTTTTGCCCAAGTTTAATCCTGGCATTGTTGCTTTTTGAACTGTACATATTGAGAACCACAACGAATTCTCTCCATGCAGAATTTAATATTGTCTAATATGTGTTATTAGGAAGCTAGGACACTGACGGTATGACGGTATTAGATAAACTGAGCAATGTTATAACACTGGACAGACTCCACACTATGGACTGATAAGAGCAGATGAATGAGGCTATCTACAGGAAATGAGAAATGACACACAGTGACATCACACTGGCCTTACCTCTCCCTGTATCCTCTCCTCATTCTACAGAAAGCATGGTAAAAAATAAACAAAAAAGGCAAATTGGAGGTCGGAGTAAAAGTTTGTAAGATATAAAATTCCATTTGCATTATGAATGAATACAGTTTACAAAAGCATGACTGAATATCACATATTGTAACTATTAATACTGAGTATTAAATTCTGGGTGTAACATAAAACACATTTCTCTCATATTCTCATATTCATTCTGTCTCTTTTGTTTTTCCGGGACTGGGTCGAGGAGTAGTCTGAGCAAGGAGGCCTAGACTTCCCTTTCCATACACAATTCCTCCAGCTCTTCCGGAGGGATCCCGAGGCGTTCCCAGTCCAGCCAAGAGACATAGTCCCCCCAGCATGTCCAGGTCTTCCCTGGGGCCTCCTCCAGGTGGGACATGCCTGGAACAACTCCCCAGGGAGGCGTCCAGGAGGCATCCGGAATGATGCCCGAGCCACCTAATCTGGCTCATCTCAACGTAGAGGAGCAGCGGCTGTACTGTAACTAAACTCTAATCTAAACTAATTTCAACTGCTTGTATCCGTGGTCTTGTTCTTTCAGTCATTACCTAAAACTTATGACCATAAGTGAAGGTAGGAACATAGACTGACCGGTAAATTGAGAGCTTTGCCTTTCGACTCAGCTCCTTCTTTACTACAATGGTCTGATACAGCGACCGCATCACTGCAGACGCTGCACCTATACGCCTGTCAATATCACGCGCCATCCTCCCCTCACTCGTGAACAAGACCCCGAGATACTTGAACTCCTCCACTTGAGGCAGGGACTCTCCACCCACCTGGAGAGGGCAAGCCACCATTTTTCGATCGAAAAACATGGCCTGACGTGTTTGTGTCTGTTCTAATCTTATACAGACTGTGTCAAAGAAAACTTACCGAGGAATAGTTGGATGAAGCATTGGAGGCCAAAGACAATACAGAGCCATGCACTGAAAAAAAATATCATATAAGATTTATTGTTACAGACAACAAATGTGCCTTCAGCTAAAAATTAATTTAATTTGCCATAGTAGGGTTATCTCACCATCCTCCCCAGGTTCACGGAAAGACCCTGAACGCATCATGCTTTTTGGCCGGTCAGCCAGGGACATACTGCTACCCAAGGGGGAAGATCCATACAGATCACTAGAGTCACTTGGGGGGCCTATGCTGTTGGAGCGTGAGATCCTTGGGGTGCCACAGGAAATGGGAGCAACTGTGACAAAAGAAATATATTCAGACTGAAGCTGAACAAAAATCAACATAATGTAGAGTAGGTAGGACAACACTTCAGCACTGTTCTCCCTTTTTGATGAGTCAGTGAAAGACAACACTACACTTCTACAACCCAGATAAATATAGGCTGGCTTGACCCCTTTTTGCTTCAAAGACTTTGCAAAGTTTATCTCTTCATGTTTACCTCTTTAAAAGTTTACCTCTTTAAGTTTAAACTTAATTAATTATTTATTACTAATCACCTAATTGTTTCTAATTGTCAAGTTGAATATTACATTTTATAAGGTTGCCAACATTAGGACACGGAAAGGGATTTAAGGTAGTTACATTTAGGACTCATTCATCAAATATTTTCACCCAAGGTCAAACTATGGAAGTCAAACTGGACACAAAACTTACCCACATTGGTGAGCGGAGTCTTAGTTGTGGTTGCGTGGAGAGGGCGGGTGGGAGAGGGTAGCTGAGGAGGACTATGGCTCTCTGTCATACTCATTATGGTGTGAGAGTGGCGCCTGCCTGATTTGCTTCCTTCACTCTCTGACAGACTTGAACTGCAGCGTCTGGAAAGAGGAAAGAATGTTAACTTAAAATAAAAGGCAAAATACGATTATATGAATTAGAAATTATTAACATACTCTAAGCCTTTCTTCGGAAATGTATTTCTGTCTGTTTGCAAGCTGCACAGAGAAAGAGACACATGACAAACATGGACCACAATGTGATGAGACCATTTGGCTTTCTCTATGGAATTGTTAGCCATGGCATAACGGGTCCAAACATTCAAAGCCACAACAAACAGAAACAGGAACTTTATTACATTCCTTGATTATTTATGTTTAAATTATTGTCCAAAATAAACAGTACTCTGCACAGCCCTTGGGCAGGATAAATCCTGCTGCACAATAGTCTATTGTCTTGGTTGCAAAAAGACCTCAGTTATGAGACTGCTTCTCCTCAGTATTCACCCCCATTTCATATTTCACTTAAATCTGCCCGGTCTAATACAGCTTACAGCCATAAAAAATCTACCAAAATGTACCAGTAACTATGAGGCTAGAATATCATTGGACCCAGAAGTAGCGTTTTAACATCACCACTTTATAATTTCATTCAGCTAATAATTCAGTATGCCGAATCCACTACTGTACCTCTCTTGTATGGGTGTCCTGGTGGCCGATCCCCACGTGCCTGTGCCCCGTTGTTCTTTTTCTTGCATGTCTGAAGGGCCAAACCTTGCACTGGAGGGGACACTCATCTGCAGAGGCAGGGATTCCAGGCTGCGGTGCATGCCCGACAGTTTGGGGTAGAGCAGTGGAGAACCTGTGTGGGTCTCATAGGAGCTGGAGGAGTCCAAATGGAGCACCGGTGCTGGGCTGGGAGTAAGGCGGCCGCCACAGTGAGAACCTGCCAAGTCCTGGAGCTTAGAGTAAGGGGGTACTTTGGGAGGGAGGTCCTGGATGGTCACACATGAGTCAAGACTGTTGGAGTTTACCTTGTCCAGGTGAGCCAGACTAGGAGGACGGCCAAGTGATTTCATCCTACAGGAAAAGTGGAGAGACAGTGGAGAGGCAGTACAAACAGTACACTATGTGTTATTACAATGCAATATCATTTAGTTTTTCATATTTATGTCCTTATTGTGACTCAAATGATTCAGAATAATGGGTATTCCTGTTTGATAGTACAAATTTTAAGATTTTTTTATTTAGTAAAATCTGTATATAGTCTGTAAATTCCAATATAATGGAAATATGTAGTGAATTTGATAAATAATGAGGTAAGGTAAATCAGGGAGTAAATGAAGGGGAGTGTGAATGAACAACAGACCTTGGTGTTGTAGGTGATGAGAGCTCGGGGTATTTGCTGCTGCTGGTGCGCCTGAGGCCATGCAGTTTCAAAGCAGGTTCCTCTGTGTTTTGTGACAACATGTCCTCTCCTTTCAGAGAACCACAGTCCATGTCAGCACTCACAGCCTTGGCTTTGGCCCTCTCTTTCTCCTTCTCTCGATCTGTTTGGTTCACTGGGCCTGACATTGTGCGATTAGTAATTTTACCACTAGAACTGTTTGGTTCTTTAACCTTGGGCCCGGCGGTGCCAATGGATACGGGTTTGAGACTCAACAGACTGGGGTCAACAATACCACTGGGAGGTCGAGATGCAGGACGCCCGATGACACTGAGGGTGCTTGACTTGGCCGGGCGGGGCAAGCTGCGATACTGAATACTATTCCGGGCATTAGGCCCCAGAAAGCCCTGCTCACTGCTAGCATCAAAACTGTTTTTGCGACCTGTTGGTGCCCCTGCTGGCTTCACTGGGATGCCAGATGACTTGGGGGGCTTTCCCAGAGTGGAAGAGCCAGTTGAGATAGTGGCACCACCTGCTGTCATAACAGTGGCAGTACCAGTGGCCGTGGGTTTTTTGTAACCAAACGAGGCTCCAGCAGTGGGTTTAACTAGACCTGAAGGAGGTTTGCGGTATTCTCCATGGTGATCCTTTCCAGCATCTGACCGAGATCGCTGTAGACCAGCAGTTTTGACAGAAATCCGAGATTTGTCCTGTGGCTTTTCACTTTTAGGAGCTGCACAGACACATGGAATGACATGGCATTGATAAAAAACCTTTTTTTAAACCACTTTTATACTTTAGAGCTTCCATTGGGAGACTTTCTTGAGGTCAGTTCAGGTATCTTCACTAAATTACAACTCAGATGTTGGATAGAGTGTAGAGACAAATGGAAACTAATAAATCATATCAAACTAAATTGTTCCATCAGCACTACTATTGTTCCCTATAAACTAAAAAACTTCAGATAAAAAATAAATACTTAACTAAAACAATAATTCACTCTATATAGTAAATAAGGAAAGAGACATTATATGACCCTGACCTGAAGTCTGAATCATGGGTTTTACTACTATGAATCTACCCCATAAAATGCCTTCCAGTATTATAATTTGTAGGATCTGTGAGTAAGTGTGCAATATTCATAGAAAGAAAATAGTCTATATAGTGTATACTAAGGAAAAACAGGATCATAAGGAGTTACCTGCCACTTTGAGCATGCTCTGGGACGTGTGGGTGATAGGAGAGGTGACTCCCACAGGGGGATTTTTGCCCTTTCTGAAGCTGCCCGGCTGCCCTAAACTCTGGGGCTTCTTTGCCTCTCCTTTGCCAAAGTCTTCACTTAAACTTGGGGGCTTCTTTCTCCACTTGCTTGGTGCTTCCGACTTGAGGCTCCCGGTGTCAAAGCTGGCCCTATCCAGTTTATGGCTGGATTTGCTGTCCTCGCTGTACCACGAAAGTCCACTCTCCACCAGGAAGCGTTTCTCTGCATCAGTGCGGAGCTGAATAGAAGCAGAGCAGAGGGGCACAGTAAGGGTAAACCTCAGGCATGGCATGTGTTATCTATGGAAATGTGTGTTCACTGTTGGTGTAATCGTTTTCTTCATCTAAGTCAGATTCTTAAGGGTAGAAAGAAAGATACGCAGATATGTGCTAGACTTAAACAAAAAAAAAAACAAAACGTAGATTTAAAAAGCATGAGACAAAGGAGAAACTATTTTGGGGCATTGAAAAGATAAAATGGGGCATGCAGTATTTTGGCTCGCTGTATACTGACAGATGGTCTACTGAATGAACACCATCTTGTACAGTTTATTTCAATGAGGATAAAAAGCTTTGTTTTTCCATCCCTTTCTTTTGACATTGAGATGTTACAAAAAAGGCTATTCAAATAAAGCACTGAACAATATTCATTAGTGATGTTGTCAGATATTTAACTTCACAACAGAAATAAAATCTTAAAAAGTGGAACTGAAAATTATTTGCCAGTCAGTAATTTGGCAGATTCAGTCTTTTAAAAACTAAGTAAACTATTTGGAAGCCTATCTTTGCCACATGCTAAATTACAAGCTGTTAGCTAAATTGGCTCACCATGGCAGAGGAGCTGCGTCTGGATCCTAGGGGTGTACTTGGGAGGGAGTTGAGGGACGAGCCAGCATTGAACTCTTCTGAACTAATATTCTCCGATCCATCGCCGTCGCCATCGCTGAGGCCACTGCTGATGGAGCTGCTCTCATCCCACCTGAAACAAAATAATACAGTGAGTCTAAGCATTTAAATTAGGGCAGAAATGGGAAAAAAACTAGAGGCCATCTGTCTACAGTAAGTTGTCCTTGCAGGAGACCACATGCTCAAACAAGCAAGTAATTTGAAAATGGGTACATCTGCTTGAATGGTAATAGCAACCAGCGATGTGGTTGCTAAAGCTTCAATGGTGGACTTGTTCGACCATACAAACAGTATATACATATGTAGTGTGTAACAGAGTATAATAGTCAAACAAATATTAGTAATCGAAATCAGCACAGGAAGTGGTATCCCAGAAATGTCAGTTATTATTGTGAAGAACAGATTATACAGTGATTTGCAAAGGTTTTGAGTTTTTAGTTTTATTTCAAAAAAAAATTCTGATGCTACCCAACCCATTAATCTGGGACTGAGATCCCTTGTGAAAAGAAAAAAATAATTATAGTAAAATATAATGTACAAATATGCAAGAATACCTCAGTAAAACATCTTAGACTTCAGATGCGATCAGGTCCTTGTTGACTTAGGAGTAACAATTCCAAGGGATAAATGAAATGTGGCAGACTGCTGCTGGTAGCTTGGTATTCTCTATAAAACTTGGTAAATCAGAGTGACAGACCCATAAACCTTTGCTGACTTCTACCTCAGTCTATGAAAGTTGCAGTTAAAACCACGCTTTAGCTTTTTAACAGCTGTAGCCTGCTAACATTGCAAGACATTGGTGGGTAAAATTGATGGCACCACATTTTTAAATTCAGCACTAATGCCTTGTTAAATTTACAAGTTGTGGGGCTAGTGAATGCAAGTCCAGCTATAATTGCAGCAAGTTCCCCATCATTACTACTGGCAACCACAAGGGATAATCAAGCTCAAGCTGCTCACAAAAAACTACTGCAGAGAGAAGGTACTTAAAGCTGAGTCACTGTAAGAGCTTTTCACTTTCGGCTGCCTTCCTCCATCCAAGAGAAGCTGCTCTTTGTGGGTCTGCAGTCTGCAATTAGCAAAGGAATGGAACAAGGAAGTGCACAGAAAAACAGAGGGGGATAAAAATGTCCCATACACATTTGGAAATAGGTATAATCACATGGTTATATGGCCACAACTGTAAAACAAAGTCTTAACACTTTGCACTGAGTGTTGAAATTCTGGTGTGGATACAGTAGATCTGCTGGAGATTTATGAAGAACGAGCACAGGAAATATTTAACACGACCTAAAATAAACATGAGTTTGATGATTTAGATGTTTTGAAATACCATGTGCCGCATGAGTGCAGTATTTTTTGTGGGTTCTGTTCCCCCCAGATGTAAATGGTAAGTACACGATGTTTAAACAATGCCACCACTGTCAGCTGTGAATGACACAAATAAACTAATGTCAGTGGATTCTGGCTGTGGGTTGTAGATATTCCAAGTGTCTGCTCCCAGAGGTGCAACCCAGAAACAGAGAGTGGGAGTGTGTCAGATCACACATACTTTAGTCCAGGGTGGCAATTAGGCTTTGTGTTTTTAGTGGCTCAGCTCCAACATATCTCTTGGTTTGTGCTTTGGGGAGCTAATATTTTTTATTCCCAACATACTGAGTTAAGAATAAGGTCTGGTACTGGGCGGACAATACACAATCAACCTAAGATCGTCTTGGCAGGTGACATGCTGAAACGTGATGTAGAGCCAGACTGAAAGGAAGATAAGATCACTCTATACTGGCTAGAATGTTTGAACAACATACTACATAAGAAGTAGTGCTTAGAGAATACAGTGTATTTCCACAAAAAGGAAGAAAGTAAAACAATAATGTCTTTATTTTATTTTAAAATATATTTATGTCTAAACGATGCAAAGGTATATAGGCTTGCATTCACATTTAATATAGTGCAAGGTAAATTCAAGTGATGTCCAGACTCCATTAAGAAAAAGCATCACAATGTCATAAAACAGTAAGAACAAGTAATAGAAATAATCTAAAAGCACAAGGTCACTGACTTTACCTTGATGTAAAAAGTGCTCTTTTAGCTCTTGGTGTCGACTGCAAGGGAGACACCTTTCCGATTAAAATGCGCCCATTCATTTGTTCCGTTTCTCTAGGTTAATAGTTTTCCTGGTATTATATCCTTTGGCATTAATGCACATATCCTGAGTGAAGAAAACGACCCTTCCTCAGCTCTGGAGCAGACTGTTCTGACGCTTCAAAGGAAACAGTGACTCCCCCTCCGCAGAGAGAGAGCCGCGGGGCGACTGTGGCCAGAGGAGAGGAGAGACACTGCGCGATGCTAACCAAGGTCTATTGAAAAATTGAAAAGCGCTCGTGCACACATTCTTTTCTGTGAATTATGATTTAATTAACCTATATAATAATGAGGGGAGGCATTTTTAAAGAGCTACATAGAATCACAAATCTGATAACTCATTAAAAAAAGACATGACAAACAAGCATTTGGCCACAGGTGAGAGGCTGTACTGACTTGAAAATACTGTATGCAATTTTTCACCTAGCCTTCCTACCCATATACCCAAATTAGACAAGACTTTAAGCAATGATTGTCAGAAGTTTTGTCCAAATTTCACTTAAAAGAAAAAAAAAATGGTTTTACAACTTTCTTAAACAGTGATCCTCTAAATTTGGACATAACATAAATAACCCATACCTTTTCTGGGTTTTCTGGAAAAACTTCAGTCCACGGTTTGTCTTGAATCACAGAATTCAACCACAAATCCTTAAATGAGTTGAAGCCCTCCAGTGAGCCATGAGCAGCCTTGGAAAGTCCTGTCTCCCTCTCATTAGCAGTGGAACAGATTCTGAGATGACTTCACCAAATCTATCTACACTCAGGGCTATGGGCTATTTGGTCCACCCATGTTCACCCCTCACTTTAAAGAAAGCTTTTTTTCAATTACATTTACACTTGTCAAGCCTAATTAGATAAAAAATATACATCATTACACAGCTAAGATAAGTAAAAGACATCGAAAGAGTGATCTGTTTTGGTGAATTAAGAATGTGGTATAACTTGTGACCCAGCAGTGCAAATGTATTTCCAAATGTAATCCACAGAACTGTCAGGAAATAGCAGTCTCATGCAAGTCAGATTTAAAACAGACCACAATATCTCTGTTGATGCAATTATTTTAAGTCTTTTCCACATTAGACCTCAGCCTTTAATAGAAAAAACAGTTTATCCTAAAGAATTTTCTAAATGTATTCAAAGATGGTTTCCCTTGATGTAGTCTGCAAAAACTGACTTAGCTTCACAGTGAGATTTGAACTGGATATAACATTGTTTTGTCTCTGTCTCCTATCTCAATTTCTGCTTGCCTCTGCATGTGTGTTTGCTCTCAAGATCAACTTTTTACTTCTTTCCAAAATATATTTTGCTTACCGGTAAATTTTTTTACCCTGAAGCAATACATTTCTAGACTGTTTAGAAAATTTCACAAATAATGTTGGTCAGGTTGCCCTGTATATCTGGGAGGCCACAGCACTGCTAAACAAGCTGTCAACTTAAAAGCCTTGAACTCTTGTTTGTACTGAACAGCTGCCTCACACAGATAACCAAATGGCCTGTACAGAAACATCCTTTGCGTGTTTGTCTGTACTGAAGGTGATCCATTAATCAGATGTGAATAGATTTAGAGGGATTTACAAATATTTAAAGACGCATTCTGTGTGATTTCAAAGAAAAAGCAGATGTTTCACTTGATACGTTGTGAAAATTGGGTGAGATCAACTCTATTCATGTTTAGTTATGTTTATTATTTTATTCAAAGTTTATTAATTGGTAAAGGTTTAAACTATTATGCAAAGTATTACTATCTGAGCACATCTACAATAATAAGGAAAAAATGTATGTGCATAAACTGCTTACAAAATAATTACTTCATAATGACGTGGTGGGGTCTGTAATGCTGCTATGACAAAAGATGTCCACAAGGAGGAAGCATAACCACAGGTTATAAATAGTAAGATCCCATCTTCTAAAAGTTGGTGCTTTGAACAAAAAACCTAAATAATTAAGTACTGATTTTTTGCGTGCAAAGATTTAGGTAACAGCAAATCCAACGTAATATAAAAGTTTATGAAAAATGTCCTAGCTGTAGAACTACTAATACAATGTTCAATGATTCATTATCAGTGAAAGATTTGCAGCTGAAAAAGGCAACTGAGTCCAATTCTTCTCAGACTTTTATGCAGCCAGAGTTTATGGAGACCTCAGCAAATAGGTCTGCGCTGCCCCCTGCTGAGAGCACTACATCAGAGCAGTAAAATGGTTCAGAGATTGCATTCACCTCAAATCCACAGGGCCTTCAAACTGACTTTTTGGACTGGACAACAGACATAAATCGTCTTTCAAAACATTCCTTTTTTGGAAAGATCTCTTGTTTTAAATTAGCTAAACTGGATAACATTATTGCACAAAGGAGGAAACAAGATTTACAAATGTGCATATTCAGAGTTCCCACGATCTGCATGACACAGACTTGTTAAAATATTATTAAAAATGAATCACATCTTCTGCCTGAGGCCCAGTATTCTCCCCTCAGTATACAACTGCACACCCAGACGACCACATGCAGACATGATACAGCGATGATTCATGTCTCCCTTGGGTGCTGCTGTAATAGTGACTTACACATTGGTCTGGTGCAGCTGATGGTGAGTGGGATGGTTGGGGGGGTATTTTAGTGACCCTTAGTGGAAACAGTGAACTCCATATTGACCCCATATGTGTTTGGGCCATACACTGTGGGGGTCTGTGTATGCTATAGGTTACAGTAACACATTACGCAGCAGGTCTAAGAGAAATGGAGCCTTTTATTGTTGTTTCTTGTCAAATGTACGTAAACCACATCCCTTTCTCTTGAACCATAACACATAAAGAAGTGACCCTGTGTGGTGGGCTTGTTAAATTATAGTCACAGCAATCGAGGGTTACCACTAAAACCGGTCCTTTGATCAAAATGGGTCAAAAATATGCAAGGCTTAAACATCCAGCGGAACATTTGGTGTCGACAGAGAGGTCCAACTAATGCAGGAAAGGGAAATGAAATGCAGACAGACTCAAGCGCAGATCAAATAACTGTAGAAAAATCCCGTGCAGATTGTGTCTCTCAAAAAAGGAACAGTTTCCACTTGTAAATAGATACTTTCCTTCTCTCCAAAAGGCTGACTTTGATCTAACAGGCAACGCTTTATTGTGGTTAACATAGCTATGATGTCATAAGAGAAAGGGCAGAGGCTTATCAGTGGTTTCTTTATTGGCTTTTTCCTTCTCATCATAGCAATTCATTTAAAAATGGAGTCCTGGTATATTTTAGTTAGATTTATTTTAGATTTTACTCCAGACACAATACTCTTTGTTTATTCAGGTTTGGAACCGCATTTATCATTTTAATTTCATGGTAAATGAATGAAAATTTGCAAAATGTATAATACTTAACCGAAAGTAAGTAAAATGCTAAGTCTATGTGTGCCAAGATAAGGAAAATTTGACATGGGAAAAGCTCATTCTCTTGAACAGATTGCAGATCTTATCAAGAAAAGGAAAGCCACAATAGCAATGACCTGCTAACAGACGCCTGTAGCACACAGACACAGTTCTTGCCTGTGACACCAATTAAAACACAATCCAATTAAGCGTTTGCATGCATCCTCACACCAGCCGTGTACAAGCAGCACCATTCGTCTCTCTGTCTCTGCACACGCCCCCCTCTCTCACTCAGACGCTATCACACTGACACACAGAGCTCCCATCACTGGGTCAGTGCAAAATGGTTGCCATGGTAGCACATCCCGAGCTGCCGCATGATGCGAGGTGTGATGCTGCTGAACTAGCCTCCCCTCTCTGCTCTGCACTGCTGCCTGTAGGCTGCTATAGGGACACAAGCTGGCAGTGTCCACATCTATAGCACAAAGCAAACTAGTACAATCAATGATCGCCAGATTAGAATGGCCTTAAAACATCCATAATGACATTATAGAAAAAAAACATCAACTAATCAGTCAGTCCAATCTGGAGTGACTGCATGATTACAGCCTTAAGTACAGTATAGGGCATAAGTGCCAAACAATGTGAGGGATATGAGCAGGAAAAGCATAGAAAAAGCAAAGATTCTTCATGTGGTGAATGTGAGTAGATGAAAAGGAAGTAATCTTAACACTTAGTGTATCTGTGATGGGAAACACAATCACTTAAGTGCTGGGACTACAACGGTGAATAGTGAAGCCAGGAATCAGCAGACACTGTGGCAACTAAAAAAGACAAAAAGGTTTTTGTATAGAATGCATGATTCTGAAATCAAGTGAAAGTTTTATTTTGACCAATATTTCCAAAGCATAAAAATGCCTTAAACTAAAAACAAAAACAACACAGGATAGCCTAATTCTCTTTTAAAATAGCAACAACAAATACAGTTTAATATAATGTCAGACTGTCTGATGAATTATGGGTGGAAGTGTATGCAAACTCTGACCTTTCAAGCCAAGATTCAAAGTAGGTTAAACCATAGGCCAGTGATTGAGCCTTTGGCCTGACAGTGGAATATTACATTATTGATGAGTCCAGCTGGAGCAGTGATTACCATCAGACGAGACACATTTGGTCTCAGATAGCCAGTTGTTGTCTGTATGAGTAAAATCAATATCCATTAGTCAACACTGTGCTGCATCTACTTCAGGGCTTTATATATGGTTTAATAAAAAGAGTCACTGTGTCATATGTTACAATGTGATCTTGACATTATACAAGCAGCATTTATTGGTCTAATTGTAGAAGCTAAGATTTGAAATTGTAACACAACAAGAAAAAAGGGGTGAAAAGGAGCACAATTACACCTCCTTTAACAGCCGATTTTGAGTGGTGTTGCCATGGTTACGCACAGGGAGGTTGGTCTATTTTTGAGTGCGGGGAGCTAATGGTCCTCATTGAGCAAAGCCGAGAGCATGTGACAAGAATGTACAGTAGAAATGCAAATGTTTCACACACAGAGGAGAAAATCAGGCTGTGAGGTGTCGGTTCAAAAAGCGGATTAGCTTCTTATCAACAGGGTTTTATGTTGCTGCATTTATTTATGAGGCTGAAATGACAAATAGTAGCTAGCATTCTCTGATATTCTTGAAAAGCAAACCAGTTTCCAGAAAAGTGTGAAATGTTACAGACTTCTTGCTCTATTTTATTGTTATATAGATACAACATTTAATAACAACATCAAAATAGTCACTAAGCAAAACCAAACAATCAACAATTGTCAGTGTATTCATATGTTCAGCTCTGCCTCCTGCTGTTTCATTCAACCCTACATGAATCTTACTACAGACATCCATTTGGTACCATAAGTACTCACACTTTACTCAAAGACAGACCATCAGTCAAATCAAATTCAATCTGATCTAGTGCTATGCTATGTGGCAATTTTCAACTTTCCTTCCCAAAAAAAGAAGCCCTAATTTAGCTTTGCTCTGTAATCAGTACACAAAACCATTACAATGTTAGTCTGATTATTCTTAACCCCTCATTCCAAGGCACTTCACTGAAAATGACCCACTAATTTCCTCTTGCATCTATTTCCCTTCAACGTAAGTCCCTCATTTTGCGTCCTTAAAGTCCTCTTGGGGTAAGTAAAAACATGACCTGCACAGTTAATGCTCTTGAGGCAGAGCTTAAGTCCCAGTGCATGTGCAATTGTGATGAAGCTCCCTAACCATGCTAGAGAACTGTCCTGGATTCCTCCACTTCCTTTTGACTTACTCTGTCCGTTGTCTGTGCATGTGGGAGATGGAATTAGATCAAGACACACAAAGGACTAGAGAGAAAGCAACTGAATAAAGATAAGAGACAAATGCATCTACTTCAATAGTTTATTTTAGTGAAAAGATAAGAATATATGGTAGATGTAATGAATTTCCCTTAAATTGTATTTGGACAAGAGGAATGCAGAGGATATCTGTTTGGCAGGTATGTTTTAGACAAGCTTATACAACTCAACTATCACCCAGAAGTTACATTTAGATTCCTACAGAATCTCTCATAAGTCAAAGCATATGGTATCTGAGATTTATAAAGTATGCTTTGATCTAAGCTAAAAGTATCTTTGCAGATACTAAATTCTTGGTTAGTAGACAGCGCTTGGTTTGTAGATGCCGTCTACACTGCTCTTTCTAAGCAAATAATTTCATAATGAAAAAAATAATATAATCCCTAGGCTCTAAAAATGCTTACGTTTTAGCTATTGTAAAAATAATCAATGCTCTTAGGCACTGTGAATAACACTGATCAAAGCAGCCTCTGCCTAGAAGCAAAGCCAAAGACCCTACTATTGATTGTTGTGACTTAAATACAATGCTCTGACAAACCTGACCCCTTAAAAGTCAAAAGGTGGAGGCTGAAAGGACAAACCAGCAGCAGCAGCAGCCGCAGTTGTCATGGCAACACCAGATGCTGCATTTCATGTTTCATTTTCTCTCATCTTTTGTGTGGTTTGCTCTTACCCATTAGCCAGATTGTCGTCGTCATCGTCAGGCAGGCTCTTCCCCAGAAGGTCACTGTCGCTCAGGTACCCAGACTTCAGGTCGGGGTCGTCCACATCCAGACCCTCAATGAGCTCGATGCGTGACGTGCTGTTGAGGCGCCCAGTGCAGCGGGCAGGCATAGTGTGGGCAGTGTACTGAGAGCTGCCCTTACTGCCCTGGAACCCCCCTCCTGTGGAAGAGGGAGCATCCCCAGCCTGAAGTCGAGGGCTGGACTGACCATGGCGCCACGACAGAGGCGAGGAGCGGTTGGACAAGCTGGATAGACTGCGAGCGTTGGTCTCGTCACTGTCATAGCCAACATTACTGCTGTCCACACAACTAAAAAGAACAGATAGAACGAAAGGGAAACACTGAAAACTCAGAGTGATGCTTTTTCTGTATCTTAGAGCTTTTAAAACGAAACCAAAAAGGACATTGAGTCACCATTGACCTACATGCAGCAGCTATGTTGCAAAGTCTTCTGGGACTAAAGAAAAGCTGTGACTTTGAGCAAATAATAATAGGAGCCATTTAAAGATAGTTAACCTATTATAATCTGAGGGCAATGTACAAACTCTTTACTATTTACTGCATTCTAGCCCACAAATGTTAAATGCTTTTTATTAGTAGTGAAAGAGGATACATTCAAAATGTATGTCCTTCAGTGTGCCTGCAGATTTACAGAAATAAAATTGACTTTGGTAACACATGTTGATCCACACAGTCTTTCTAATGTAATGTAATAACGATTTTTTTTTTATGTTGTTGTTGAGGAATCTGAAAAACATCAGTAATGGAGCAACATTGTAAACAGTTAAATAAATTAAAAGTAGCCTGACAAGTAGCCTGACAGTTTTGTATTTATACTGTGTAATTATATGCATTTACATGATTATAATTTTACACTTACAGATAATAAATAGGGATGTATAAATGTTCTGTTCACTGTAGTGTTAAAATATACAGAGCTCATTTATTTATTTTACTGCTCCAAGTAATGAGACACAAGTCACGCTAGTCTCAGCACGATTCAGTGATAATCTACTCTAAGTGTGAGACCAGCTGTGATGCATCAACTTTAATATCCAAATTAAATAAAGGGCCTGCCACCTCTCCTCGCTCTTTGTGCTGTGGTTGTAGCAACAAATTATTGTCTGTTTCTTTCCTGGCCATAGCCAAATAGTAAGAGATTTCTTGAATGAAGTAATGCTCATGAAAGAACAGGCTATTTAAGAAAAAAAGGAAGCCAGATGTGGACCAGGTGCCAACTCTCTGAGCAGCCAAAGAAAAATGTTAACACGTGAATGCATTTTGAATTGATTTAACACTTATTTGTTGCTTGTCGGACATAGGGGCTTTTTGACAAAGCATTATATACAATCATAATAGTACTGCCACTAAACTGTTAAAAACTTTTATAATAGAAAAAGAGTAGCCAAATGTATTACTTGCCTGTGGCTAATTTGGGACCCTCGGAGACTAGACATAGTATCTTCCAGATTCTGGCGCAGGTCAAGGACATTTTGCACAGTCCGCTTCCTCTGCGACTCAGGGTCTGTAGTTTAGTCAGAGAAAAACATGAAATACATTTAGAAAATCAAGATAAAATGTGGTTATTATGTTTTAGTTGGAAAAAGCTTGTTTCTTTACAGTTCATACATGCACAGTTTCACCCACATGCAGAAAATACTCTCAGGGTTATAAGAATGAATCAGTTCACCATCAGTGATATATGCCCTGTGACTCCCTGGACAAAAGAGACTGAAGAGCAGAAATACATTATCTTACCACTAGGTGGTTTATTGACAAGATGCAACACAATGTGTTTCTAAAAGCTAAATAAAAGTACAAGGGTGTGTCAGGACCAGTGTCAGGGCAGTCAAATCAATATTACAGCACAATTAAGAGTGTAGATAGATGGATAGTCTTGGCTCTGCTAAATAAGACAAGCCTCATTGTAAGAAAAGAGTTGCTCATAAACAAGAACAGAAAGCTATACTGTTCACTTATTTTGCAGTTTGTGGCAGTGTTTTAAGTGAATTGGTTTCAGGGGAATGAAATATTTTTTTATTTAATTTTGTAAAACAAACAGGCAACTTTAAGTTGACTGCTAAATATTACTAACTCTAGCCTTTGCTGTATCACTTCTATATGGACACCTAACATGTTGGAGTCTTTGGGATTCTATACAAAGTAAATACACATGTAAATCCCATTAGTTCACTTAAAGCAATGTGCACTTTGTTCTTGTGCAGTGACTGACAGACCTCTGGCACCCTGCATTGCAGTCATGCTTACAACAGAGGAAAGGTAAACTTGGCCAGAATACTAAAGCAGATCTGAATCAGGAAAGGCCTATGAATCATGCAACACTCCAGGAAGTGCTCTGAGCAGATGCTGTGCAGAGCCATGCTGAAATATAGAAGATTTAATCATTAAATGAATTACTCCTCAAATGCTATGCAGCCGTTACAATACATCAAGACATGTTAAATGTGGCTTTGTTTCTTTAAAACAGCAGTACTCCTGCTTTAAAGCACATGTAATATGGTCAAATTTCATGGTATAAAGAGCCTGTAAAATATTGTCTAAAAAAGAGATGGCTCAGAGGCAAAATCAAATTTAAAGATTAAATTTAATTTTAACAATGGAATAACTATGGGATATGTCCTCATAGATCATCATTATTTCTTCAGAACATTGCAACACATGGATTTTTCCTTGACAGTTCACATATAATTACACTGAGATATGTTCTGCTCATTCCACTGTAAATTCTCAGTACAGTAGAGCTTAAGTCTGCATAACATGTTTTTCAGACAACTGTAAATAATGTAGATACCATACACGTTTTCCTGAACTGATCAGGGAGGATCTTGTCTTGTGATGAGCCAGTGGCATGCAATGTTCCAGTTTAGTGTAGCAGCCGTGGGCAACAACATAGACTGGCCAGTTAGAAAGTTAGTATTGGTATTAACTAACTTGTAGTTTTAAAGTAAAACAATGAGCGTCTGCTTGTGCTCATAGTGAAATATCCTACTGAAAAGAAGCAGTAGAAAGCACACAAAATGGCTTTCAGACTACTGGTCTATTTACAGTAACAAATACAATGTGTATAGAAAGGAGAGTTAATTGGGGTAAATTACTTGTTATGAACAAAACTATTACCATTTATAACATTGTAAATAAAAGTACATACATCACATAAAGGTGGACCAATATGCTGCCATTGCCTTTTTTATTGTTGATTTTCTGGTCAAAAAGTCTCATGGGATTCTCATTTTAAACAATTTGAAAAAGATTTTTATATAATACATTGGCGGGATTAGAGAAATAATGGCCTGCATATTGATTTTAAGATATCATAAAAGTCACCTTAAAAAGGAAATCATCTGCTCTATTTGAAACGATACATTCTATGCTAATGAGTAATCCAGAAAATTATGTTTTTCTTTACGTGAAGAACTTGGCATGTTTTGCTGGATCTGTGCAATGAACATGATTGATATGTTCCCACTGATAATGAAGCATGGATAACAAATTAAATAAGGACACTGGTGCTCATTAAGATGCAACATACCATCTGTACTCCAGAGAATATTAGGAAATATAATTATTTATGTATAAGTACTTGTTTGCAATGTTTATAGTATGAGGTACTGTGTGGATTCATATCAAAGTACTTGAACTTGCTTTAATAAAAGCCCAATTATTTATGTGTGAAACCATGAAATCTAATCTAAAGCCAGAGACATCATCCTGCCATTTTCAACAGTTGAATGGTGCTGGAAGGTGTCTAAACATGTGTCTGTGTGCCTAAAATGAATTCAATATGGCACAGCATCTCTCCCATCTCTGCAGTTTGGCCATAATGCAAAATACAGTCCATCGACACGTGTTGCAGCAAATGTACAATTTGAAGAAAGAAAGGTGTGGACAAATTCCTTAATGCATTTTCATCCTTGCAAATCATTCAGCGTTATGACAGAAAACAAGGAGAGCATAATGATCAATAAACCAAGCCTTAAACAGCTGAGCAGCATGCTAAAGGACTGGGAACAATAGAGTGCAGATTCATAACCACCCTAACAGTAGCATGGGTACCAATAGCCACCCTTGAAAAGCAATAAGCCAAGACAGGGCAGCATGGGTAAAATAATATCTAAAGGGCATGCTTTGTGAACATGGATGCGATCGTCCAGCATGATAAAAACGTTAAAGCAGCAGTTCGAGCAGGTGCTGTGTAGCGGCTGTGTGAATGGGGGCGTGCTGATGAGTGGTACGGCTGGGCTTAGCACATGACAGCCACATGTTGTGTAGCGCTGATCGTATCAGACTCACCCAACATCTGACTGAAGAGCAGCTGCTCCAGGTCCCCCAGTACTGTGACCACCAGCTCTGGGTCCACCTTTAGATAAGTGTCCCCTTGGCCTTTGGACCCAGAGTCCCCTCCTGCTCCAGCTCCTGGTTTCTTTGCAGTGGCCTTGGCCTTGCTGGACAGGATCTCATCATCAGACTTGCCATCCTCAGGTGCCTTGCTCAGGGGCTTCACCTCAGCGTAAGGACCGCGAGGAATGCGGCTCTGTTTGCTCAGAGCAGTTGGAGCAGCCAGAGGGGCAAAGGGCTTTGGTTTGCCCTGAAAAAGTGAATGTTCAGATTTGGAAAGGTTTCTGGAGAGAGGGGCACCTCCTCCAGTGCTGGTGCCCCCTCCTGCTGTCTTTGACTTGCCCGTCTTGTTCTGCCCTGCTCCGGGTTTGGTCATGTCATCACACCATTTGGGCTCGTAAAGATGCAACTTTTTCTCTGCATCAGTGAGGACAGCTAAATTTGTCATAGACCGCTGCTTTCGGAGACTGGTGGACACTGGCAGCCGTCCCTCAGAGCTCCCTGCTCGGTACACCTTGAACTCACTGCGCTGCGTGCTCTGGGGGACTCCAGACTTAGTGGGTATGGCCCTCTTGGCTGCCATGCCGACTGCTTTACCTTCTGCTGCTTGGCCATACGCCTTTGTGCTGTCGCTTCTCTCCATCTTCAGATTGTCTCCTGTTTCTTTCACAGTATTCCTGAGCACGCGTCCTGCATCACAGCACACACAGCAGCATCAGCAGGGAGAAAAGCACCCCCTGCTTTAACCTTGTGCAAAAGAGGCATACAAATATATCCTTTAAGGCAATCCCGGCAGCCCGTGTGCTCCTCAGGCCCCTGCAGCTGTTGCAGTGCTGTCCCTGTCTCTCCCTCTCCTCCCGTCCTCCTTTCCTCTTTTCTTCCTCCTCCTCCTCTCGCTGTAGCCCACCCTCGTGCCAGTGAGGCGCGCAGCAGCAGAATGACAGAAGCGGCAGACACTCCAGCGCACCCTCCCCCTGCTCAGAGCTGCCTCCGCCTTTCCTCCTCCTACACCCTCTTCTCCTGCATTTAAGGATGCACCGAGGTGTCTCAGCAAACATGTTGAAGCCTCAGCCATTTGTGGTTTTACACAGCAGACATATCTCCTTTTAAATTGTGTTTCCCACCATCTTCTTCATATCCTTTGTTCTTCCCCTCCCCCTCACTACTACTGCACCCCGTGCAACATTCTCGGCATGATACATGCTTTATGTGTGTGGTATTGATATTGATGTGTGGATAGGAACACATTTAGGAATCCAATTAACTTCATTAGCCCCAATCTGGCAATTAGTCTTAGGAGTTATTTTTGTTCATACAAAGCAAAAAGCATTAAGAATATTCATTGATTGAAAATAAGTTTACAGGTCACATGAAATACTACATTTCAGTATGAACAAGGCATATGTTGATGGAGTAAGATGGATTATTATGGTACAAATATTGAGTGTCACTCTATGAAAACTATGAAATTGTGCATGATTAATGGCTACAGTACTGTAACTTGGCCAATGATCCCATGAGTGTAGGAGGCAATGAATGACTTCATTTGATAATAAAATGTGCCAAGCTGTAAAACACCCATCATCAGTCTGTGGAAACATTAGCATGAGACAGAATATAATTTTGACTTTAAAACCAAGTCATGCAGCTTTATAAACTCCTGCTGACATATGAGTGTGGCGATGTTTTTCAGATAGACCACAGCTGTCTCCCAGGAGCAGACGCTATGGAAACCACCCTCACATCGCTGACATGTCATCTACAGCAGACCCCAGCTCTGCACTAACACAGCTGCCAAACAAACTGCCATGAACAACACATACAATATTATTTTTAAGCATGCCACAAAATATCAATTATAATTAACGTCAATAAGTCAAAGTCCTGTTAATAGCACTACATTCTTTCATAATTGACTCAGAAGACACACCATACAATCTTTATTTAGTCTTACAGCACCCACAGCAACCCATAGAGTAAACTTATGAGTTTGTTCTATCTGTACATGGGTTTATAAAACATTGCATTGCCTTGTACTGCGCAATCACATGTACCAAAGAAATCTGTCTCAACCAAGACTACTCAGCTCGATTCTTACAATTCTTTAAATGTAAAACATATTTAAAGACAGGAATTTCTCATCAAATACTGTATTGTAACAAGAAGGATTTGGAAGGCACATACCACAGCTATGTCATTAAATCTGTCCTTAACAAAAGCCATTACACAAAGTGGTCAGATCGGTGTAAAAACAATCTAGTCTAGTCTAGTCTGCCTTGTATTCAACTACAACTGAAAGCAAAACACATGAAAGTTGAGTTAAATCTTTTGTCAGATTCAGTCATGCCACCTTAACACTTCCTGGTAAGATAGAAAACATTTAAAACTGCACTATATTTCCCTTTTTGTAAGTAGTAATCTCTAGGCAGGGTGGGGCTGTCGTGCATCCTTCATTTAGTTTCCTTCACATCTGGCCCTGATCCGGACTCTACTGACCGCCCAACTAAATATGAGCGAGCAGGGCATGACAGCGCCACAGCTGGATTTGATGCATTTCTCTGGACAGGTTGAGTAATGATCTAAACTAAAATGCACAGCTCAAGTATTTTTCCCCCCCTTTCACTACATATTTCCTTTAGTCACACATTTAATGCCAGATGCCTTCAGTGAAACAGACTTTTTAATCTTACCATTGCATCATCCCATGTTACGAACACTGCCTTGTGACCGCTTATGGCTGGACTTGTTACAGAGCAAACAACAACTAAGTCAGTACAATGTGATATTTGTAATAGCAAAATGTGAAAAACTAACAGACTTTTTTCTGCTTGGGATTCCTTTTAAAGCAGAGTAGGTAAGCACTTGGAATTGTAAATCTCTACTGAACTAAAGGTAAAAGGTAGCTGTTAACTACCACTTCATGGTGTCACAAGATGGGATAAAGCATTTTGAGCTTTGGAGACAGAGAAAGACTAATAATAGAGGATCAAATATGTGAATGAAACAATACAAAACTTTGGGTATGTTTTTGAGAAGGTAACAATATTATAGAACAGTTTAAAGCTCACAAGAATAATTTAAGATATACACAAACTAACCAATAACAGATGTGGACAATTAAGTTTCTTTGTTGGAGGTAAGTTTATGAATCACCTCCAACCCCTCAGTGAGAGCTTTGACAACCACAGAACTCCTTTGTGCAATGAGCAACAGTCTATCCACTAAGAGCTGACTCAGCAATAGCAAAATACACAGAGACAGATTTAACAGTTCAAAATCTGTGTTGTATTTTAACCAATGTCTTATATTTCCCTGAACAGGTTTTTGCGTGCTGCAGCTGTTCCCACAAAATAAAGCCACTGTAAAAGAAAAGTTGGACATTCTATCTTTTTGCCAGCTTGTATTTAGGAGTAGATGACAACGTACAAAGACACATCGTGAGCTGGAGTACCCCTTTGGTGTGTGTTAGGAACTCCCAGACAGACGTGAAAGGCGATCCTACCCTCAAACCACGAATCTCTGAGCTCCGCATCTGTCCACCATCAGCAGAGCAGTACTCAGTCTCCTTTCTCCCCAGGGAGTCCACAGCAAAGTGCTTCTCACACAGTCATCAAGATAATTAAGGAGCCACTTAAAGCCTTATAGAATAGCACAATGCAATTACATCTGGACTTGGCTATGCTGAGTGATAAAAAGTAATAAAAGTGATTTGTTATCAGAAATTACTTAATAGATGCATTGATGTATGTATATTAATTAATAAATCATCATTGCATTTATAAAGCGCCTTTACAGACAAGTAAAGTTCTTTACATATAGAGCATTATTCATTCACTCCACACTCAGTGGTGGTAAGATAATATTGTAGCCACAGGTGCTCTGTGACAGACTGATGGAAGTGAGGCTGCCAGTCTGCGCCCTTCAAACCACCATAATCATTCAAGCTCACACCACTTTCTTACTAGGCAATGTGGGTGAAGTGCTTTGTCTAAGGACACAACAACAGTTTTTGCACTGGTGCCCCACTGTGGCACCTGGTATTCCCAATAGTCTCCCATCCAAGTAGTACCCAGGCCCAGTCTTGCTTAGCTTCTGATATTTGACAAGATCAAGCTTTTACAAGTGGCTATGACAACACAAGGGCTACAACTAATGATCATTTTCAATATTTTAGACTGATAAGTTTTTATTAGACGACTAGTCAAACAATTATTTCTATAGTACCTTTTAAAAAATTTATTTTTTTTTGAGTGATAAAGGCACAAATATACTGGCTGAAGGCTTCTATGTCAAGAATGTTCAAAAATGGGAATTTCACACATCAATTACTTCAGATGGGTGTGTTTGAGGCGAGGGAGCAGCCCAAGAATACAGAGACAAGTCCTGCACACCGTCTTGCAAAATGTGAGATTTATTAGGACAAACAGGGCAATGTTTCAGCACTAGGCCTTCATCAGGCAAACGTTTGCTTGCTCCATCCTCCTCTCACTCGTGAACAAGACCCTGAGATGCTTGAACTAGATGCAGGGACTCTCCTGGTGTAAAGTCCAGTTAGCCAGGTCTTTTCTTTCAGCATCAAATTTATGCCTAATAAACAAAGTGGCAAAGCTTAATTGCGATATTCATACTCATGTTTCAGTGAGAGTAGAAGTCTGAATAGATGTTATTGTGCTTGTTTAATCTATTAACTGTTTACTAAATGCTCTTTTTGGCAATAGAGGCTAAAAAACCCTTACGACAGAGCAGTATCTAAGTACTTGTCCTCACGAGACATGTCCTTCCGTGCCAAGAATCTTCTTTTCCCACATGTGGATGGAGAATGAAGTGAAGGAGTTCCTGATGTGCCTAACAGGTGCTCCATACACCACAGTGTTTTTGTTGAGACTTGGCCACAGATTCAGTGAGAACAACTGGACTGCTCAACTGAACTGAATATTGACTTAAGTTTGGCAAAGGAGAGAGTGCAACAGAATATAACTGGGAAACTGTGGAGTTCTGTAACCGTATCACTTAGTCTTGTTGAGCTCAGTGCAGTACAGCAACTTTTTGTGTTATTGTCCACAGACCAAAAAACATATAGATAAAACATCAGTTTTCATGACTTAACCAACTGAATGTTCGCCCATTGGTCCATAGCGAACAAGTGTAACAAAACAAAGTTTTAAAAAAAAAAGACTCACCAAGATCATCACAGCACACCTCCATAGAGTCAGAGGAGCAGTCACTCAGATCATCCAGAGAGGCGCCTATCTCCTCTTGCACTTGAAACCTAGATGTAATTAAAATACATTTAGTACTAGTAACCACGTCGTACAATATCATATAATATACATAATCACATAAAGGGCCCTATTTAGACAAGCGATTGACCAATATGGGTTTTTTCATGACTGATCCAAATAACAATTGTTTAGAATCCAGAAAAGTTTTGATTAAAGTTATACACTTTGGGGAAAATAATGTATAACAAACCCTGTTTCACTCCAAACTGGATAAGAGAGTAGTGTAGTCACATTTTGTGCAATTCCCCTTTTGGACTAAAATGTTCAAATGAGCTTTACACATATTTGTGCTGATCATAGGCAGTTGGTGAGCACAAACCAAACATTGGCCTCTGGTGGAGATTTAAGGCGGATGGCCAATACACTAAATTATGCAAATATCTCATCTCTCTCTTAGGCCATATTTAGATTTTTAAAATGGTAATAAACAAGAATCTTGAGTCAACTATTACATAAAATGTATTTACAAATGGGTGTATATTGAAAAATAATAGCACTCGCCTGAACCGGAATGGAGCCACAGCGGCCATGTTGATTTTTCCTGGCTCACTTGCTCGTCTGGCTGTGTTAAAAGTGGGATAAGAGGCCCTTCCTTTATCACTGGAACCCTCTGGCTCTACAGACTTCAAGTCCTGGTAGGAGTTATTCTTCACTTCTTTCCTGATGTTGTCCATTGTCACCTGTGGCACTTTGGGCACCTCATTACCATTGGAGCCTTTAGAACCGAGCAGACGTCCTGCAGCGTGGCCTGCCTGGACATTAAACAGGGGGTCACTCTCCTCTGTGGCAGTTCTCGTTCGATATTTACCAAAAGTCCAGTTTTTGTTCACATTTCGCCTGAACTGAAGATCTTGCAGAGCTCTGTGTGTCAGGGTGCTGGTGCGGAGGTCAAGGGTGTCTTTAGATCGTGTGGTTTCTCTCTTTGGTATTTGAGGACTGCTGTAGGCCGAACACGTGCCATCGGTCCTTGCAGTTCCTGCTGGGCTTCTGTGAGCGTACATGCTACTCTTTAACTGTAGGATATGGCTCTTAATAGCACCACCTTTCAGCTGCTCGGAGTGGGCAGAGGAAGAAGAGGCTTGTGAGTAAGAAGAGCGTCTAGCAGATGTGTAAGGAGGCTGTACCGGTGCGTGCAGGAGGCTTCTGTACTGTTGTCCTGGATCCATTGTAGTCTGAGGTGGGGTGCTGTGGGGTAAAGGCTGAGTGGACCTGACACCTGTGTCACTTTGGCTCTGGGAGATCACTTTGAGGTTCACTCCACCACTCATGATTACAGTCAGGTCAGATCTGAAAGATAAACAAGGACATATACAATCCTTCATGATTTAGCAGTAAACACAAACAGGAAAAGTAAAAAGATATAAAACTAGAAAAGCAGTCAGAGAGCGCAGACCTCCGCCAAGGACTACCCCCATTTTTTATATAAATTGCGATAAAATCAGTCTTCTGGATCAGATCCGGATCAGCCTTTGGAATATGAAAGAGGATCCCATTGTCCATCCCTGAGTCAAATTTCATGGGGTTTGGTCAATAATTAACCGAGATATTGAGAAACAAAATTTTTGGCCCCATTTACCACAATGTTAACTAAAATTTCAAAGTGATCCAGAATCCAGGATTTCTTCCGGATCACCCCCAAAATGAAAACAGTTCTTCGTTTTCACATTTTCAACAAATCCTGAAAATTTCATCAAAATCGGTCCATAACTTTTTGAGTTATGTTGCTAACAAACAAACAAACAAACAAAACAGACAAACGCCAGCAAAAACATAACCTCCTTGGCGGAGGTAACAATTATTTCTTAACTATTGTTATTCATATAAATATGAAACTATAAGAAACAGCAGGTAGATTTTTACATTTATTCATGATTATTTATGATTATTTACACCACAACCATTTTATACACAAAGGTCTAATATAATACTGTTCCTCTATGTGGCCGTGTGTTAGCTGTGTTTAGTTTTATAGGAAAATTTGTAAGCGTAATAGTATAATGTGTATATAATGTACATTTAAATTCTTCCATAAATTGGACATAGACACAATATTCAAAAAGTCTCATCATCTGGTGGCTATAAATTACTAATAACTCATACATTTTAACCCAGATCAAATTTTTCCACATTTATGTCAGGTTGAATACAACTTCAGTCTAAACTGGACAATCTGGTATGTCTGAAATGTTATAGGCCAATATTTTTTCTCTAAGTGGCTAACCAATCGCACATTTAGTCAGAAAAAGAAAAAAATGTGGTGAGGCTATCTAAATATGAGTTGAGAGCGTAATGATGGGTGACAGTGAATGCATTTGTTTGTCTGTTTCTAGTCGTCTAAACGTGTTGTTGCTGCAGTCAGACTTTGAAACAGCTGTGCATTCCTCGGCGTCTACCTCAGAGACTCAGTCCTCACCACAGACAAGATGACTGACTGTATGTATGGAGCAGGGAAATGGGAGAAGGTGGTTTAAGGCAGCCTGCATTATGCCTTTATATCAAATTACAAATGTAGGTAGCCTGAAGGACCATGAGGCAGATTACAATAGCTATCAGTGGGGTTGCATAAATATGGAATTTAATTGTGAGCAAGCACTGTATTTGGATTTGTGATTGTTTTTATCATAGGATTCTGAAAGTTAACATATCAAACACATCGAGGAGGATTAACATTTGAGAGAAGACTGGAATATGATCTGCTAAATACTAGTCCCATGCATTTCAAGCATATTTAAAGAGGTCTCTACATAACATGGTAGTTGGTTTTATTCATAATCGGACAAGATACTGTATTTTATTGTTTATAGGAAATCATTGCCATCTCCCAAAATTCAAATTGAAAGGCAGCAAGTTTTTGATACATCCTGCAGGTGTAGTTACCATCTTAAAACGACAAGGGATGAAAAATAAGGACATCTCAAATTTGTAACGTGTAATCAAATGAAAAAGCATGGCGTTTGATGATAAAAAGGCAACATATGGCAGGGGTAATGTCTTTTGGTCATATAGCCACAAGCTACAGTAAAAACAGTGACAGACTGACACCACTTGGCACATGCAGCAGGAGAGGGGCCCCTTTCATGCCCCGCCAACACCAGCTGCCCCCACAGTACACCAACCGCACAATTCACACACCCCTCCCCAAAAACGGTACTGTCCAATGTCTCTTCAAGTTTGTCATATTATTCAGATGTGTGTAAAATTGGTGGTGCCACAAGGTTCGATCCTTGGGTCTTAACTTTTTCTAATTTATATTAACGATATTACATCAGTGTCTTCATTATTAAAGTGTATTTTATTTGCAGATGACACCACTCTGTTGTACTCAGGACAAAACATGAAGAATGTTCTAGAGGTTGTAGAGAGGGAATTTAAAAAAAATAAAATAAAATAACAGTAGTAGGAAAAAAGTGTCAAGGCCACATTATTTACAGAAGATGAAGAAACAGAGAGCGCACATGAGTTCAGATTTTTGGGTGTTATGATAAATGAACATCTGACAAGGAAAACCCATATACATTATGTCAAATTTTTATGATCACAAGTAATAACTGTGTTACATAAGATAAAAGAGTCATTAAATATGTGTGCATTGTATGTGTTGTATAATTCATTGATTGTTCTATATTTGACCTATTGTACTGAAGTATGGGGAAGTGCTTGTAAAACTTTGTTGATGCAATTTTCCTTTTACAGAAAAGAGCTGTAAGAATCATCAGCAGAAGTGGATACAAAGACTTTACAAACCCAATATTTATACAATTAAAGATACTGAAATTCAATGAATTGGTAGAACTTTAAAAGTTATGTATAAAGCAAATCAGCAAATCTTGCCCACCAATCTCCAAAGAAAATTAACAAAGAGTCATTATAATTTGAAAGGAATTGAAATCTTAAAAAAAAAAAAGAAAGAAAAAATGTGTTTCAGTCAAAGGTGTCAGCTTATGAAACAGTCTGAAAGAAAAACTCAAAGCTTCAAAATCTATTCAAGTGTTTAAAAGAAATGTCAAACATTATATGCTAAAAATGTATGAAGTATGAACTGTCCTTTTGTGTTCATTAACAAGTATTCAATATTGTGTATGTCACGTAAATAAGTTGCTTATAAATGTAGTTGGAACTGTGAGAAGGGTTTTACCTTGTGTGAAAAGGGGGCAGATATTACAGGTCTATACTTCTTTCTGCTCCTTTTCATTTACATTGATGCATGAAACATAAATATTTAGTATTCATCTTTCATGAATGAAACAGATAAAAGCACTTATTTATAGTTGGAAATATTCAAAATCTTGGTAAAGTTGGTCTAATGCACAGACTATTTGTGTTCAAAACAAAAACAACAACAAGTACATTACACCAGTATAGCAAGTCTTTTGGCATTTAGGTAACTGAAATCATAACAATAATAATAATGAAAAATATAGCTTGGCGTAAATTTAAAGGTGCTTACTTTGCAACTAAAATTACACTTTACACACTTAATTGTTTACAATCTAAATATGACTGTCCAACACCACAATTTGAGCTTTGAATAGTTTCGTAGTCTGTAATCTTATTTACAAAAAGATCCTATAGATTATGTAGGTAAACAACTTTGTGAGGTTGTTGTGTAGCAACCACATGCTATTAAATGTTACAGTTTTCTTTTTTATTGTAAGAAGACAGAGAAAGAGAGAGAGACAGAGAGAGAGATACAGAGACAAAAAATAATACTCTAAATGCTAGGTAAAATGGCAAAAGTTGATCCTTTGGCCCTACCTGTCTCAGAAATCTACCAGCATTGTTCTGCCTTGACACTCATAGAGACGAAGTGTGTTACGGCCCAAGCTTAGATACTCTGACGGACGAGGCTGCTTTCCCCTGTATGCTGCAGCTCACAGTAATGCAATTTGGACCCACAAGCCCCATTTAAGTGATGGAGTGATCGATGCAGGACCAGAGCTTGCTGTCTCTGAGTGGGAGGACATATTGTGTAGGCTGTCTTCATTGTCTCCCTCCCAGACACTCTCACACTGCCATCACCTATTATCAAAAAACTTATGAGAGACTCGCGTTACCCTCTTTGGTGACATCATTCTTATTTTGTCCGGCGGCGCTTGGAGTTTACTTCACAATCCAGCAGACAATATGATTCTCTTTCAACATGGCGCCTTCAAAGCAGTTCAAATATCTGTAGCTCTGACCTAAAATCAACCCTAGGCAAGACTGGAAATTTGTACGTGGGCAGACCAACAATTTGTCATAGAAATAGCACTTTACTCAGCCAAAACTACATCAGACATCAGGCTTTCTCAAAAATGATACATTCAAACTAAATAAATCCTTAAATTATAACTTCACAAAAGTATAGATGAGCAAATGTGAAATGAGTTAGTGGTTTTAGGGCTTAAGATGCTCTCTGTAATTACAATGTTTTGCGGTCATACCTGATGAAAGATTTATTTGGTTTGCACATGTTCAACAAGGCTTCAGATTGCTATGGTGCACTTGCAGATATTTCCTCTGCCCAATTCAATTTTCTCAAGACAGTTTTATTCTCCAGTTTTACAAGACGCCTGATCTAATTGTTATATATAGCACTGAGGCCCAGATTCCACCATTTTGCTGTGTCCTCTTGTGACTTTGCACTGTTACCATAGACTGAGGTTCAGGGAGGGCAAAATCCAAGATATATTGTCAGGGTACAGAAAGCAAAATCAATTCAGTGCAGTTTTTGAATTCACAGTATAAATTCCTAGAGTACCAAATAGCTAGGCAGAAAACCTATATGCCAGTCAGATACAGTGGGTGAAGTTTAGATATTCTTGTGAAACTGCTCAGATAACACAAACATGGACAAATGTGAATAAGGAGACTTACACATGTCTCTGCACTTTTCTAATTCTCACACAACTCCAGTCAAGTTGAGTAGCTATAACTAAAATTCAATCAAATGATTTCAGGAATTTTGAAAACAGTGAAAAAAAAATATTGTATCTGTATGTGAGGTCTCCATTGGAAACCTATCAAACATGTCATTGTGATATTTAGACATTTTGAAAACATAATCTATTTTGATAGTTTAGAGGGTGGAATCTGAGTTTTTGTAGTCAGTCAGTTAAGCTCTATAAATTAGATAAAGGTGTTTAATTAAAGACTGCTAATCTCAATTTCTGAAAGATTAGATTTGTATGAGCTCATCAATTATTTTATTGCAGGGATTAAGTCACTCACTGAGTCAGTTCATGTTAGCTGATGTGGCATTACTGCCTACATGGTGGTCCAAATCAGGCAGCGACATCACAGTTTTTACAGCTACTTATAAAAGTAGAACTGATTTAAAGTAATACCCACAATGACATATTCTTTATATATTTTAAAACAAATGGTTTTGTATGAAATAACACAGTTTTTTTCTAAATATTATGATGAATACTACTATTGCATCATAAAGATTAAAAAAAAATAAATAAAATGTTGCCCAAGCACAACAATTGCAGTATGTAATCCAAAATTTAGTGTTTTTTTGTTTTGTTTAGTTTTTTAAAGGGACAGTACACATTAATGAACATTTGTATCTTGTGTAAATATGCCAGATTTTAGCCACAGGCTAATTTCCATCGAATGTCCCTTAGCAGGCTGATGGTAACATTAAAAGCCATATAGTGAAAAAATAACTTTAACATCTCACCACTCTAGTCTGGATCATCATGTGACTGGTTGGCTGGACCCTTGCAGGGCATGATATATAATATCAAAAGGTCACTTTTTTCAGCACAGACATAAATCATTTAATCAAACTAAGCTTGTGAATGAGGCAGTTATGCAACTGACCCAGTCCTGCATTATGAATTGCCAGAGAGTGGAGCAATACTGAGACAGGCCATTATTGTTAGTCTACTTCATGTAAAATGTTCAAATACAAACTAATATCACAATGAATGAAAGAAATGGAAATGTGTGATTGAAGAGATTTTGAACAGACAGTAATAGTCTACAAACAAAATGATTAAATCTATTACGTGAAAATCAGGGTCTCTCTAGACAAACAAAGATCCAAGAATAGGTTTATTGCGTAATATCTTTTTATGGAAGTCATTAAATATGTATCAGCTTTTCCGGACCATCCCATGTCATTTTGGGTAAACTAAGGTGGAACATTAGCTGCAGAAGCCAGAAGTCAAGAGACAGACCACAAAAGCATTTACTGTAGCATGCTATTTAAAAAGGAAACATGTTTTGAAAATAGGAAAACTTTATTGCACCTAATATAGTGTTTATTGATTTACTAACCAGGAAACATTGCAGTGCCCAATTGTGGTTTGAAAATATTAAAGGAAACCCAATACATGTGTTAAATGCATCAACTTCATGTAAAAACACCAGACAAGTCAAATTTACTCACCCTCAACAACATCAACACTTGCTACTAGACACTCTCCCTAAATCAACAGGACACTGGAATCAGTGGGTTTAAAAAAAGCAGCCAATCCACTTCAATGGTCGACTGGTGATGACATCATGCATCATTAGTGGTATTCCCAGAGCCATAGCCATCCCTGTATAGAATTGAATTACAGCACCATCTGTGTTGTGTGCATCATTATATATAGGGAAGCATAAAGCCACAAGACCCATAACGGACATTTGCTATGGCTTGGTAGATAAAATCTTGTTGGCTTACCAGTTTTTAACAATTTAAGATACTTGTGGATAATTAAATATTTTATTGGAGTTAAGTTTTGTCTATAACTTTCAGAATTATGGCTAGTAGTGATAAGTTCAGTCTACACGCATTAATAGTGCTTGTGTTGATGTATGTTGATGTTTGTTAGAAGGGCTTACATAACAATATCACTACATATTGTGTGGTGTGCATCACGATTAAATATAAATTAAATAAATTAAAATTAAAAACTTTGATACCTGATATTGATTTTGAGAGCAATTTTCGATATCAGTGATTAAAACACAATTTTCATATAACAGAATGTATTTTTCAAGACATTATGAGAAGTTATTATATGTGGTATCATACTAATTCAGTTCTTGTGTATTTTTTTAGTGTTAGTAGAAGAACCATCTAGTTTCAATACTAGTTTGAGTCTTATTATCTAGGCTAGTGTGTAACAAATTATCTTGAAAACTTCAGCTTCAACAAAAACATTTACTTATGTCTACTGAGTTTACTTTGTTTGATTAAACCTACAGTGAACCTCAACTCAGTTTCACAACAGCAAGTAGTTCAACTTTAGTGTTACAAAAAGGGATATCAAACAAGCTATTACAATTGCTAAGAATTTGAGACAGGTCTATGAAGTTTTTTTTTTCAGAATACTGCTACAATAAGATGGAGCTACACATGAAATCTACCACTTTGTCATCAGGACAGATCATACTCATGCATTCACTCTAGTCTAACACACATGATAAATATCATCCTTTGTGTAAACTAACTGGACGAACAATCTGAAGCCTGATACAGCAGCAGACTAGCATGAGTCAGCACTAGTCCAAACAATTACTGTGCACATGCCTTCCCATCACAGAACAATAAAAGTACAGCACAGGACAGCAGGGTCTTTGTAGCAATTAGTTCAGCTGCCTGATTCTGTCCTATTTACCCCAGGTCTCAGAAAACTCCTTTGATCCATACAAATGATGACAGTATATGTCCCTCAAGTCTGTATACACAATATACAGTCTACAGTATGTGGGAACTTTGTCACTCATGTTGATAGCATAGCAGTTTGAAATAACTCTAACACTGGTATGGAAAACATGTACAATTTCAGATCATGTTAAAGTACTTAACACACAATAAAACAAAATTAAAACTAGTGATGTTAAATTATTGTAATGGACCCAAGGCTGACCTACGGTGTCAACTACTCACCTGTCAATAGAGTGATGTAGTGGCTAATTGAAAAAGTCCCATTACAGTGTATCGCTCAAAAAACATCCTTCGTTGATGCAAGATGCATACCATAGGAATGCACTCTTCCGTCCACTGTCAAGATCAAAGTAGGGCTGCTCTCTTTCCGCTTGCATAACAATACTCCAGACACATCCTCTGCTGCAGCTGTGGATGTGCGGTTACCAGGCACCGCTACTCTCCTCCAACTCACAAATGGACCTGGCGCTGGTCCAGTGGTAGCTCGGTAAAGTGGCAAGTTAAAAATTGGGCCAAGTACTTGGTGAAATCCTCGTGTTTATAAGCGCTTCCTGTCCCTCTCGTTCAGACCGTTGAGTGTGCATCTTTTCTGCCCTGAGTCACAGCCTGAGCCACTGAACTGCACTGATTTGAATTGTCACTTCACGTTTGTCACTAGCTGGTCGCCTGTGGGGTAATGGCTTCCTCAGCGTGACCCACTATGAGAAAGTGGGCTACATGGATGTGCAGGGAGTATGATGGACATTATCACATCTTGTTTTAATACAAAGGTGTGCATAAGAGGAGGACATGTCAGAAAATATTCACTATGTAACTTAACAGCAGTGCTGGGCAGGCCAAGGACATACCATTAAAGAACAAACGAAAGGTCCGCATTTAGATTTTGCCCAGAGCAAGGTGTAAAGTCAACTATGAGTGCAGTGTTAAGGTAGCTCCATAGCACCTATTTGGAGTTAAAGAGGTAGGACAATACACAAAATATTACAACTGATATGTTTTGCTTTTTCACCCATTCTACATATAATCAAGACATCTTTATGTATTTAAAGCATGTAGCAATTAATGGGATGCTATAAATATATTGTACTTTGGTATGAAGTGTATGTTGCTTTTCAGATTTGCTACTCCAAAAAAGCATGGTTACAAACTACCTACAACTACTGCAACTTATACTATTATATTGCTACTTCTAGTACTACTACTGCCACTACTAATGATACAACTACAACTCAACAGCAATCAAAAATACTTACAAATCTTCTAATCACCTCCATCATATTACACAACTTGCATGCTCAGGTTTAATACTTCTCTAGCACATATAGTAAGTAATAATTTAAAAAAACAAAAACAAATAAACATAACACTAGTCACGGCCATATACATCTGTAAAAATCTGAAACAAAAGACAACACAACACTGTCTGACCTTGAGACACACTAATTATGAACAGTATACAATCTCTCAACTGTGCTAAACATAATCATCGTTTAATTAAGAGAGGTTATCTACAGTATCAAATTGGTGCGAGTCGGGTACAAACAGCCTTTTCTGCAGTCACGTTCTCCGTATCTCAAAGTACCCGAGCTGCCTTTTAATCGTGCACTTCACACTCCATTGCTCACTGCTTTCACTTCACTTAATAAATCCTTGTCACCTTTTGCATCGGTGCAGCAGCTTACAACAAAACAAAGATACCGGCGAAGAGAGAGAGAGACCAGGGTGTGTCTCAGCGTCAGTATCAACCAAAACAAGCTGTTACTGACATCTGCTGGTTGAACTTTGAAACTGCAAACACATTAAAAACGGCAGTTTTAAATGAATTAGGGCCCAGACCAGAGGAAAGATTCCCTCTTTGATAAATGTAATTACCTAATTTCCTGCATAAAATAAAGGTAATTCTGTTTAGGGAATGTACAGACTCCTTATCCACGTGTATATTACATTACAAACAATGCCGCACTACTTTGAAAAATAGTATTTTGATTCTATTTACAAATTGGATGGGTTTGGATAAAGATAAATATTTACAGATCATTCATATTTAATTCAATTAAATTTGTGTTATTTAATGCTACAGGGATTGAAATGCAGGGAGAAGAATTCAGGTTTTTGGTAACATTTCAGTTTAGGGACCAAATAATAATTATTTATTTTTGATTACTTCTCTAAATTACTGTTTTAGCATCATATTAATATTTTTGGGCATAGTCATATGCATTAATAAGTGCTATATAAACACCTAAGACACCTAAGATATGAAAAAACAATTATCACTTACTTGGTGATTAATATGTAGTCCCTAAACTGAAGTGTTCTAAGATTTTTCACTTCATATTCTCTGGCATTCTCCAGCGGAAAGGTGGCAACTAACATCATTAAATTACAACATGATCTGTAATAATTGTGTGTTGTGTGTAAAAGTGCATCTTTCATATAATCAGTTGTACTGAAATTTATACAGCAGAGTCACCTAAAAAGTCTTTTTTCACATACCTGAATCTTTGGCGAATGTCTTGAAGTCATAGCTGCCAAAACGAAGACATCCCAGGGAACAGTATCAGGTCAGATCAAGTGCAAAATCCCTGAGTCGTGCTCAAAACTCCAGTAACATAAGGATGGAGCATAGCTCGGCCGCATTTTCTCTCCTCTTCTTCAGGATTACCGCTCTCTCAAGCATTTCTCCTCCTCTTCTTTGCTCTGTCTGTCATGAGCCTGGTCACATGACTCCAACTAGCCCAGGCGGATCATGTCAACGAAGCAGAGACAGAGGGCTAGTGTTGGCCAGCTATGGGCTATTAATAGGCTTCTTGAGTTCATCATTGTCTCTTCAAATGATGGTGAGGAGCCTGGAGGGGTAGAAAGAGAATATGCAGATGCATTTTTTACTTGGGGAACAAAAGAAATCTACAATAGCCTAGGCAATGCTATATATGATATGATGTTATTTTAGCAGACATGGCTTGAGATAGAAATTTGTAATACATGAAAAGGTCAGTTGTCCAATTCTCTTACTGAAGGGCAACAGTTGTTGAATGTCAGAGTGTACGAGACACTGGTAAAATGCCAACTGTGCCCTTAGTCTAGCCATGCCATTAATACTGCTATGGTTATGGTTAATTTAAATGTATTAATTAAATATATTTGTAATGCTCCGTGTAGTGACCTGTAGCTGGGACCAGTGGAGTAACCTGCTTTTCTCCATGGAGATAAGTTACTCTTACACTACAGAACTTTCTAGGAAATAGAAAAGAAATAAAATCTCCGACAAGCAGGTAGTGGACTAGTGCACTGTTAAGTCTTGATTTGAAATGTTTAAATTATTCAGGAGTATTTTATTTTAGTATTGTACTGTGCTCACATCCTCTGGGTCAGAAATCCCTCTGTGGTATAAAGTGTAAACAGTAGGGCAGACCTCACTGACCTGTGAGTCACATGGTTAAACTAAAAGTCTACATAGGTCTCTGGAGGGGGCATCCCATGACCTCTATAGGGAAGCACAAAGTCTGCAATACAACACAACATAATAAAGAAAGACTAAAACAGAAGGGAAAGTGACAGAGTGATGAACAATATACAGAGAAAAGCAAGAGAAGTGCACAGAACAGGTCACTATGTCCGCACATTATCATCAATCAAGTTTTGTGTTGTTAGGAAAGAAATGGTTTTCGTTTGGTTGTCAGATGATGAACTGGATCTCCATATTGATAAAAATTCACAATATTATAACCACTATAGAAAATACAAGTTCTTGAGCAATGACAATAACTCATTGCTGATCTTACAATGTAATCCCCCCCCCCCCCCAATTTTATACCCTCCCATCTTAGGTACTCACTGTGCCTCCAGACTCCTCCTCAGTCCTTCCACTGTCCACTCAGTCTCTCGCTTCTTCAGGCAACTTTTTGAATTCAGCAGCATCTTCAGAATAAAGAGGAGAGACATTTGGAACCACACAGGTAAGAAGCAAACTATAAAACAATGTTTCTGTTTTTGAATGTTTGTAATTCTTTTAGTTTTAACATAACATTAAGGCACTTTTACATATTGATATTTAGTGAAAAGGCATTTGCTATAGTTTATAATTGTAACTAAACTATAATCCTAACCCTTAAATTAGAAAGAAGTCACTGAAATAACTTCTCCTTTTATGGATGTTGCTAGCTCCAACTCCTGGCATTAAAGATCAACATAATTAGTTAAACTAAATTGCAGAGCTTTACAGACAATTAATGAAGATTATGAATAGGGAAATGAGTGTGCCCTGTTGTGTGGTCTCAGAATGCCTTTAGGAGGAGGGAACAAGTGCGGCTGCTGCCAGAAAACGGTATACTTTGCAGAGGAAGTGCAGTGTGAGGGGAAGAGTTGGCATAAATCCTGCTTTCTGTGCAGTAAGTATTCACTTCTCATATAATCTTCTTACACTGTCAAGTGACTCACAAAATATTCTTTTTTTTTTTTTTTTTTTATAAAAAAAAAAAAAAATACACACACAGCTAAAAGAGGAATGTGTGGTATTTGACAGAAGAAGGTGAGCATCCGCAGGTTTACAGTCAGAAATCCCACTCCTTATTTGGGCCTTGTGCAAACATGTGACAAAGTTTTCCTTATAAGGCAGAGGAGGATACATGGCCCTTCTCAAACCAAGGCCAATATTTATGTGAGCTGGCGGTGAACAACGCAGTGGTATGCAAATAAATTGTGTAAAAAAGGCTAACTTAAACATAGGTTACTTCAGAAGTAATACTTCAGAGACACGGTTTCTTTTATGTTCTTGTAAAAGAAAAAAAAAAAAAAAAGAAATAAAATCAAGAAATCCAACCACATTGTGATCATGCCAAAAGGATTGTGTGATTGTGTGAAGGACAACAGATAACCTAAAATATTGCTAAGGAGTGTTCTCTGCTTATGAGGCAATCAAAAAAGACTGTAAACTCAGCAGATTTTGAACAAAATGTGTTTAACACTTATAGTCACACTTTCAGTACTCTATAATGAAATAGTTTTATTTTAGTTTATTTATGGGGTAGTCCTGTGGTGCACAATTAGACAAATGTTAAGCCAGTTCTCGAGGTTTCCCACATTCTATAGTTATAACAACATGTTGATTTCATAGTAACACTAAGTAAGTTCATGTACAGTACAACATATAACTCTATCAATACAAAGCCTTACAAGATCAACTGTGTATGCTTACAATATAACTACAAGCAATATCACCATATATATTTACTCTTACAAGAAATGGCTTTTCTGTTTCTTATATTAAGTGGTCTGTAAGAAGAATCTGGACAGCACCACAGTGGCTGTTCATGTGGATGAGATCTACTGCAAATCGTGCTACGGTAAGAAATATGGACCAAAAGGTTATGGCTTTGGAGGTGGAGCAGGAACTCTGAGTATGGACACTGGTGAGGGGCTGGGAATCAAGCCTGAAGAGTAAGTTTGACTTGTAAATAAAGATTTGAAAAGTATAAAGAATATCTATTTAATGTGTAACATTTTTGACAGACAAGCTCCTCATCGGCCGACAAATAACCCCAATGCCTCCAAGTTTGCCCAGAAAGCAGCTGGCTCAGATGTGTGTCCTCGGTGTGGAAAAACGGTGTATGCTGCAGAGAAGGTTATCGGTGGAGGCAATGTAAGTAATATGAAGAAGAGCAAGCATTATTTATGTTCAAGCAAAATGAATGACTTTCTTTTCAACTAGTCCTGGCACAAGGGATGCTTTCGATGTGCCAAGTGTGGTAAAGGCCTGGAGTCCACAACACTAGCAGACAGAGATGGAGAGATTTATTGTAAAGGTATGTGTGGTTTTCTCTTAAAAGTGCATATGACGGGTTTGACGGGAGTTTAGTTTTGACATAGTTTACATCATTGCATAGTTTTACATCAGTTAAGTTGCAGTTTGTGGGGGAAAAAAATTGAAAAAAGTACAAAAATACAGGAAGTAGCACTGATTTCTGAAATGGAATGCCTGTATTTAAGACATCAACACTGAACACTGCAGATAAACTATGTGCAAGGAACAGACTTTTCTCACAGTTTAAACATTCATTCAACAAAACCAAGGTCATATATTTTCATTATTCTAATCATAACTACTGTGTAAATTAAATAAATGTAATTACATCTATGTATGTCATATCTGCTGTCTGTGTCCAATTAGAAAGTCAAACTCCACTACTACTTCTCCACACTACTACTACTTCACAAAATTTTTAAAAGTAGAAAATACTAGGCAAGATTTTTAGTAGAATCTCAAAATATAATCATATATAAATGATAGTGAATAGTGAAATAAATAGTCAAATTAGTCATCTAACCTATCATATGCTTTAAATATTAAAAGATGATTTCATTAAATGTTACTGATCTATTATCCTGATGCAGGTTGTTATGCTAAGAGTTTTGGACCAAAGGGCTTTGGGTTTGGGCAGGGAGCAGGGGCTCTGGCCCATTCTCAGTGAAGCCTGAAGCTACAGCTCACCTTCAGCCCAGCTGCTTCTCACTGCTGCTTCAACAGACTGAAAAGAAGGGCAGAAGATTGTACACACATGTACTCATATCACTGCTTAATTTGGAAGTTTGATTATAATATATATATAATATTATATTATTAAATATTATATACAAAGGCACAATTAACAAGAAAAACAACCATATTCTTGTACATGTAAAATGTTGAGGGAGCAACCTGACTAATATAAAACAAGAAGAAAAGCAAGCGCTGACACATTATACTGATCTTGAGTAAACAGATTTTTTTGTGTGCAAGATGTTCTTTTACTTTTCATGATACATTTGGTTGGTTATTATAACAAATATTGCCAAGAATTATGCAGAACTATTATGGGAAGCACTTTGTCAGACCCTGGACAATTCACTTTGAAGTTAATATCAAACTTTTTTTTAACACCAATCAAACAAGTTAAACCAGTGCAATGAAAAACCTGGACATTTTCCTGTATTTTCCACACATTACATAATAAAGCTGGGCCATTTGGAGAATAGAATGCATTCACTTTATTTATTAATCATGACAGACAGATTTCAGTCTGTACCATTTAATACATTTTTGTGATTCTCTCCAAAGTCTGAACTTGGCTCCAAATTATATGCTTTTACAGTAAAGGACAAGCCTCATGATTAAAAAGACCCATGCTGATCATTGACAGTTTGAGATGATGCAAGCATGTTTCAGTGTGATTCACAGCTTCACTGTGTACAAATGTATAAATCAAAGCTGACATTTTGCTTTCTCCCTATGTCAATTCACAGTATAGGCCTAAATAGTATAATTTATAAAAAAGAATGTAATAAAAAGACCATCCTATAGTATACAGTAGACATTTTGAGCAATGTGGCAATACAAATATTCCACAGCAAAGATTTAATACTGAATTCTTAATTTAATTACAATTGAGACACATTTAGTAGCAGAAAAGAAGGGCATTTTTAAACTAAACAGAAGAGAATCTCAGGAGTGACACAGACCGGTACTGTAATGACTGAGGGTGTCACCACCATCTCTGAGTTTCCCTTAAATACAGAAGATCTCAGTCCAGCTTCAGCACATCTTGACACCTTCTCCAAGCTCCAAATCTTCAAAGGAGAGGATTTTTCTGATAAGTGCAGGTAACAAAATAAATTTTACGTTGTTGAGATATATTATATTAATATTTAGATTTTTACAATTTGATAATATTTCAATGAAAATAAGTAGGTGATGCCAACAGGTCAGATTTGTGGAGAGGCAACCCTGCTCACAGTAAGGATGCATGTTTTTTTCAAGGCTTTGGGCAATAAAAATGGGCAAAAGAGATCATAATGCCATAGTGTGGAACATTCCAGGAAAGGTAATAACATCTTAATAGAGACAAACAAGAAACAAACACTTCATCTGAAAAGTTAGAGATACAGTTAAAGATAGAAAGTCATATCTATGTGCTTTAATGAGAATAAAACAATATCTGAATCAAACATTTTGATTGATTAATATATGAAAAAGAGTATTGTTCTTTTTTGACCAAGCTGTAGTTCATATGTCTATATATGCCACATCTTCCTGGAGACAGTCTGGCCTGAACCACACTTGCAGTTAATCCCACATGCCGTATACAGTGGAATTATAATCAGCTGCCACGGGCCAACACTGCAGTTAACAGCGTCATAAATCAAATCAGCCTAGGGGACTTAAGACACTGACTCAGCTCTAGCTTAGGCCCTGTTCCAAAAAACTATGACACAACCACAACACTAAAATATGTTGTATTACTATGTACTCCAATATCAATGTAATATACACTTAACACGATTGAAAGTGAGATAAAATAATGTGCTACCAACTGAACAATTATAGCTGCAACATTACTGTAAAAAAATCAATCTTATTATTGACCAATTTAATTGTAATAGAAGATTAAAAAACATGTGACTTAAAAGGACTTACACTGTTGTCTGGGAGTATAAATTGGAGACTGGCAGCATCATATGTTGCTGCAATTTGTCTATGTTTAGTTAGAGAGCTTTAGCTGAATGTATACTGGAAACTACATTCCTGCTTTAAAACCATGGCTTAACATTGTCTGTAGCTATTATCCTAATCAGCACAAGGGGCCCTGTTGTCTCAAGGGAGTCCAGGCACATCTACAACTTTTCTATGAGCAATTAAAACAAACAAAAACATCAACAACAATGGCAGTGATGACTTTGACAGTTTTATCTATTCATAGCTGTTAGAGTGAACTAGAATGAATACATATGTAAGAATAGGCTTGTAAAATTATGTTAAAAAGACTGTCTTATGAATTTTAGTCTATGTGAAAATCCCTGAACCTGATGTGACATGTTCAGCAGTACATTATCAACAAACAGAAAATTGAGAGTGCCACTGGGTTCCCTATCTGTGTGTGTTTCTATTTAGGTCTCCTTGTGATAGAGAGGAGGGACAAAGGGAGCAGGGATAAATATTCCACTGTGTTCTTCTCAACATCATTGTATGGCTTGTCAGCATCCAAGGCATCCACTCTACGGTAAGCTCTGCCACCATTCACACTTGAGAAGTTAAAACAGTATGTACAATAGCTTGAATACAATTTAAGATTGAGTATATGTGACGAGAGATCTTAAGTGGTCACTCTAACTCTTCAGTACAACTTTACAATAACTACACTTTTAATAGTCTAATAGAATAAATAAAGACTTAATTCCTAATGACCAGTTAGTTTAACAGTTTTTAATCGTGATTCACACTTAGTTTCTACTCAAATGTCCTAACCCTTTAAGTAATTACTTACTAAGCCTGAATCATTCTTGTAAGAAACTATTTTTTAGAGATCGACCAATATGGGATTTTCATGGCTGATGTCATTATCGATTGTTTAATTAGAATCCAGAGCAACTGAGGCTGATCTTCATTATTTTCCTCAAATTATGTAATTTAAGTGGCCTACAAACTCACCCAGAGCCTTTCTTTATTTTACCATAAAGCTACAAGAGAGTTGTGTAGTCGTATTTTGTGCAGCTATCTCTTCATATTAAAAGTGTTAAAATAAAGCTTTGTATGTATTTTTTAGCCAGCAGATCATCCAAAACAAAAGATTTAAATGATCCGCTAAAAAGTCCAAATATCAACTCAACATATCGGCCAACCAACATATCGGTCTGTTTCTACTTGTTTTATTATATTTTATTATATTATATCAATTAAATCATGTGCAGGATAATTTAGGTATAATAATTATAGGGTGGTACCAATTATTTTTTCTGCGTGAGAACCTCTGATTACCTCCAAAAGTGCAGAGCATTTGAAATAAGTTTTACATTGCATGCCTCCTTTCCTTTCATGGGGACTAGGGAATGGAGTTAGTTAATAGATAATAGCAGTGGTAGGTTTATATCCATATCCACAATGCCTCATTAAAACAATGTTTTACTGAATATTCACATGCAATAATAAATCACACAAAACACATGTGATGCAAATGGTCATGTTTTGAAAAAATTGCTTTTTTAAAATACATGCCATATCTTCTGTGATAATATGAAGTTACACCCGGCGAGAGTATTTCCAAGAAAAAAGTGATGTGTGGCTCTATTTGTGTCTTGGGCAGTAGTTGGACCAGAGTGGGTGTGATGGGGTGAGGAGGGTGAGATGGTGAGGAGCATTATCTCTGGACTGTAGCTCCAGGTTGGCCTATGTTTGCTTTTGCCTGTCTGCCATCACTTTGCCTTCTGGTAGACTAGGTTATCACCACTGGAAGGTGAAAGGAGGACTCAAGCTAACAGGACTGAGCAACAAAAGAACCTCAGTGTGCAAGTTCATGGTTCTGTGGGACTAAAAATGTATTTTTTAGTTTATAGATATGGCTATAGGAAAGTTACTCTACAGTCACTCATCACAATATATCCATTGTGGGTAAGGCAGACCGGATGTCTGTATAATGGAGCTAAAATTGACAGCATAGTTGAGACTCCCTGGCGGATTAGACCTTAGTGGTCCCCGCTGTCCACCACTTCAAAAGCCAAAAGGTTTTATTTTTGTCTTGCAGGGGGACCTGAATAGCCAAGATGCCTGAGAAAGCGTAAGTGGATTGTCTTTGTTATTCTTTCCACTGAGCATTATGTATATAAAGGGTTTTGCCATGAACTGAATTAAAGCAACATTTTGACAGAAAATAACTCATCACACTAACTTTTGTCTTATTTTTATTTTCTGCCCTCTTTATTCCTACAGACCAGAGGTAGGCATTTTTATTACGCATATTATTAAAACATGAGAAATATACCACTAAGTTATTAAAATGTCTTGTTTGCAGAAATCCAAAATTTCTGCATCCCGCAAGCTCATGCTGAAGGTGGGTGCTTGTGGACAAAGGCTGACCCCAGAGCTCTGGTAAATTGGGTTCTCATCATGTTTCTACCCCATGCATTATAGAGCTTGATGGTGGCAAAAGCAAAAGAGGAGCTGGAGCAGGAGTTGCTGGAGAAAGAAGAACAAAAAGCCAGATATCTAGATGAAAAGGCTCCTCCCATTCAGACCAACAGTATGTCCCTGCAGGAGCTCAAGGTACTGCATGCTTCCTGAAGTCATTCAAAACAATAGTTTAGCTCAGGTTTCCCTCTGCCTTAGGCCCTGTGTGAAGAGCTGCACGCCAAAATTGATGTAGTGGACGAGGAGCGATATGACATTGAAGCCAAGGTTTTGCACAACACCAGAGAGGTAAGTGTGACAATGATCAACCATAATCAATCAATCCATAATGTAAACATACTATGCTAGACAAGACCAACAAAGAAAAAAAGAGGGAAGGGATAAGCAAAGATATTATGTAAATAAAGCACTATATAGCTAGTCTAAATAAATGGCAGCATCTTTTATTCAATACATCCTACCAGATTTTGTGGTTTATTTGCATATAATATTTTTGATTATCACACCCCCAGGTCCCCCCAGGTTATCTGGACACTCTTTTTAAAATCAAAGCGTTATCAAAAACAGTGTCTAGATTACCTCTGAAACCTAACCCAGACAGATGAAGGATACCCAACCTACAGTACAATCATAAATAATTATATGCAAAGAAATCATAAAATCCGGTAGCATGCGTTGAACAAAAAATCTTGCAGTAAGAGTTGAAATTTTAAAACCTACTACCATTCATTTAGCGTCTCGTAGCGTTGTTAGAGATTATTTATATGGGGTCAAGAAAGTCTTGTGTACAAGCAAGGAACTAAAACAGCCTTACACACAGTGGTATGTTCTTTCAGATCAAAGACTTGAACATCAAGGTACTGGACTTGCGAGGGAAGTTTAAGAGGCCAAACCTGAGGAGAGTGAGGGTCTCAGCTGATGCCATTTTGCGCTCCTTACTGGGATCAAAACACAAAGTCTCCTTGGATCTCCGGGCAAATCTGAAATCTGTAAAGAAAGAAGACACAGAGAAGGTATGTTTACATTTAAACATAGATAAATTCCAGTTTAAAAAGGTAATACCCTTGTGTTATCTTTGGTGGCATATCTTATACATGAATCTGTATGTATGTCTTCACAGGAGAAAACTGTGGAGGTTAGCGACTGGAGGAAGAACGTGGAGGCCATGTCGGGTATGGAGGGCCGTAAGAAGATGTTTGACGCAGCAAAAGGAGCCAACCAATAAAGATATTTTTAAAAAACCTACTGTTCTGAATAAAACCATAAACACAACAAAAACTATTACAGAAAAAATACTGCAATAATACTGGTTTTACTGACTCTGCCGTAAGCCTTTGCACTTGCACTTAATGTTGGTGTGATCATTCTCACAGCAAAATAATAAAAATGTGTGTCAACATTCTCTGGGTTGTTTAAATAACAAAACACATTCAATTGTTAACTTCTGTGAAACATATTTATGAGCAGTACGTTTGTGTGTGTTTGTGTGTGTCAAATTGTTTTATGCTATTTTAAATTTTTTTATTTTACATACATACAGACATACACGCATACATACAGAATCCTGCTCTGCTGATAAGTCAGCACTAAATCTGTTTCATAATAAACCTTGAATTCACAATTTTACAATTTTTCAAATTGTCAATATTTACAAACACAAGTTCCAATTATTAGTTCTAATAATTTCCCAGTCCTACCTTTAAGTAAACTGCACAATTTCTGACAAGCCACCAGGGGTCAGAAATCACCTGTTTGTTAGTAGTGGGCAATTTAAGAAGACAAGTTTAAAGTCTGCTAAACATATTCAATGTGACCTCATCCTTTGCATAGTTTAAGACTGTACAATAAATATGGAATAAATATGTAATATCCATCTGATCTGATGTAAGACACACAGGCTATGTTTCTGCTCCCACAAGGTGGCACTGTTACCTCACACACTGACTCACTGTTATCTGACTCCTTCTCAGAGGAAGTTCAAACTGAAGCTACCTGTCAAAAGTGAGAGTTTCGTGACAGTGACCCCTATCAAGGGGTCATTACAAGTATTACGTGTGTCTATAGACCTTGCCATAACTGGTTTAGGAAATCTGTAAAGGTGGAGACTGCATCAATGGCAACGGTAAGTGAAATTGTAGTAATCAAAGATAGCTTCTTAGAGTATTATCTAAATGTGATAATGCTGCTTTTCATAGATATGTCTTACTGAACTTATCACTTTAGCTTTGTTGTCATTCAAAAGCATGAGTTCAATGATTAACCTGAAGCTATTTGGAACGGCTTTTTTGTCGAAATGTGAGCTCACAGTTTCTTCAGTACTTGTCAGTTTACCTGTAAAACACACATAAGAATTTTGTGGTTTAAATGAGGAAGGAAACAAAAGCCACAAACTTACAACATAAGATACATCAGTGATATCTGTTGAGATGCCTTCACAACTGAATTAAGCTTGAACCCAAGATTTTCTTTCAGTAAAACCTTTTTTAATTATGCAGTGAGTAATGTTGTGAGTCAGAGCTATGGGAGGTTCCTGTTCAGACCAAACTCTCGGTTTGGGGTCACCAAATTCCAGTAAACAGCAGACGTTTTAAAAGAACTGGCATAGCCATAAAGCAAATTGGTGTTGGCATGTTGGGACAAGTGAGGCTCAGATTAAAGACATAAAAGAGAGGGATTTTATGCTGGAGTAGACCTGTGGGAACTGCTGCATAATGTATGAGGAATAAAACATGTTAGACCAACATATCTAAAATGAAGTATGATGTATATAAATGTAAATCAATAATCATCACACAGTTCTCTAAACGGTTTTACAATATAAAATCGATAATACAATTCTCCTAATAAGAGAATATGTCTGGCTCATTAATGCAATGTGCCATCTGTTTGCAGGTATGTGCCCACCCATTGTAGACATGGGCAGTGTGTCGCCATGTGATCTGCTGCTGGGTTTAAAAGCTTATGGCCAACAGAGAAGGACACAGTATACAATCACACATTGAAGCTCATTTCAAGTCCACAACTCACAGTCTCAGTAAGTCGATTCACTTTTATGTTAAATTCTTTTAAAGGAGAACATCAAACTTGACAACTGGACTATCTCCAAAATTAACCAGGGCAAGTGCTGCAGCATGTCTGACACAGAGGAAGCTGCCAATGAGTGAGTATATTTTTCTATAACTTAAAATTGTTATGCAATAGACATGAAATATTAAATGTGTGCTGTGTTTAATTTCTTGCAGGGGGCAACGTAAGTTATCTAAATCCCGAAAGAAATGGTATAAAAGAAATATTGCATGTCATGAAAACACTACAAGTTTTTCAGGAGAGTGTAGTTATAATAATGTGATGTGGTCAAAGTATTTTTATTATAGAAATATGCACGCAGTTAACAAAAAATTAGCGGTATTTTTCTGCCACTTTTGTTACTTGATTACAGACTTGATCCCTGCGTTACAACATTCTTAGCACTGTACATGTGTTAATCTCCACAGCAGCGTCGCCTGTATTTTTGGTGCCACTGTAAAGCAGCTGGCGTCCTTGAGCTACTCTGTTAACGTGACCTTTGACCTGGTAGGTCTCCCGTGCTCCCGCCTGGACATATCTGTCTATGTACTCACATCCCCGTGGATCTGCCTATTCACTCCATGAGGTCAAGAGCTCAACATCTGAATGAGAAAGAGTCACATCTCTATTTTTGTCTCTTTATGTGTTGGCCTGCTATGGCTGCTGTACCACTTGGAGAAAGCACCTGTCTTTCAGCACACAGAGCGGAGTGAGTGCTGGAGAACCATGTAGGTCAGCCAGTGTTCTCTATAGAGGACCTCAGGGAGCAAAGTACCAGCACAATGCGCACTTTCATTTTTACGGTTGCCGACTGGCTTGCCTTTGCTGCCATGGAGAGAGGACTTGGGTTACGCTCAGGCAAAAAGGGGACTTTGAGAAGGAAAGGTGGTGTCACTTTCCCCTAGAGAGACCCCATTGCTGAGGCGGAAACCAAATCCACACACCAAGGAAAGCGATCCTATTGTGAGAAAGAATTTCAACAGTGCAAATAGTGAGAAAGAAGTCAAAAATCTGTGTAAATAATTGTTCCTGTAAGATGTTTTTTTGTAAAGCATATTTGCACAATATCTAAAACTTAAGTAAAGACCATTCCTCTGGTTAAATAGTGGCAGAAATATACAAGCAGTTGTGATTGGCTGTGTGATGTGCCGCTCCTAACTCTACTGCTTTGCACAGAAGAGGAGCAGATGGTGGCGGAGGAGGAGGAGGAAGTTGAGGAAGAGGAGGTAGAAGGTAGTACAGCTTCAGCTGATGTGGTTTGCATGCAGCTGTTAAACACATTCACTGACATGCTGCTAGCAAACATGTCTGCTGCTCCATACAGTAGGAATGCAACAATACTCAATGTAAATTGAATGCTATCAAATACACACGTCACTATTCCACTGCATTACTCATTCTATACTTTTACAGATACATAAGAAAACAGCCCCATAAAGGCATAACAGTGCTATAGTTGGACAGAGAATAGATGTGTAAAGGTTATCTTTACTAATATTATAATATAATTATGTGAACCTTTAAAAAAATATATTTGTTTTTGTTTTTCTGAGGACTAAAACATATCAATTTTGTATCAATATTATATAACCCATGTATCCACCCCTGAAATTGTATTGTTGCATCCCTATTATATAATACTGCTAATCTTAACTATAAACTAGCTGTTGTTGATCTATATTAAAGATTCTGATTTCATGTATAGTTCTTATGAACTTATGACCATAGATCACTTTTTGACTTTTTTTTTGTCTCTTCACCAGATACAGAAGAAGACAATGAAGGTAATTAAGAGTCATTAATTATACTGGAAATGTATTTTTGCATAGCTGTTTCTTAAATGGTTTGTTTATCTTTCCAAAATTTGCAGAAGAAGCCAAACGCAAATCCAAGTAAGATTTTAAAAATTCCAACATAATAACTTGCTTATTAACCTATAATCTTGTCATGACTTAGGCCTAGTTTTGTGCCTGGCCTGGCACCACCAAAAATCCCAGATGGAGAAAAGGTGGACTTTGATGTAAGAACAACTAATTCCTATAAGTTGTAAAAGCTCAGTTAGAAAATGCATTAAGTTAGACTTGTGTAAATGCAGGACATTCACAGAAAGCGCATGGAGAAAGACCTGACAGAGCTGCAGAGTCTGATCGAGGCTCACTTTGAGAAAAGAAAAAAGGAGGAAGAGGAGCTAGTGAACCTCACCGACCGAATTGTATGTGACCATTAGGGTTTGTGTATTTTTTTTTATTTTTTAAACTGGCCATACATTGTTATTCTTAGGAGAAACGCAGGTCGGAACGAGCTGAACAAATGAAGATCAGAGCAGAGAGAGAAAAGGAACGGCAGAACAGAATGGCGGTAAGTTGGTGTTATTTTATTTGAAAATAACAACAACCTTAGATTCCTGTGATGAAAGTCCATGCAACAGTCAATGGGCCTCAGTGTGTGTCAAGCACAAGTCCAGACTTCTGCAAAAGTAGAATGTCATAACATGTGAACTACTAGTGCCAATGTTTTCAGGCAGTTCACAGGTAACTCAGCTGAACTAGGGCTGGGTGATATGACAAAAAGTTGTTTTTTCCTCATATTGGTTGGTCACAATTTTTGAGGCAACTGAACTTAAATTATAATTATAATTAAATTATAATCAAATAAAAATGTCTTTCAATATTGATTTCTGGAGCTTTTAACCACACTAAACTCTGCTTCAAACCATATGCTTTTACTTAAAGATTGGCTGTGGACCTAAAAATGCCCAGACTGATCACTGATTAAATATGACTGAATCAATCTTAATAAAAATGTAATGTCAAGTTGAACAGCAAACAGTATATTATTTGGACTTATACATTTTTACATGCTTCTGGTGGACAAATACTGTACAATATATGCATGGACCTGGTATTCAGCTAAAATTAATTGGGGGAAGTGATGTAATTAACTTAATCATGAATCAAAAATAGTATAGTAGAGATCACACAAAGTTGTCCAATGTTAATGTAATAGGAAGAAAAGGCCAGAAGAGAAGAGGAAGAAGCAAGAAAGAAAGCTGATGAAGGCGCTAGGAAAAAGCTCATTCTAAGCAACTTGAGTTTCACTGGATACAAGGTTTATCATTATTTAAACTGGAAACAATTATTTTACCAGGGCCCATTGTAAAATGTATTGTTTTAGCAGGCACAAAATGGAACTAAAAAACAAACCGAGCGGGAGAAGAAAAGGAAAATTTTAAATGACAGGCGCAAAGAGTTGAACATTGACCACCTCAAAGATGACAAACTCACGTAAGATGTTTTTTATCTCTGACAACAAAAAGGATTATCTGATGCTCAACGTCCTTATTGCCAATGACTCCACACAGGGAAAAAGCCAAGGAACTGTGGGAGCGCCTGCGCCAACTAGAGGCTGAAAAATATGAACTGCAGTACAAGCACACAAAGCAGAAATACGAGGTAAAATCAATGGATGAAATATAATTTACACTGGAGTGATATGAACTTATATGGTAAAGAACAGAGACAAATACAGTTACATGCATGTGTCTCATATATGCACTCTTCAAACAAAAATAGAAGGTGCAATATGTGTCATAAAAAGCATTTTTACTCATTATCAAGAGACCCAAACAGTGAGCCCATGTATTTGATCAATAGTTAGACATTAACCTAGTAAATGTATACTGTTTGGTTAGGTATACAAATGTCTACAGTGTAAACTATATTAGTCAGAAGTTTATGGCTACCATAAAAATGAAAGCTGTACTATTCACGACTGTGTTTCACAGGTCACTGTACTGAGAAATCGTGTCAGTGATCACCAGAAAATGTAAGTCAAACTCTACAACAGTTGTATCACAGAACAACATAAAAGACTATGCATTGAATATAAGCTGCTGAAGTTAAAATAGGACAATAGCAGCCCCTGTCCTCACATAAACCTCAGGTTTGTGCCTCTATCTAGCCCTCAGCTGTTTTCTGTTCAAAGTGGAATGAGAAGCAGCTGTTGGCACCAGCTGGCTGATCACTCACTGTTTAGAGTGTTATATAGTACCGGTAAAAACAGAAAACCAGTGCTGTTTAGGCCAAGATGAGTGTATGCCGTTTAGTCTCTATGGAGAGGTGAACAATGTAATGGTGCCACAGCTGTCTGCCCTCAATACTGCTAATCACAGCAGCCTAAATCGCTACTTTTGGCACAGTTTCCTGTATTGCCACTAACGCTCAACCATAACCACTCCATAATTTGAAACCTCAATTAATATAAATCCACATAAATAGCCACTGTACTATTATGTCACCTCAGCACGATCAGTTGCAAATTAAAAGATGATCTGATGTGGTCAAGATCTCGGCAGCAACAGTGGATAAAGATAGCAGCGGGATCTTTGCTTACAAATCCCACTAACAGTAGATAGGTATGATCAGGCTTCAGAGGCTCTAGTCTCAGGGGGCAACAATAGCAGCACTTTTATATCATAAGGTTATGTATTTCCACATAGGACTAAGTTAATTTTAGAGCCTTACGCATTATGTATGTTTTGGTCAATTGTTGGTCACTTGCAGAATTTAAATGTACAGATAAATCATTCTACTGCAAATATAACAATATGATTCAGTTGTAACCTTGCGTGTTAATAATGAACGTTACAGATATTAAACTAAGGTATGCTGTTACATAAGCCTGAAGGTATAAATCAGTAAAATGGGCGTAGTCTGAAAGCTATTATCAAATCCAAAATTAGTAAAGACATGAGTATGAGGTGCTGGTCTGAACAGTTTACAGGATGTCTGGAAAAGCAAAAATCAATACCTAATACATGTGCATTTATTTAAACTATAATCTTATATAAAACACATATGCATTTTACAGTTTGATTGTTACAAATCAATTCACTATCACTGTATTTCCAGCTCTAAAGGAGGACGGAGCAAACGTGTTCTCAGGAAGTAACTGTCACCTCCAGCGGCAGACTGGCATGCATGAGTGCAAAAAGATTAATTGTAATGGTTTGTTAATACTTGAAACAGAAAACCCAGCTATTCTAGAGATACTCATATACTCATATACAGTCTCTGAACAGTGGTGCATGCTGAACTAACATTGTACATTGGACTGTTTAAAGCTATTTATAAAGTTAGAGTTATATAGTTAGATATTAAGTCTGAATAACATACTATAAACAGGTAAGACTGACAACTGTATTTTTTTGTCTTGAATGGACTACACCATTGTAACAGAAATAAAATCATGAAATTGTGAGAATCATTTTTTTTTACAGTGGGATGGCCTTGAGTGAAAGTATGAACAGCCACACCTTTTGAAGCTTGAGAGATACTAAGCTTAGGCAAATACAGCTGTGGCTGGCTGACTGAGGTCACTGTAACAGAGCTGTAAAAGCAAAGATAGTTAATAAAGCATTAGAAGAGATAAAGAAAAGGCAGCAAAATCAGGCTATTATAATAGCGTAATTATACTTACAGCTTTGTCACACATAATAAAACATGTCCAGTGTGTGGCTCAAATGTTAAAAAATAATGATGTTATCAAAACAGGAAAAGATAGTATTTATAGAAAAAAAAAGTTTTTATAGTAATGCAAGTTTAAATAAATGTGAAATATGTCAAATTAACATTAATGAAAAAAAAAGATTTTTTTTTGTTTTATTATTTAACCAAATATTTAATATGTCATAATTATATCCCATTTTACAGTGATTCTCAAAAACAATATCTACATTTCCTTAAATAGTCAAAATAATTACAACCATTCAATTAGCAAACATCTTCACAAACTAAAATACCAGTTAAATTTTACCAAATGCTATCACAAACAAGTGAAAAAGAATGTGAAAGTACAATTCTAAAATCAGATCTGCATAGACAATCTATTCCAGTATTTTTATTCAACAACTTGAAGTGACTTGTGGACTGCAGTGGTGACGTCATTCACAAAAGATGATTTATTCATGCCAAGCTGTGGAGAAAATAAGATGAGTCAATTGTTTGGTTTATATGAAACTGCAACATTGCAGAACACTGTAGTATCTTGATGTGCCCATCCCATATCCCATCCCACATCAAGTTTGGTAAATATTTACATAAAACATTTCAGGAAATATTCTCTTGTAGAGGATATTTGTATGTATGTAGATAATGTGAATACTGAATTTTTCGGCTACATCACCTGACCATCTTATTTGCCCTCCCTGGGCCCTTTGTAAAGACCTTTAAAAATCTTACAACTTTCAGCTCAAGTTTCTCACAAATAGTTGACAAAGGTGTGGGCTAAACAGAGCAGCCACACCCCTAATGCTGACAGCTCTTTGCACTCATTCTTTATCTCTACTTACCTTTTTCAGATAGCTTTGTGTGTCTTTTTCAGACCACAGGTTGTAGAGGAGCAGGGAGGCTGCTTTGCTAGACTTAGGGAGATAGCTATCAACAAAAAATACAAAGAAAGAAAATGTTGTCATGTAAAGCTAAAAAAAAGGGTGTGAGCAAAAGACTGATAATTCCCCATGAGTCATCGGTATTAGCCTTCATTGTGACTAATATGATCTATTCATAATAAATGCAGATTCAAGCACTTTCTGCTAGCACTAACCTGTTCTGGCTGAGATCTTGTAGGGACTTAATAAGGTCCTTGTTGAGCAGGTGCTTGCTCATGTCTGGGTCCTTGATGAAGAGATTGTTGGCCGCCTGGCAGGCCATGGCCAGAGTGTCATCCGATTCATTTCCTTCCTTTGTGCCGTCGCTGATTATATCCACCAGCTGCGGCAAGGCTTTACGGGCTTCAGTAACAAGGCAAGCAAAAGCCACATGCTGTTAAACACATGCAAACACTTCACTGCTTTACCAAGACTGTCTAAATCAAAATGTTCTCAATTTTAAAAGCCAATTAAACAAAAAGTAGATTACAGTGTAAGCTGAGGTGTACTTACCTAATGCATTGTGCAGGCTTGGGTTGCGGGAGAGGTTCCGCACTAAAGCCACTACGTTCCTTTGCAAGTTCACTTTATTGGATTTTAATAGAGGGCCAATGACTTGCAGTCCATTCAGCTTGTTCACAATAGTATGACTCATTACACTGGACACCTGCACGTAAAAAACATCAATGCAAACTACAAAAAATATTACATGTCATAATGAAAGATTAAAGTTTTTATTCTTACAATGCCATCATGTAAAGTGAGATTCTGTAGAGCTCCACAACACGCCTCTTGTGTTTCTTCTTTCTGACTTGACCCAAGCAAAGTCAGGTAGCTCTGCAGAGTTTTGGAGTGAATTAACCATCCTGCTCCACTGGGATGTGGTTCCTCTATGGCCGGGAAGTCAAAATAATGCTAAAGAAATCAAACAATTGGCAAATTATTACATGCTCTTACAATCTGTGAACAATGATGCATGCTGAACAATGTGCATTGGACTGTTAATATCTGTTTAATGCATTAGATGATTCAAATGAATATACGTTATATATTAACTCTGAATAACATACTATAAATAAGACGGGCAACTGTATTTTTTGTCTTGATTGGACTATACCGCTGTTACAGAAATAAAAAAAACTTTAATTTGAGGAAATCTTTCTTTTTTTTTTTCTTTTCTTTTTTTACAGAATGCTTTGGGAGAAAGTATGAAAAAGCCACACCTTTTGCTGCATGATAGACACTAAGCTTTGACATTGTGGCTGCCAGATTGAGGTCACTGTAACATGGTTCAAAGACGTAAAAGTACAGATAGAAAGCCACTGCATAGTTAAAAGAGGCACCAGAAGACAAATTATTATGCCAGTATATATATATATATATATATATATATATATATATATATATATATATATATATATATATTATATATATATATATATATATATAAAAAACACACACACACTATTTTTAATACTTTTAAAAAAAATAAGCTTTAGGTTGCAGCCTTTGATATTATTAATTATTTATTCTAATTACCTTCTAATTATTAATATACATTATGATAATTGTAACTAAAAAACACAAAAAACTAACAACTCACATGTTGTGTCTAGACTGTGTGACAGGAGATTTCATTAGGTAAATTTCACGTAATGACACATATGCTCACATTTTCCTGGCTTTGCATACTTAAGTGACATTCCCGTGATATGTCTTACCTCATGCTCTGTAGCCTTGTTTGGTGGATTAAAACAAAAGCTAATGGGGCCCACATCGTTCTGGCTGTTTTTCCGGTTGACGTTTTTGGCCAAAGCCGTGATCCTTGTGAAGAGGGCCGGAGCTTCAGCCTCCAGCTGGAAGGTCAGGTTGTGCAAGGTGCACACACAGTTGTCTACAGACTGTTGAGAACACATACACCAGGTCAGGTCAGCTAACATAACTAATACCAGGTGCACAATATGAACATCTGAATTTATACCCTAACAATGCACAACCGTCTCATTATTCCATTTAACCAAATACACAATTTAACAATCTTGTGACCTGCACTGAATAAAATTGTGATGTCAAGCAGACTTGCTTGCTTGTGACTTGTGTCCCTGTTTACGCTCCAGATAGAGCAGTGACAGGGTCGAGTGGGTCAGACGAAATGACAGATGAATCACAGAGATAAGTAGATTAAGTAGATGAAACAGCAGCCAAAGTAAACATGAGCCCTCAGCTGCTTACCTTCTCATCTGGCTTGCCAGCATCAATGCAGTCTTTCACATAACTGACTAACGAGTCAACCAGACCACGGCACTTTCTCATTGTCTGTCGATAGCTCTGCTTTGTGCTACTCAGGTTCCTGATAATATATTCAGAGTCAATGTTATTATTACATTACGACTGTTGGCACATGTACAAAGCTTTTAATAAATTTACAATGCAAGTGTACACATAATATAGGTAACACTGTTTGTTTACCTCAGGCACTCGGTTGCATGGAAAAAGACTTCTGGGTCAATATTGTTACCCATAGTTGTGTACGGCAGGATGACACGCTCCATAAGAACAGGTAAAGCATTTTTCAACAGGTCTGGCTTGAGGCTGTCTGCTGATGACAAATTCCACAAAAGACCTAAGCAGAAGTCAGATATGTTAACACCTCATCAATCAAATAACAATTTAAAAACATCTTAAACAACATTTTCTTAATTTATGAGCAAAGTGAAAGATAGTGATTAAAACAAGCTCTAAAACAATAGAAAGTTTCTAAACATGCCTGTGAGCTGTTTTTGCATCTCAGTGGAGTCAGTCTCTTGCAGCAGAGCCACAGTTTCAGTGATGCCATTGCAGTGTTGGATTTCCTCTTTGGCTTTAATGTTTTTAAAGGATAGATTACGCAGAGCTGCACAAGCAGTCTGACTCACTGAAGAGTTGGAACTGCGCAGCAAACCAATCAGCAGAGGGATTCCATTGTACTTCAGCACCTTGACAAACAAAACACTGTTACAATTGGTTTTATTACTATAACTATTTAAATCTTCACTTTAAGTTGATTTAATAATTTAAGATTTAAGTTGATTTTATAAATATTTGTTATGGCAAATATTTACACATTCACAAAACTATATATCTATATATATATCAATATGAACAAAGTGTACCCAAGAACTAATATATGAGTCAATTTTAAAGATGTCAAGATTCACTGATGGTGACTATTCATGTCACAAAATAATGGGGGAACTAAAAATGATGTGTGCCAGTTTTAGAAGTACCGAGTAATTTAAATTCAAATATCGCTCCAATCAGATAAACCTGCTGTTTTACCTGACTGTTTATGCCATAATAATGTTATCATTCTGAAAGTTTGATTTCAAAAGCTGTTCACATACTAGAGAAATGATGTTCAGTTATTAATAATTAGAATGAATGAAAATTGAGAATTTCAAGGTTGGTCATGATGTTAAAAATTTGATATTTCTTCTTACAGTAACTAACAGTAATATTTGATATTATGACATCCTTTATAATCAGAAATTCACAATAAATAAACATATTGAACTAGACATTAAAATTCACCTCTTCTTTCGCGTTCTCATCCATGTAAGCGTTATGCTGTATATATGATGCTCCACAATGCTGAAAGGAACTGTCCAAATTTGAAAGATATTCCACTGCTTCCTTCATGGTGATTTCTACTGCACCACTGTTTACATTTGACCTATGTGAAATCAATGCAACCTCAAACATATATTCAAACTGGTCTTAACATAAATAAACAAAATATGAATGTAAATCTTTTCATTCACTTACACAAACTCTTCCTTTTTCTTTGTTACTGTTGCCAGATTGGGAAGTGAAGGTTTTGGAAGTGTTGGGATCATTGGGACAGTTTTTGAACTGGTCACAGATTTGCGTATGACTTGCTTGCTTGACTTGGTTTTAATGGTCCCATTGGTGCTGGGCGAAGGCAGGGACTGATGGGTGGTTCTCGATGGCCTGTAGGTGCTCTTGTGAGATGGTAATCTTTGAGGCGAATTGGCTTTCTTGGTTGAAATCCGCTGCCGAGCCAGACTTGGTTCACTCCGGCTAGTGGTAGTTTTAGCCATTGTCATCGAGCCAATGGGTGCGTACGTCCCATACTGATAGAAGGAAGATTCAGAATTTCTTTTTACGTTGGAGCTTTTGACATTATTCTGGGATTTCCAGGTCATAGTTCCCATGTATTTATCCTGAAATAAGAATATAGGATCGCACATAAGCAACTCAAAATGTCAAATATGAAAAGCTGACAAAACTCAAATCAAGAGCAAGAATACTATAAACACAGACTTACAGCTTGAGAAATTCCATTCCCAGTAAACACATTCCCATTCATATAGACAGATGTTGGTGACTTCACTGAATCCACTGAGTCATATATGAACTCTATAAAGAAAAGAGACATCAGCCGTTATCCTCTCCTCAAAACATACCTATGATTTATCACACAGACAAAACAGTTGTGAACACAGCTCCTAAACTGCACAAAGATTTATGAGTGCATACATGTAAGACCATTCTATAAGTTCAAGTGGTGTTAAAACAACCTATAACCTTGTCAACACGTGTCAACAAACAACAGACTATAAAAAGGCTATCTTGGACTAGTGATAATAATAATAAAACATATGAATCAATTTTAATAGTTTATTTTCTATTATTATCAAGTTTTACATTAGATGACTTGAATCTATCTTAACATTTCATTTAGTTTCTAAGTTTTACCTGTTCAACATAATAAATTTTCTAATGACAACAGTAAAATCAGCTGTCACATACTTAATTTATTTTTATCCCATACAAATGCGTAAACAAAATAGTCTGCAGTCAAACGAGTGCAGCCCTTACCCGTGGGAGATAAAGAGGTAGATCCACTTCTTACGCTCGCATGTCTCGACTTGGATCTGCGCACTTTTTGCACTTGCTCCAAGACGCGCTGTTGACCTGAGCGATACTGGTTTACAGACGGCAAGGCGAGCGAAGTGTCCTCCACGTTTTCGATGGCCATGACGGACTTCAGCGGGTCTAGGGTGGTCATTTTCACAGCAAGCGTGAGAGCTGACTGCATAAACGTGCGCGAGAGGCAGTGCAGAAAATCGTTGGGCGAAGAGTGAGGTGATAAAAATGCACCTTGCCCTGCCCTGCCTCTGTGGCCGCACCCAGTTCCACAATAGGCCCGCTCAGCTCAGTATCCTTTGCTGAGCTTTGTCTGACCTGTCTCATCGTTACAGTGGTACAGTCATTAAACGTAGCCTACAACCCATCTGTATAACCCATATGTATGCCTGTATAATAGAAGAATTACAATGTATTTAGATAGGCCTACAGTATAGTAATGTAATCTCTCACAGGCAGTCACCATAGCAAGAACTGAGACAGAATTAGTCATTATATATAAAAAAAAAAAAAAAAAAAAAAAAGCCAAATAACGCAGGTGTGCATTGTGCTTTGATAATAAAAGAAGAAACACGTGTAGGCCTATTTAACCATCTGTAAATCATCAAACTTACTCTGTATCAATAGAGTAGAGTACAATAACACTTTATACAAAAAATATTGTGTTTTTGGCTGAGGCTAAATATATATATATATAAAAAAAAAGTCAAACTAGCTAAGCGTCAAGTTCAGAGATTGTAAAATTTGACATCAGTTCGGCCATCATGTGTAAAAAAAGCGCCTCTGGAAAAGTAAAATACAGCAATTACTTACCAACTTTAATCTTTTAATGTCTGGTTTTCTTTTATTTCACCCTCCGTTGAGAAAGTAGCATGCGCCACGCTATTATGGGAATTCTTTTGGAAAAGCTCGAGCGCTATCTGCTGGTGAAAGAGTGAAAGAACAGCCCGGGCCATCATTGAGCTCCTAATACTTTTTAAAAGCTTTCTTTAAGTAACAAGATGTACGCAAAGATTAGTTTGAAAGCCATTTTTATTGTAATTACTGTAATTTCTGTATCTATATCTAATATCTAATTTAAATTAATTAAGAAGTCATAATTACCTATGTAAAACTACAGGCTTTATCATGTCCTTTAAATTAAATACATTGTGCTTTTTTCCAAAATTGGAAGGAGAAATAAAACATTCTGTAAATAAAAATAAGTATTAAGCAACTTGTCTAAAGCAGGTCATTCTGCAGTTCAGTTCACTGCACACTACAACAGATAATATTAAAATTTGAAAAATTACTGCATTCTGGAGTGCATATAATGTAGGAGTGTGTCACACATCTTCAGTCAAAAAAACAAGTAGGGCTACATAGCAAAGTCAGTCAGTGGACTTCCAAGTGCTGTAGAGGCTAATTCTGTAATTTCTAAAAAAATTATGTTACTGGCCGGAAAATAAACCTGTGCACTAGCACTTACAGTTTGCAGTGAACTGTTTGAAGGTGCACACAAGTTTTTCTGTTCTTTTGGGCCCAAATACAATATCAGTATTCATCATTTAAATGTAAACAAAACTCTGACATATTGTCAATAGCCAAGTGGTCCCAGTGAAATGTTTGTGAAAGGAATGCCAATTGAATGACCTTTGAGGACAATTCATATTTCACTTTGAGCACAGCAGTAGCAAGACCTAATAATGCTGCAGAATATCAAACATCAGTTGAAAGTCTCAGAAAAAAAAAAAAAAAAGAATAATAATATTGCTTAAAAATGTACAAAATGTTACTGCATTTGCTCTTCAGTACTGTCAACAAATAATCTCAAATGTGGTTAATTTCCTTCATTTTGTGAAACAAGTACAAATCTCAAGTAAAAACACAATCTGAAGATATTTCTATGCATCTATATACTACATTATGTTAAAGGTGAACTATGGAACATGGAGATGTTATTGCTTTGTTCCACAGTACAGAATAACAACTGTCTATCTCCACAGAGATAAGCAGGCGAGGTCAGCAGGTCAAGTAACACATCCAAACTGTGGACAGGTGAGTCCACTCACAGTACGAATGCACGTTTTTAAGCCATTTTTGAGCAATAAAAACAACAGTAATTTAATAGATACAGGACAGATGAGTTTAGTGCCATGCAGAAGACATTCCAGGCAAAGTCCTTCTTTGAGAGGCCGCTGGGAATACCAGGTATCACAGTAGTGATGGTTCTGGCTATAGTGAAAGAAACCGTAGCGTCTTTGTGGTTGTAGTGTTTTGCCTAAGTTTGAAAGATTGGCTGTCTGGCTTCAATCAGTCAACCCCGGGGCAGCTGTGGCTGCGGAGTGAATGAATAATGCATTGTAAAGCTCTCTGTCTTGAAAGGTGCTGTATAAATCCAATGCATCATCAAAGTAATAACATCTCCATGGAGACCAGAAAAGTTACATGGTGCACCTTTTACGTGATCTAATGAAATCAGATGGGAGCAGTGTTATTCTTCTGTGTCAAAATCACTGGGTTCCTCTCCCTCTGGGGGTTTGCGGAGTGGAGTGTGGTCCACAGAGACCCCTCTGAGCCTCTCCTGCAGGCCCCCCACAGCCAGCCTCATCTGATCCTCTGCTCCCTGCAGGGACTTAAGCTCCATTGTGTAAAAAAGATACAGCAGAAATGTTGTGATGAGGATGGTACAGCACAGGGCAGCCAGTAAGTAGAAGGAGGTGCGAGGGAAAGGTTGCTCTGCTCCCAAAGCCAACCAGGGCACAGCTGCGATGGCTAGCTCCAGAATAAGCAGAGCCAGCCCCATGATGCCCGTGCGAGTGGCGGTGTAGCGCATTCTCTCGGCACAGTGCAGACCCACTTTCACCTCAGTACGAGCCTCAGTCAGAATGTCCACCAACTCAGCAACCTTACCTGAAGATAAGTAAAGGAAAGGGAAGTACTGACAGAAATAGGGCTTTATGGTTATAGAGGAGCATAATACAAATTCGTTGGGTTATAGTAAGTCAAATACTGTAATACTGTCAAAGGTAATCTGTAGAGAAGCCTAAATTTCTCATAGTTAATTAGTAAGCAGTGTCACAAAACCAAAAAGCTATATTTCAATACTAAGGAAAGGGGTACATAAATTGGATACAGATTTTTATACTACTATGAGAATTAAAAAACACTCTTTTTTCCAACCCTAGTGTAGATTAGCAATGTGGGACAGAGTGAGACAGAATTTTATACATATTTAGATTTCAGATCAATAATTTTAATCTTTCATGGCACAGGCCTGCATAAATTAATTCAAAGAATACTCACTAGAGTCATGTGTAGAGTCATTGTCATGTGTAGTTTCTTGTGAAATGAGTGGCTTTAGTCGAAGATCTGCAGTCAGAGCTTCATGGTCAGAATAAGGGAAAGGTTTGTCAGGAACAGAGCCTTTGGTGGTGGACATGAAGTCACATCGAATCTCTGCTTTCAGCGACCCCTTGGAAACAAAAAAAATTTACATAAAAAAGTGCCTATGACTATTCATTTTACTAAAACACAGTTCATCATTATATTTCAGATTTTACTAAATAAAATGTACAATTCTTCATCTGTGTTTGGTGAGTTTTTAGGGTTAAAATTCTACTTCCTAGTTTGAAATCATGACATCACGCTAGGGAATTCCTCTAGTAATCTCTTACCTAGCAACATATTTTTCAACTTTTCTTCACAAATTGTTTCTTGATTGGTGTAAAACTATAATTTGTAATGACAACAGGTACTATCCCATCAAACCTGTCACCTGTCCTACACACTTCAAGCAGTGGAACTGCACTGTACAGGAATACACTGCATGTTTGTTTAATGGTTTAACCATTGTTTGTAGAGATTACCCACCTTAAATAATATGTAATCAATCCGTATTCCCTTCTCAAAAGGAACTAGTTCTTTTTTATTGATAAAAGGATTGTCTGCTATAAGGGTTATGCCATCTTCACAACCCTGTAATAAATACAAAGAGAGAGATTTTTCACAATTGTTTACATCATTTCTCCACTTTGAGTAAACTGCATATATGGCAAAAACTGATGATAGGAAAGAGTATTTATAGACCTACGGTTAGTTATGTTTGCATATATTATTAACAGCTTTCTCTAAAACAACCACATTGACTACCTGAATTGCTTTTATCGTACATTATTAATGAGTCAGACTGATCAATTCTAACTGTCAAAATAAATAGACAACATACAATATAAAACTCCATCCAAATCTATCTGTGTGAATTATAACATTCCAATATGGAAGACTGAAACTAATTAAAGTTGACAGAAATTAAATCAGTATGTAAATGTATTTATCCCTTACGTCAAATTGTGAGGTCTCTAAATAGGCATCTCTCAGTCCAGTGTATGACCTCAGTAGTCTGGTGCCGAGGTCCTGTGGGTGCATGTTGAGGTCACCCCCTAAAATCACAGCATCGGCTCCTCGAGACGTGTGACTGCACAAGATAAAGCACACTGCATAAGCACAAATTCTCCCTGAGTCAGGCAGAATTACAAACCCACAACTCTCATTGGACAAGACGCTGACTGGAGCTGATATTTGAGATAAAGTAAAGACTAAGTACCGTATGAACTGCTGTAGCTCCCAGGCCTGGACCACTCGATGAGGTAGATATGAGTCCTTCTCCCGGCAGTACTCAGCGTGCAACTTAAATAAGAAGACAGTTTACATAAGAGAAAATGTACAATGTGAAGGGAGGTATATTGTGGGAATTTGATTTGAATGAGGAATGTCTTTTATTGTGTGGTGTAAGTTTTGGTTGGGGAAAAAATAGAATAGTTTGTTTGAAAAGTAAGCAGATCATGAGAAGAATTACTGAGAAACTATGGCATTATAACATTAAACAAACTTACATGAGTGACGTAAACATTGGCAGTCAAGTTGCCAACTTGTATTATTGCCATTCCAACAGCTTTTCCCCCAAACCAGTCACCATGGTGAGCCTTTAAAGGGAACATCAACAGTCTTAGAGAAAAAGCAAAAGTTCAAATGACAAAAATACATTTCAAACATTTACCATGTAAGGATAACCATTAAGTGAGTAGCGGTAAAGAAATGTATCATGGATTCTGTGTTTGGAGAAAATGGCCAGTCCACTGCCAATGACACCACTGCATGAATGAGAGTTAAACACTGAATTAGTACAATTTTACAAGCTTATATGCGTAACATGCAGTAATATTAGACATGTGATGCAAGATCAGAACTCTGCAGATTAAAAGTGACAGTTAAGTGAACTGCACACAGGATTAACAAAGCGGTCACACTAATTAAACACACTATTTTGAAGGTAGGTCAAGGAACTATTAGGCACTAAAATGCAAAGTTAATCCACCAAGAAAAGGACCACCAGACTAGAGCATGTAAAACCCTTGTAGCATTTTAAAACAATATTAATTACATTTTATATTGACATCATTACCTTTTAAAATAATGGGAGTGAGGATGACTAAAGACCAGTTTCTTTTTCAAACCAATGAAATCTTTCTCACTCCACACCTAGAAGGCAAAAAATAGTAGTAGTTTATTTGTAGAAGACCACTATCTAGTTACATTGCAAAGTCTGAGGAATGACTGGATTACCTCTTGCAATAACACAATATCATGTTCCCCATTGCTTAACAGGTCTCCAATCATAGCATAACGTTGAGCACATTCTTTACTAAGGTAGCGGATACCCCTGAGAAGACAATAAACTACATTAAAAAACAGTTGTCTTTTTCAAGTTTTCCAAGTTTGACAGTCATATCTTACCAGCAGTTGAGTGAGAAAACCCGTATACTGACAGCTGAGTTGGCCATGATGCTCAAATTCAGGTCTCTATTGCCGAATAGCCAGGGCTACTTTTTAATAAAACAAATACATTAATATTTAGGCCAAAAGAACATTATATGTACCCAATGTAGCATTTAGAAGAAAATAATACATTTCTTATACTACTATCTCCTGATGTGGCCTTGGCATTTTCACAGACAGTAAACAAATGTCACTATGTTTCCAAAAGCAGACATAACAAGCAAAAAGCTGCATTCACGCTCTCCTCATGGGAATGCAACAATACACCAGGCCTAACAGAGTGCTGACACGGCTGTGCTCTGCCTGGAGAGAAAAGAGGGGAAGCAATGCAATCCACAGAGACAGGGGCCTTCAGTGTCAAAGGTAATGTTGTTTTGAACATGCAGGCAAAATAGACAAGAGGAATACTGTCACACCAAATACAGGCTCCAGAAATGTGTGTTTTTAGTATGCTGACCCCATAGATGTTGCAAGGCAAAAGTAGTGAGCACAGGATAAAAAAGCTGACTTTGGGCAAAAGATGCAGCGTAAGATCAATGGCATTCCTCAAAAAAAAAAAAAAAAAAAAAAAACTTGCAGCACTTAAAAATACTATTAATACACGGTTAACACAACGTTTAGCATAAAGTGTTGAGCAACTACTAACTAAACACCGCTAAAAAAAACACACACGCGATCTGCATTCATTATTTACAGCTTTATAAACTATTTATCTCACCTCGCAAACCCGAAGACGTGAGCTGAAGTTTACCGCAGGGTCTGCAGATAGTTATAAGCAACACACACCGGCTATTTGGTTACGAGTCCAGGAAAGCTCTTCCTGATACTAGGTGATGTAGTAATGCCGCTGGTTAATTAATGACAGGTATTTCCACAGCAGCACTAGCACGTCTGCTGCCTGTGAGCTGCATCCATTAGCGCTGCGTCTTTCCTACCGCCGCCGGGTGTCAATTCCGCTAGATGAAAATAACTCCACTTGCATCCGGTTGTAACCCTATAGAGCAAAAGCAATTTAAAATCTGACTCGCACATGCATAGTTCATACTTTATTTTTTATATTAAATTATTTGCAGTCCATAATGTCTAATGGCACAGGTCTGAAAGATTGGAACATTCAAAACATTTACTTTGTAACAGTTCCAATCATACGTTTCCGGTGCGTTTCTTCCGCTGTGCATTGTGGGAAATGAAGTCTTGATTTGTCATCAGGTCATGGGTGTATCCCCCAAAGAAATCAGAAACTAGGCCTAGTAGGTAAGTTTTCTCTTTGTATTATATGTATTTATTTTTACTAGTACATATAACATGACCTCTTTCATCTGTTTTTCGTTAAAATATTAAGTGAATCAATCAATAATAAATAATACATTCATAATAAAAAAGAGTATTACTACAAGTAGTGGGTTACTAAAACTACCTATTTTTACAATTACTAGCCTGTACAACGAGTAGGCTATGCATAAATAAATAGAACTAAACAAAAAAGTCAATATACACAGTTAATGAGTTGTCTGGGGATAGGGACCCAAAGGCACCATGCGTCTTTTATTGTTAGATACATTTGATTGATTACATAGTCCAACCTCTACTTTGATACAAACAAAGTATAAAATTGCAATGCACAATGGTAACAAAGACAAAGGCTAGTAAACCACATTAATTCAACACAAACAAACAAAAAATAAAAACGCCCACACCATTCAGAATATAATACATTAGATATCTCATTAATTATCACAATCACACATTATTTTCAGTGAAGCATATGGCGAACACTGAAAGTCCATAAATGTCAGAATCAAAAACAATCGTAGTAATGGCAAAAATGTCTGTATAAAACATAAACGAAAGATAACCTGGAAGAGTGTTATTGTATTTTGTTTGTGAAATATGACAATCAAAAGGTGCAAATACACCATATCATATCTAATACCTTAAGATTTGCAATAGCAACATGTCCAGTGAACCGCATAAAGTACATATATGCGTCCAGCAGGCTCTATTGGAAGACATCTATTCTGTCTTAACTGCGAGTCCTGCTTTACTTCCGCATTGCAATGGAAATCATCAACACAAATCTTCCCTCCCACTTTCCAATTTCCAAGCCTATAAATTACAATCAATGGTCATACTCCACAGCACAGAGACAATAGCTCTTGTTTAACATGTCTTCAATTGATTTTAGGATTATTGTTTGGATAAAAATAGATTTATGATGAAAATGATAAGTGTAAAATAATTAAATATTAGAGAAGCAAATAAGCCAACTTCACAGTGTAAAATTTCTTTTTTAAACAAAAGAAACATTGACGGTCTGCTGGCAGTTAAAACTATGGTCTCTGTGCTGAGTTACATGAACACAATAACAACACAAGTCCCCAGAAGTACTCCTATGTAACATACTCCTTTAGCATTGGCTGGCTCACAGTACAAACACTCATCTGTTTCAGTAAGGCTACATATCTCAAGGTAGAAATAAGCACTGCTGTTGCTTCACCCCTTTTGTAGATTACTTAAGTGCCGCCAAGCACGTCTTCAAAACAGAGAACCTCACAATATTGCAAGATCTTGGCATTATGTCAGGATGGCAAGAGTACAAGACATCCCAACTGTCAAAAGTCAGTAATAGATAGATGCTTGTAAGACCTGAAATTTCTGAAAATGTGTTATAAAACATAGAAAAGCAGATTCAAATTTATACATTACACAATACACGCCCTCTACAGAGTAAAAAAGTAAAGTGAACCTTTAAAAACAGGCTACAATTGAAAATTAGTTATCCCTCTGCACTCCCAAAGTAATGAGAGTTTTTCCAATTTAATTTTGACATAAAAACTTTTTCGTTCATTTATAAAATAAGAGGTAGTAAGAAGGCAATCCAAAGTGGCCGGTGATCATATCTTTGGAAAATGGGCACATTCTTCTATAACTTACTGCAACAACTTGGCTCTGGTTTTCCACTTCCACACATCTTACATATGATGTACATGTCTTTTATTTCTTCCAATTATATAGACCTTCTTTTACTTTCTGCTATCAAACATCATTTAATGCCTTGTAAAAACAAGTTGGAAACACTGAAAATAGTTCTTAAATAACTTGCTTGTCACTTTGCCAATGTTCACTTGTATTTATTGTATGAGTCCAGGTGATGGTGACATAATATTACAAATCCAAGGGATGTTGCATCACGCTTTCTCAGGCAAACAGCCCTCAGTCTTTGACAAGTCTGTAGACATGATACTGAGCTCCATGTTCACTCGTAGAAACCTCAAAAACAAAAGCTATGCAGAGCAGTGTCTCCTGAGTGTCTCGATTTGTCACTACCTGAAAGGAAACAAATGTGCAAGAACATTAGAACCAGTACTGTGGAAGTTATTAAAAATTACTGTTTACAGTTATTAGGTATTTTCTGATTACTTTACTTTGTTCATGAAAATTACATTAGTTCTTTTGATTGCTTCCTGTGCAGTAACCATGTGTCATCACATTTTACACACATTAGGAATGAAGTGCTGTGGACAGCAGAGTACACTGTATCCAGTACATAGTACACAATACTGTACAAGTTTGGTACTTAAACAACAATTTTAAATGGTTCTGAAAACAACATTTATTTCCTTAAAACAAAAACTTAAATAAGGCAAAGCTGATCCAGATGTGTAATGTAACTGTTATTTATCCCTCAAATAACCACAGATTAGCTTTGTGTAAATAAAAGTTCAAATATTATGTGACTTTCTGTTCATACTACACCCTCTTATTACATCAATGTATATGTCCAGTCAGGATATCAAAGTGACCAATATTTGGAAGTCAATATCTGATTGAGAAAACAATACAATAAATCCTGTCACAGCACTTAACTCTAAAACCACTCATAAAGTTACCTGAAGGATAGTGAAGTTTTCGAGAACACTGTTCATCATATACTTTTCAGGCAAGTGTTTGAGTTTGTGGATAAAGTTGATCATGTACTCGCACATGGGAGAGCGATGGATCCTATAAACACATTTTCCACCTTCCACTCGTGCATATTCTGTCTGTGTAACAGTAGAATATGAGTTAAAAACAACTAGGACAATTACAAAAATTATGAATAATCTTGAAATGTGCACCTCTTACCTCTACTTTCTCCACAACCTGCTTCCCAAATGAGCAGACTTTAGTGGAAACTGTAATTGTCATGTTTTCATTGCTGCTGTACTGGCTGCTGACACCATAGAAAGAACCAGGGCCATCTTGCATGCCACTGCTATTCAAGTCAGCCTGATCAGAACAGATATTATTTATTATTGATATTATATAATATCTATAAAAGATCTAATTAGAAACATAATTATCAAACTATGTTAAACTTACCCAGAATTTCACCAGGAAGAAGGCATTCTGTGGGCCCTTTTCATAAAGCTCTTTAAGCCCGCCCTTCTTTTCAGGGAACTTATCATAGATTTGCCGGATGTCGACAGCTTCTAACAGTGGGTCGCTGTAGGAGGGGTTGGTCTGTCCTATATGGACAAACAGATGTTTGCTATACTGTAGGGGACAAAGTGGCACAAGGAGAGACTGTCAGAATTCAGATATTGCAATAACAAATGCATCCACTAGATGGCAGGAAAACAACACAATGCAGTAACACCAAGGTCAAAACAGCAATGCACTACAAGAAAAAGTGCAACAAGGCAAGGTATTAGGACTCACAGTGTCTGGGTCTCTTTGTACTTCCATAAAGGCTGAGTACTCCAGCATGCGCAGCTTTGAGGAGGCAATGGTCCGGTCCTGCCACACTGGGACTGCAGTGGCCGTAGGGGCAGGGGGAGGAGCTAAGGGCTCGTAACCGGCTGTGAGTACAACAACACAATCAGAAAAACAGCAAACAGATGAAGAGTAGGTTTAATGATCCACACTCACTTTGTAAGGACTGTACTGGACCTGGTAGGGTGGTGTACGGGGGCTGTGCAAAGGGTTTGATACTGAAAAACAATTAAGAATCAATGAGATAATTGTTTTTATACTATGATTATGGCCAGTATTATTTACTTCAGTATAATATCAACTGTTAGTAAGCATGTGATGCTGCACCAGCTAGGCGTAAGTCCACCTGCATTATGGCTTTTTAGTGATGCCAAGCAACACTCACATAATTTATGGAGTGGTGGTTTACATCAGTGCAGAAAACATACATGACAGAGTACATTATGTGAGTTAGTACTGCTTTGTGCTCTGGATCACACCTGAGCTAGGGGAACTTACGCATGGCTGGTGCGGGCAAACCCAGGAGTCCTTCCCGGGAGATCTAGAACCAGCCTGGTGTGCAGAACAGGTGGACAGTTAAACAGACACTGCATCACCGACCTGACATGTAAGGCTCTACAAAGGTTTACTTACTCCTGAGAAGGGCCGGGCTGTCCTGGGATGGGGGCACGCCAAAACTGTAGCGGATAAAGAGAAAGACAAAAAAGGTCAGCTTTTGATCCATTAGATTTGGGTTCAACTTTAAATTGTTTCTGTTTTTTTTTTGTTTGTTTGTTTTTTTTTTAGAAAAAAAACTCTTACTGGTTGGTATGGGGCAGGTGGTAGTGGTGGCAGGTTTTTCACTATACTTGGTGAGACAATCTGTGCAGACGATAGTGCAGCCATATTCTGCAAGGCTTTGTCTTTAGATGCCTGGTCCTATAAATTGAAGGAAGAGTCAGACATGGGCTCTAGATGGCACTATATTGTATTGTTATACCTTAGGTCAGCATTTATATTTAGCTGATTAATTAATAAATTAAATGTATAGCAGAGGGCACAGATGTGGAAGAACAGGTTAATAGAGTGAAAAAATAGTGAAATAACAGAAAAATTTAGCAGATGGAACGAGTGGTAGTTTAGCTTTAGCTGGTCTCATCATTATGGGTGTCGTCCATATTGTATTTAGATAACAGCATCGTGGTTTTATGAAGAAGAATGTTTAAAGAATGCAAAGCTTACCAATTCATCTTGGACAAAACTTAAAAGCTGTTTTATATTCTTAAACTTACATTTGTACCCTAAACACGTCTCAACAGCAAAATAGTGGTTTTGCTGTTAGAGAAAATGACTGATAGCAGTGAGATCCCAGATTAAAGATCAACACCTTGGGCAAAGCAAGCAAGACTCATGGTGAGGGAAGTACAGTATTTGCTCCATGGGGCAGGCGGGCAGCAGTGTTTAGAGCGAGGCTGTTTTTGCGTTTGGGAAGAGGGGTGCGGTAAAGCCATGCCAGCAGAGGGCCATAGCAGGGACAGTGCACTTATGCTGCCAAAAAGAGGAGGGAAGCATATTATACAAGTTAAATGCACTTACCAAATTCATCGCCTATATTAAAAAAGGAGAGAGACCATTATTACTCCAGGCAAGGGGGGATCATAATATGTATTTTGTGTTAAACATGAATTGCTTAAATTTTTTGTGTTGCTCCTGTTGCAATATTTTAGAATGATAAAAATCAGAATTGCAACAGAGGTATTTCATGTCAACTAACTGTAACTAAGTGTATGTCAGCAATGTGGCCTCTTAGTGTGCCCTCTCTAAGTTTTATTCAAATGGATTTTATATGTATCCTGTGCCTTAAGGAGGAACAATGATTAAAAGATAAGATATTGTTTGTTTGTTTTTAATTCAGATGAATAATTTTGCTTTGTGCCACACCACAAAACATCAAGCTGCATGTTCAGTTATCAATATGATTCAATCAGAATAACATGGTTGTTGATTAGTGTATTTTAAATTAGATTATAGGGTTAATTGAACTGACAACTGCATAGTATCTGAAGTACTAGATGTAACAATGCAAATAGGAAAAAGCATGGTTGGTCAGACCAAAGATTTTAGACAGACAAAAAGGGCGTAAGAGAAAAAACATCAATGAAATATCAGTTGTTAAAGACAGCTGAACTTTCACAGTAAAGACTGTTCAGTGGAATGAAGTTTCAGGAAGTACAGTTTAGCTAAAAGGACAGGTGTGTGCTAAAGCATCACGCAGCTAGTGCTAATCGTCACAAGCTTTCAACACTGTTACAAAGCAGAAGCTTTAAGTGAACTTTTTAAAGTTACAGTTGGAGACAGTGACAGGCATCTCCATGATAAAGTGTACTCAAGTGTAGCAGACGTGCATTAATCTGTGTGTTAAAGATGAACAAATTAGCAGTAAACTAGAAATTCACACAAGCAGCCATAAAGTCTAAAGTCACCATTTTTTAAGCTGGCATTCACTCCTCTGCCCAAAGTGCATCGCATTATAGGGTAAAATTATCATGTGTGAAATGGTTAGTGCAAAGCCAAGCCTTAACAAGCCCGCCGAGGCCACAGTGAAGCGCATACCTTTAGCTTTGACTGGATCTCGCGAGATTTTCTTCGGGCGAGAACCTGCAAGTGGCTAGAAACCTGCACAGAAGAAGAGCCAAGAGGAAAAAGGGAAAGAGACAGAGAAGAAGAAGAAGCCGTAACCAAAGAGGAAAGAGACGCCCTGTCAGTGTCGGCCACAGGCCGGTGCTGCACCTACCTTTATACCCGCCTGGTATTCACGAACTTTCTTCCGCGCTAACACCTGTATGTGACTAGACACCTGAAGGAGTTTGAAACAGTTAAGCACAAAACAACATGCAGTTACATGCATGCACAGACATACATGCACCTGAGTGTTTACAACATACAGACAAATTAAAACTTCAACACTTAAAAATATGGCATTGATATTTTCAACTACACACATTAGACAGAACGAACATAACTAACTATCTAAAATGTGTGGTAATCTTTGATTAATCTTGGGTTAATCAAACAAGACAGTTTTCCATACATTGGTGGTAGTTGACTTTTGCATCTTGTATAAACGGGACAAAAGAATACATTTGAATACATTTTTGTATCCATTGTTGTATTGTTGTATATTGGTGTAACTATAACTACCAAGCAGTTCTTTTTATTATTTAAGGAGACGCTACCTGTTTTCTTGTGCGCGTTTTGCCAGTCCTCAGTTTAATGTACCTTGCAATCAATTCATTACGACCTGCAACAGAAGAAAATAACCACATGGGGGAGGTAAATCAAAAGAAAGTTTCTGTATTTACAGAACAAATTGAGGAAATTAATCATTTCAGTTGAAACTATCTTTTGCAGTTGTGAATCAAATGAAACAATAACAATACTTTTCCATTTATTGACCTGCCTTTACAAATCTATGATTTCATATTTTTACTGTTTACTGTGGCTTGCTCAACACATGTGTGTTTTGTGCTCACATGACCCCACTGCTTAATTACAGAGAGAGCTCAGAAAACACAAGCACCTTTTCATGACATAACATCTACTCTCCACATTCTGCACAAACAGCCTGTGCACAGAATACACTTCTATTCATAGGCTTTATGTCCCCTTGTCCACCCTCACAGCAAAGCATTGCAACATAAAGGATCATATCTACATGGTACAGGATCAAAATCTGTGTTGGGATTTTTGTATGGTTGTAAAGTGGGGCCAAAGTGAGAGGTAAGACCACCACTGTATCACTAGAAATAACAACTTGCGCCAGAAATTAAAACCAAACATAAATGGATAAAGCTGATGAGCCTGGGGTTAGTTTATACAATGCATTCAGTGTCTAGTAGGAGTGTGCTTAAACAGCGCTCACAGTATCCAGACACATAATGACAGGAAAACTCACAAGACTTCTTATTACACACACTCTTCAGCACTTGGCCGTCAGAAGGACCTGGTTACTGCAATTACCATAAAAGTACTTGAGGCCTTCTCAGGCTCCTCTGCAGCCAGCCGGGCCGTGGTTAGCCAGCACAGCACAACTGTGTGATACTGCAGAGAGCCCTCCCCTTCTGCCCCAGGCCAAGGATGGACACGCCCGCTCCAGCGCCTCCGCATTCCTCACATTCCTCGGAGCCTGTCACATCTGTGCTAGCCAGTCTGATTGGCCTAGGCCGAGCACCACCAGAGCTCCATGTGTGCTGCTCTTCTATGGGAGAAGAAGGTTACAGACACACGGCTGGAGCAAAGAAGGCAGCTGATGCTGTAAGTCTGTGAGGAAGCACAAAGCCACGACTGTCTCTGCCAACAACTGCCACCTGGCACTAAAGCCGTCCTCACCCCAAAACAACACTACAGTGTGACCCTGTTCTCAGAGAACAGCACCTGCTGCTGACCATCCCAACACCGGACAATACCGGGCCAACCCTGGCGCATCTGTCAGATCAGATCTCTGCCACAGCCTCACATTCAGCTCTAAAGCAATGTTATATGGCATCCAAAGAGCACATAGCACATTGTAGGTCATTTAAGTCCTTATTTATAAACCTTTATGTGGAATTCTTATTAAAAGTATACTACAGACTTCCTAACTTCCTAAATCTTGCAAATTTTATCTCTGTGAGTTTCATCTCTGACAGCACCAAAACACAAAGCTTTGAGTTCTGGGACTGGACTGCTCATTTCCTATGTCAAGTTGTCTTTATATAAATCACAAACTTGACATAGGAAAATAACGTATGTGTTATTTTTATATATACATAACATACACCATATGTATGCTTCCTAAATGAGACCAGGGCTATGGTGTTTCTGAAGTAATACTAGCATCATACATCATATCATATTATTTGGGAGCTAACCTTTGGGTTTGCTTGTGTATTTAAAGGAGAGCATTATAGAACTCAGCATGACATCTGTATTCACTTGTTTTGTGCTGGAGGTTTTGTGTATGATCCTGTACAACTGGTTTTGTTGGTTTATTACTTGGTAAGATGCTGCTTTCTTAACTTGAACAGAAAGCACACGGTTGTGTTGTCAGTGTCACTGGTGATAGAGTGTGGGGCACCACAGCAGGGGATGACAGGTGCACACACACTCATGCACCACATTTACTGCCTGATTTGGCCACTGCTGCCGCTTCTTCAGTGCTCCAAAAGTTTTTCTGGGCTCTCTTCGTTTCAGTGTGATTGCCCAACGCCCACTCACATCGCTGCAGGCTGCCATTCTCAATCTTGCCTCTGACATGACACGCCCATCTTTTTCTTTTACTACACGGACGCTGGAATTTTCCACTTCCACACTAGATAGAGAGCAACAAGGTGATCTCCTCTTACTCTCTCTCCTGTATCTCTGCCCCTCCCATCATCCTCAAACCCTTTCTCCCCCTTTTCACCCCCTCCCTTCTCATAACATTGAGGTAATCCTAAATTGCTAGCATACTGCTCAGCCATGACTGAAAACATTCCTGACATCTCAGTGAGGGAGCTGACAGGGAAGCACCAGGCCTGCTCAGTCATCATGCATACCACTCGAGCCCTCTCCAATACCTCGGCACGCATTGCCCATTTTGTGCATGCATTCAACCTGCTTCTAATAACCAGATTCTCAAAGGTCACACAGAAACAAGCCTCCCTCTAGCGCTTATATTTTTCACTTTTTTGCACTGCCAGTATTGACAGCTGCAGGGCTAAGAGTGTGCTCAGGCCTCGGCACACCTGCCCAGAAAACGTAGGTGAGCAACAAGTCAGCACAGCCCCAAAGCCAAACAAGATGGTCCGCATTTTTCAAACATCCTCTAAAAACAACTGCCTCAGAAGCTGCAGTATGGTGGAAAACCTGCCAGCTGCTATCTATGGCATTCCACTCCTGAAAGTATTTACATGACTAACACAGGTAATAATAAGGCCTTAATAATTTAAATGGAATGCAAGTATGCAAAATGTTATAGATATAGCACATACAGTATAAAGGGTATCACTGGAATTGGGTTCATAATATGCCACATGTTTGTCTCTATGGCGATGTTATTGCTTTTCCTGGAATGTTCCAAAGTATGGCATCAAATGTATCTATTACCATGGAGACAAGCAGGCTACACCACCAAGCCAAGTTACACATCAGATCCATGGAGAGCTGACCATGCTTACAGTAAGAAAGTGTGTTTTTCAAGATATTTTTGAGGAATGAAAACCCTGTAAATTAGTTTATATAAGATAAATAACTTTAATACCATATTCTGGAACATTCTAGGCAAAGCAATCTCTATAAAGTCAAGCAAAAGATTTACCCTCCACCTGAAAAGTTACATAGTGACGTGAAGAGTTTGGACATCTAATGCTAGTGAAAGTTTGAGTTTGGGCTCTTGTGACTTTGCCAAATGTTTCAAAGCCCATGGACAGAGAGATTAAATAGAAAAAAAGAAGCTACAGTGAATGTGGACTCAAAGATTAGATTTGGCAAGATTGTGCATAATACAGTTTATCCGATCTGTGTGTTCTCAAACAACTTCTTTACACAGGCTCAGAGCAGGTGTTTTACTCTTGAACTTTTTGTCACCCCACTGGTACATTAATCATTGGCAAGCTACTGAAAAGTCTAGACAGTCACAGGAAAAATAATGTATTTAATATTTACTTTGCTAAGGTAATGGAAAACTGCTTCCTACCCAATGAGAAGACACTAACGTCCCTCGCTGAGATTTAGATATTGCGACTAGAAGCCTGCTTTTGGAGGGCACTGGGATTCGGAGAATGCAAGGTAGACAGTATTACATAGAGTGCTATGGTTAACATTCCCCTAGCATCACGTCAGGGCAGCTTTTAGATGTCTGAGGTAATAGCCTTGTGAGCGGCCTTCTTCTCTGGCATGTCTTGGCTTCGGCAGCAGCGCCTCAGATGACTTCTTGTAAGCGGAGAGGGTGTTTAGTGCACTTGAAAAAGGGGTCTCTAAAAAGCGTCCGACAGTTTGTTGCTAAGGGGACTGATTTGTGCACAGCCAGACGCTTTGTTGACATTCACATAACAAATGTGTGGGCCTGGACACAACACTACCCTGCTAAATGGGAAGATAGAGACGGGAAAGTTAATATTGAATACAGAGACATTTTCATATAATCATTAGTTTAAAACAATCTAATTTATATTGGTTATATTGGAGCAGCACTCCTTTGAGCATGAATCCAATTGCATGTATTAACCAGTCATCTTGCTTAGGGGTGTGTTTTTAACATTGAGTCATAAAACATCTATTTCCCATTTTGTAGCTAATAAAACACTTGGACATCAAAAAACACACTAAATTGTTGTAATGTGTGCAGTAATCTATAATTCCAACATTCATATGCTACTAAAATAAACTGTAAAATAACTGGCAATCTCGCAATCTTTAATCTTTAAGAGTTGCCTCAACATATTTGTATTCTGTCAGGGTCAAAACAGACAACTTTACAGTGGCTTGGTTGTTATGCACTTGGCCATAAATATCAAAATCTGTCTGACAAACAAAAGTATTCCATTAGGCATACAAAGAATTTCATCTGACGTCACAATTCAAACTGCAATTTTATAAATGCTAATCCTGAACTGATATACACAAACCATGCATAATAGGAGTGATGGATTTTATGGTTTGTCTGTAGCTGGAATAAATTTCAGCTTTTCAAGACATGACGGACAATAATTAGAGGGCAGAAAACTCTTACAAAGCATTGCTCAAGGGAGTTTTGTTACAATGGTGAAAAGAACATAATTTTACAAAACCAAAAAGTAGAGGTTTGTTGAGGACATGAAAGAAAACAGGGCTTAACCACAGAGTTTGTTGTTAGCGAACAATTTCCACTCTAGACTACAACTTTTACTAAACAATGGATTTAGTTAACGAGAAGATTTGGCTAACAACAAACAAATGTGATCAATTTCCGACACTTGGATGTAAACCAATGTTGGTGCACCCATCTGGAGCTTCTCATGAGCTCAACACCTGCAACATAATGAACGAACACGCTGCAAGAAAGAGCATAACCCCCAAACCATAAGGATACTTCAAATCTTGAATATAACGAGATGTTTTTGTGCATGTTCAAGCTGTGCTAATTGCCACCAATTTAACCTAAGCCAACCATAAAAAAATTAAAAAATTCACTTCCTCAAAACTCAACCAGCAATACCGGTGCGGGGAGAGATTGCATTAAAAAAAACACAAAAAAAAACAAAAAAAACCAACAACACATAAAAGAGCTGGTTTTGCAACTCTTAAGTGCATGAGAGGAGGTAATAAAAGCGTGAAAGAAAAACAGAGTGAACAGACAGACAGGTGTAAATCATGGGACGAGGGGCAACAGCGGTGCTCTCAGGTCGACCATAACCTGAAGAGATATGGCAGGGCGACTGGAAGAACCAGCCCCTGGGTCGCCTCACGCAACAAGCCCAGACATGAGAGAGAGAGCAGCACGCTAAAGAAAACAGACACTTCTGTTTCTAACCTATGGCCACTAAGTAAGGTTTAGTCAGTTTATTTTTTTCCTGTTTATTCATGACAGACATGCTGTATTTCATTTGTGACAATCATTTTTAAAAAATGTTAACTATTCTTTGCTAATCAGTAATTAGCCATTAACTCCAATCATGTGATGCTGCACACTATAACCAAGACAACCAAGACATTATCAAACCACAAGAGTTTAAACTGCAATAATGAATTATTCTTGAATTGGAGGAAAAAAGTCAGGGGCTTTACATGTTACATTACATTTCATACTTTGGAAAATATGCTATTACTAACGCCTTAGCACAAATCTCATTCTTGTCTGTTGAAGTACATTTTACAAACGCAATCAAATTTTGCACTACAGATTCTGTTTTATATTAAGTTGTTTGTTGTGTGATGCAGCCATCAAATCTTGGATATTCTTTTAATTTTCGAGTTAAGTATTGTATTCTAAAACGTGGTTTACAATATAGCTTTTCCATTGTTCTTGGATCATTTGTGTGACAGATATTTATATTGTATCCATCAGAACAATTCAAAGTGTGTGTGGAATAAAATAAAAGTACATTATTGGGATTGTTCCCTTTGACCACAGTTATCTGTGGTTTTCTGCTTCATTTAATATGACTCTAAGAAGTGTTTGTTGGTTTGATTTGCAGTACCACTCACCGTACATCTTGCCCTCGTCTGACAGGATGATCTTCCTGCGTCCACAGGGGGGGTATATAGCCAGTGCCTCCTGGAAGCTCTGCTCGATGTCGGGACTCCACACGCCCTCTGCGTCTCCGTCCATGGTCTTGTCATCATTGTCCCCGTCCAGCCCATCCTCAGGGCTGCCGTTAGCACTCCACTCGTTGGACGCAATGGTGGCGGCTCCCCCTGGGCCCGACCCTGAGCCCCACAGTCAAAACACCTGAAAGAGACCTGGAAAACATAAAGGACTGTTAGCATACTGGCTTAACAATGTTTGATATTCTTAGTAAGGTTGTCAATGTATTTTAATAGTCATCAAGTTGACTAGTCAGTTGTTCCTTTTTCTGATTAGTTGACTAGTCAAGCAGTTATCTTTATTGCACTGCCATGATTTTTTTTATAAAATAAAAATTGTCTTATTATTTGACTTACTTTTGAATATTACAAGTACATTTTATTTGTATGCATTTCCTATGCAGTTCCAATTGAATTATGGCTCTGCTACAACATGACGGGTGATATTCATAGCACAGATAACATTATTTCTTAATTCTATATGTCGTTTTTGCATTACCTGTGTGAAGAAACATATTTATAGTCTCCCACCCATACTCACAACTATCACCATTATCAGGGCTTGGGACTAGCACAAAGAATAAACATAATTCTGACTTTTGTATATTATTCTACTTAGGGGAAAAATGGTGAGGATTGTTTGGGTTGAATATGAGTCTACAAAGTCCTATGGCTGTTTTCTGTTTTAGGTTTGTTTAGACACTACCAAGCTGTATTTTATGGCAGTCATTAAATGTGTATGAATAAACAATGCTAACCGTACACTTATTACTATAATTTCCTTGATTTAATTTCTTTGAAACAGCCAAATGAGTTCAAGATATTCCATAAAATGAAGTTTAAAGACCTCACTAATCAGAGCTGCCCTCAAAGAATTCTTGTGGTCTGGGAACTGTGTCCCAATGTGGTCGGCTTATGGCTGACTGCAGGCAAAGATCCTAAGTGTTTTTCAAGCTGCCTTCTTAGTGTTGTATTAGATCTGAAAAGAAAGGTCATTCAGAACATTGCCATGACTTGTTTTACATGCATGCATTTAGCATAATTTCATGCAGGTATAAAAAACACAAATACTAATCTATTTTTAAACTAGAATCTACACTAGTATCCTCAGTGATCAGTTCTGATATGACTAGGATCTTGCTTTCTAATTTATGTCTTTTTTAGGTTACATGACCACATGGTAAAATAGACAAAAAAATGATAATCTGTGTTTATATCATATTATATGGGGCTTCAACATAAATTTATGTATCATATATTCATAAAGAAAATTCTGTGTTTTTCCAATGAGCTATCAAAGAATTCTTCTTAATATCGCAATTTAATAGATAAATTTGAGTACTGTGACAACACTAGAAAAAGATATAAATACTTTTATATGAAGGCAAGCAAAAATATAATAATCATATTAGTTAGTTAATTAGAGTCTCTTCCTTATGTAAAACTATTTGGTATTTATCTCTACAAGTCACAATACAATGATTGTACCACACACACTCACAAGTCTTAACCTGTAATTTATGGAGGTCACTGGAGCCAAAAGAGAAAATATTCACAAGCCCGGCTGCTAATTTTAGCCGGGAGGGTGCTGCTTATGGTAGACCCCGAGAGTCAGGGTTACGGTGCTAAAACTCAACACTAAAAACAGGCTCTCATCAGCCACTTCTCTCATCCATCTTCCTCTGCACACACCACAGCACAGTACTTCTAATCAGTGCTAACCAGGAGCGTAGCTGGAAAAACTTAAAGAACTGGGGTAGTTTACTGCAGTTACGATACATATACATTGTTAATCCAAAATAAAAATAAATAACAACAACCAAACAGATAACATTCATCATACGATTTACAGACCAAATAGACAAAAGATGTTTAACAGTTCAAATGGACCTTGAAAGATGCACTATATGTGCAAAATGATATTGTAATTTTCTAGAGCCTAGTTCACAATTTTAATTATATCATGATTCATGTAGGTATTACATGAATAATTTCAAGGCAACTACATCACAGAATTATGATATCACATGTTGCACTATTGTCACAGGTATAAATCATAATTACATTTTATTGCCCAGTCCTAGATAGCTTTTCTAGCTGGGTCCAGACAACCTGCTTGTCTCCAAGGAGATGTTATCACTGTGCCTGAAACTTACAGCATTAAACACATCTATCTCCATGAGGACAAGCAGGTGACACTGCCAGGACAAGGCACAGGCCAGATCTGTGGAGAGGCAGTATAAAAACAAACACCTGTAACTGGTTAAATTCAAGTCTGAAAAGTTGAATGCCATACTATCAAACATCTACACAAAGCATTAATATCTATATTGAGACAAGCAGGTGGCATACACTTCACTAGGAAAATAAAAATCATATTAAAATCATTAAAATCATAGTTATTTTATGTTTTGGCTTGAATTGGATATAAATGTGAAGTATTATGTGTCTGGCTACTACACCTTACCACACTGAGTTTTTAGTTTTAGGCTATGAGTTAAATTGTGCTAAAGTTATGCTAACTATCAGGAGTTAGTTCAGGGTGTGTGTTAAACACGTTAACACGTTGTGGCCTGAGCATTTCATGAATGACTGCACAGGTGCTTGAGTTAAGCCTATGACCTGGTGGCACACAGAAGAGAAACATGGTGGTCACTCTAGTGTTGACCTTTAATGACATTAGATAAAACAGAGGCAGAGCTCAGACCAATGCAAGAGGAAGCCCACGAGCAGACGAGTGTGACACGAGGCTATGGCCTGAGAGGGAACAAGAGTTTGTTGGAGTGCAGTGCTGTGCAGAAAGAGCTCTTCGGCGATAGAGAGGCCTGAATTCCAGACATGTCCTTATTAAGAAAGGGCTGTGAGTGCGCTCTGTTTCTCCTCCTGCCTCCCCTCTCTAACCCCCACCTCCGCACGCTGCTCTCCAACTGCTCTACCCAAATAAGGACAGGGACCAGGGGATCGCGGAGGGGAGGGGTGGGCGCTGGTGGGTGGGTTGGCTGGAGAGCGCACAGGACACGGGTGTGTGTAGGAGGGAGAGGGGAGACTGGGGGAGGGTGCTGTCCAATTTAGGCGTCCACTTTGGGGTTTGGAAAACAGTGGGATTGTTCCTGCTGGAATGCAACATCAGCACTGAACAAGCTGAGCCACTGAATGGGCCGCATTGTCAGAGGAGTCAATTTTCAATAGAGCCTCGTAATGGAGTCACCAGACTTTAATAATCATAGTAATCAGAAACAGGCATGCAGGTCATATAGGACATATCTCAAGAGAGAATTACAAATAAAAAGCTAAAAAATAATTTATATTTTTATATTGTAGAAAATATTTTTCAAGAAGTTTCTGTCATTTTATTGGTTTCAGTTGTATTGTCTGTTACAATTAAAACTCATATAAAAAAAGATCAATCATTATAAACCAAAAAAACCCAACAAACTTCTGTTATCAATGGACACCCACTACCAGTCAATACGAAAGCTAGATACTCATTTGAGCGGGTATCAATATTAAAAAAGAATATGGATCTTTCCGGAATAGTTAGTAGGGTCTTGATCTATTAAAGACCACATAGTCATTTGAGGTGAAAATTACATATTGTGTAAAAATAGTATCAGCCTTATTATAGCGTTTATGTGTTACCGTTGTAGCATCAAGTATCCAGACTATCTTAGCATCAAAGTTGAGTTTGAAATTTCCACTCAATGATAAAAACACATGGAAGTACAGACCCAGAGCGGGTCTGCTTATATCACATGGGACTCTCAAACAGAATGGCATGCTGCTCTCACATTGACACAAAAATCAGGGACACACCTCCTCTCTCTCCACTTTCTGGGAGTCAGGCCATTGGACCAACATGCTACAGCAGAATTCCAATGTGCGGCAGGAATGTAAATAACACAGCAAAGCTATGTGCTGCACGCTTTCATTCAAATTGCACTATTCATGCACCAAAATCCCTATTACCTTTTTCCCATACCAGGGTTTACTTGTTTGTGTTTATAAGGCTAAGCTCTTATAAGGCTAAGTTCTTTATTGTCATTATGCAAGTTATACAACAAAATGACGTAGATGAGATGGTTGGTTAGTCCTAAAAACTAAGATTAAGTCTAGAGCATTACATTGTGTCCTCTGATATGACTCACTGTAGTATTCCAGTAATTTGGGTGAGTCACTCTTACTTTGCCAGCCACTGATGAAAGCTAAACCATGCAGGAAAAGGGAATCTATCCAAGTTATAAAGGAAACCTTCTATAAACATGAAAACAATCTGATTCCATATGGTGATTTCCTGAAGAAACATTTGGGAATTTTAACTTCTCTTTTTGACACAGTTGTATCCTGTTCTCTGCTTTTATCTCCTTCTATGAGGTCATCCATGTTCTCAGATGGAATTGTACTCAGACAGCGGAAGTCCAAATTTCAGTTTTTACCGGCAGATGGGAACATATCACCCCCAGTTCACATAATACATTTTTTTTCTTAAATTGGTTTGTGTAATAAAAGATTTGATCTTTTTTTTAAAGATATAGTTACAATAAAATATCTTCATTTACTTAGCACCACATGATTTCAACCACCTGCTGCCAAACACAACACGGTAACCTGACACCAGAAATGGCAAAGATAGAATGGCATTTGTTACAATGAATGATACTGTACCCGGAAATGGATGAAACTTCAGGTTTGTTTTCTTTGAATATTTGCTTTCCTGTTCTGTGGTCCATAAACCTCCTCACAATGCACACGTTAGAAAACACAAACACATTTTAAGATTGTCTGAAAACATACAACAATAACCATATAAAATGGATTTAAACAACACATTTTCAGGAGCCTGTGATCAATATGAGTATTCTTGGTCCTGTTCAACAAAAATGTGAAAGTGACTAAAAAAACTGTTGGCTAATGCTAGCTGGCGCTGTAATTTTATGTGAGAGACTTTTTTAACAGAACAAATCATCTCACCTGTTGTAGTCCCAACCAAATCAGATCTATTTGGTCAGATTATGCCCAGATTAAGTCTAATTTGGGAGTTTCTAACAGAGCAGTGCTTTCAGTTACCTTCACATCCCCATCAACATTCCCTATGTTGATGACATCAGCTGCAAAGTATCAGTCAGCATGTTTTCACTTCAATGGGTGCCACAGAGCAGGAGATTGAGTCTATGATTGGCCATAAGATTTTGCACTTGGTCCCAACGTGGTTTGTACATCCCCTACCAGATGCAAACACATTTTTCCAGGTTTAGAACTAGCACATAGTACAAATATTCTCATTTGAGATGTTTCTGATTGTACACACTGACTTTTTGTTGTCTTTTATTCAAGTAAACACTGCATTTGACTGGGAAAACTAAAAAGTAGGTGGAAAGTACCGGCACCAACATTCATTCAAATGTCATCTAAATCTCTGCAATGATTTGGAGGGATTTTCATGACCCATGTCACTCACAGTTGATCTAGTCCAAATACATTTGGAGGAAAGTCTTTTCAGTTGTCCATCTGCATGTCAGAGCCATTTTTAAAAATGTAATATTCGTAACATAAGAAAAAAGCTCCTCCTCCAAAACCACTCTCTCCTTCACTCAGAGGCCGTAGATTGTTAGCAGACTTCCTTGAAATCTCTCTCCTCAGTACTGTAGATTAAGCAAGGCTGTTCTGTTTGCAAACCCACCCACTACGCGATTTGTCCACGTCTTTTCAAGCGCACCCTTTGTTGAGTTGCAGCTCTAGCTGGGACACTTGTTGGCAGAGAACGGACCCCCACTGGCAGACCAAGAGCCCCCCACTCCGCTTAGACTTAAGCACACCTCAACCCAACTTTACAGACTCACAAACAGATGGAAATGTGACACTGGCAGCCTGGACAACACAGTCTAGTTAAGGCTGAAGGGAGCACACAGATGTAGAGTGAGTAGAGACCCCCTCCCACCAGCACACACCAACAGCCACACAAACACACACTTGACAGGCAAAACAACAGAAGTTGGCGGCAGAAGGAGCAGCTGCTCTCTAAGGTCAGATTACAGATAAAGAAAACATTTTAGGTTTCAGGCCAGGAAAGCTGGACAAGGCTTCCTCCACTGTGCACACATTCAACAGAGAGTAAATGTAATGTGTATTTAGACAAGCAAGAATCTTGACAAATACAGTTTGCCATTCAAACAAACTTTGGATGAAAGATGAGACCAAGTTTACAACACAATATATCTGTTTTTCGAAAGGGCTTCACAGTATATCACTATTGAATTGAAAAGACCATTTTAATTGATACAATAACCAGATTTCAAAGAGTGCATCTAGAATATCCTCCTCAAACAACATAATGTTAATTTTTTTTATGGAAAACACTTGTTAACCCTGTAGTTAAGACCCAAACAAGTTATAAAATGGATTCTTGCATTTTCCTATTTAAATTTTCAGTCAAATGTTTATACTACTGGACATGTTTATAATGTGCACTGTCTGAATTGAATCCTCCTGAAATAAAATCATAATTCATATTCAATCTCTAGAACCTTAGAATAGTTGGTACTAAACCACAGTAGCTGAAGTCTAAAATTGTAGTTTTCTTTTGGATGTTGCCAGTGGCAGTGAAGCAATTGTATAAATTGACATGTTCATAAGTCATAAGTCATTGTAGTTGGTGTTTTTTGGTTGAATCATTATTAGCAAAATAAAAGCTGAATAAGCAACACTATCTTTAACAAACTTTTTCCAGCAACCATGATCCTGTGCCAAAGCATGATGTAAATGAAGCTTAAAGTGACAATTTTGTGTTTTTTGCAAATGTCAGCGAACTTTATTCCTCTCCTTTAATAGTCAACACCTTTGCTGTCCTCACACTTATAAAAACCTCAAAAAAAATCAAAGTGACCAGCTTCCCCTGTTCTTTCAGTGTCTGTGTTTGGGCCTAATAAATTCTCCCCAGCTCCTCCAATAACTTCCTCCTACTTCCTATCTGGCACAGCGCTCAGGAAACAATCAGAGCCCAGAGTGAGGGAGAGAAGGGCAGGACAGCCGCTCACACGGCAACCAGCTAAAGGACATAGACATACATACATAAACTTTGTATGTCCACAGAAATATAGTATTGTATGCAAAACTGTTATTCTATTAGGTGAATCCTGACTTTTAACTGAGATAGGCATTCAACTTGTGTATTTCCCATAACACCCAAAATATTAGCGTTAATGCTAAAATGAGGCTTGCTAGATGTTTTAATATCTCCCTGTGCCATTGTTTTATTTTATCTCACAGTGCAGCTGGTACTGTTAACACTTTAAAAGCCTTTGAAAAGCTGTGATCCAAGAGCGTAGGGAAAGACTGACACAAAGCAGAAGGGAGAGCGCCAGAGAGCCTCTCATACAGCCTGAATCAGCGTTTTAATCGGAAATTTTCCAGGGAGCATAACGGAGAAGACTCTTGCGTCTGAATTGGTCATTTTGTGGTGAAGGGAGCGGTTTGAAGCCATAATCTGTGAAACCTTCAGGACATACATAACTCCACACTCGAATGCAACGGGCCAATAACTCATCTGAGGACATAAAATGGAACAGGGCTTTTGTGGCTCTGATCTGCGCCTGATAGGAAGGGATTCATAGGGAAAAAGTTTGAGACATGCGGAAATATAAACCAATAGGTGATGCAATTCAAGTACATATAAAAATATCCACAATCCCATGATATCACCTCCTAGATTATTGTAAATGCTTGTAAATAGAGATCCATCCCTGCCCTGCAAAGACACGCTTATTGTGCTTTAAACAGACCACAGCAAAAAACATTAGTTAGATGTGAACTTGAAAAAGCACTGAGCTTCATATTCGGTCTACACAAATCTGATTTATTCAAATTCCTGTGAATGCTCTGTTGATTTGACCCTGATTTGAGCTGCAACTGTTTCTGTTTTTGGATGTGTATTGCAGTACTTTGATTTGTGACTTTTTATTGCGAGAATTGATACTTGGCATTGTTTCCAATATTCATATCAGCACACCATGTGTTTACAAAATAGGTGAAAAATTAAAACAAGAACTTTTTAGGAAACAGAAAACAATTACAACTGACAGCTCTGGTTGCCAATCCACAATATTGCTGCAAGGCTAACATTCACATTAAATTATTATCCTATAATCAGGTAGTTATCCTCAACTGCACTGTTAATTATAAATGCAGATTCCTTGCTATAATCCCCGCTGACACCTGTGTGCAGCTATATTTAGAACAAATTTAAACAATAACGCAGGCTGTTAGTGGATCATCCCCCAACCCAAAACAGTGTGAGTGCTGGGATTAGAGGGGTTTCACATGGGTGCCCTTGGGTCAGTGGAGCTTGGGTGCAACACACAGGCCACACATACTCCTCCACAGAGCACCAGCCTGGCCCATTGCTACAGTCCTGTTATCTATAATGGAGGCAGGCGCTGGCATACACACCCGCACAGCCAATGCCCTCCTCTGCTCCTCTCCTCCTCACCTTTCTTCAAAGCACATTTATGTCATTTGTAACAGTTGGTCGCTGCAGCAAGAACAACTAAAACGTTTGGGGACAACTCACACAAAGGCAGTACTGTTCTCGTGTCCAGGCTCCTCCCCTCAGTGGTCCTAACAGGAGGCCCAAAAGCTTATCTTAAAAAAAAAAAAAAAAAAAAAAAAAAAAAAAAAAAAAAAACGCATGATGTGGAGCATATGTAAACACATGCACTGTTTGTTAACATTTTTAACATGGATGTAAGGTAGATAAATTGTTATAGTATGCACAATGACTGTAGTAACAGGCGAATATTTAGGGCTGTGCCTCATACTCCCTGAAGTTAAATTAGATAAACAGTTTTACTATATATATATATATATATATATATATATATATATATATATATATATATATATTATATATATATATATATATATATATATATATAGTAAAACTGTTTATGTATGTATGTATGTATGTATGTATGTGTACAGAAGAAAATAGAAGAAAATATTCTTTCAACAACTAAGTAATATTAAATGTTAAATGACGGGGCAAGGCAAGCACCTTTCATGCAGAAATGCAGAAGGTAATCAGTTAAATTCCAAAAAACTGTAATGTATTTCTGGGTGAGACCATTAAAAGTTGGGGGAGGTTGGAGCTTTTTACATGTGGAATAACGACTGTTGTTTTGGTGCATGAAATGTCTCCTGCTTCCATCTTATCTGTTCGTTCTCTCTCATTTTTAAGCACACTGGGGCACCACTCTGACTCATTCTAAATAAGTCATAATTTTGATCATTATAATCACTATTTAATTATTATAATTTTAGTGTTTTCATAATTGAATAGCCATAATCTGAATGGTGACAAAAAAGATGAGAGATTAAAAAGAGATAAATGTTGACGGGTTTCATCAGTAATAATTACTACACTAAACCAGACAGCAATAAGATGTAGTAAACTGTTCATTTAGACTGTCTCAAAGATGTTCTGTGTCATCAGAAGCACATATGAGAGCTGTTTGTCCAGAATGGGGTTGACAGAGGGGCAAGTGTCCACCATTTGGATGAGCACTTTTGGAGACAGTGCTAAAACCAAAACAAAGAGTGCACAAATGGGCCAAAGCTCATTAGCTGTTCTCCTGTGGCTTTAGCACAAGTTGGTGAAGCTTCCACTGACAAACAGTCATCAGACCTGCATCCAGGGCAAACAGTCTGAGCGCCCTGGAACCCTTCATTTTATAGCAGTGTCCAAAGGTTTAGTGACTGTGGGATCTTTCTAATTCATAATACTGGAAATATAGTTTTGTACATTTATGTTTTTATGGATTAGTAGTCAAATTTCTTCCTCAAAAGTTTGAACTCCGCTCCAAACCACATGCTTTTACTGACAGAGCACTGGCTGTAGACCTCACTATTAAAAAGACCCTTATATATTACTGATGAAAATTCCATTAACAACTCAGCCCTAATGTACAACAGATAGATAGATAGAACATGACAAAGAGAGTCCCATAGCAGAGGAGCCTCTGATGAGTGGCTTTAGAGACTTCACCAGGGACTGGAAGAGTGAAAACGGCCACTTTAAGGGGATATTACTGCAAATAATCTAATTGACCTCTGGCATGAGAGAAGTTGTAAAACTTTCCTCTTGTACTGAACTTTCACACAAGCACAGAAGGCAAATCCACAACAAATCATGAAGCATAAAGCTGAAGAAAAAAGGAGCACATTGTCTTAGGCGCTTGATTCGTTCATGCAGCATAAAAACCAGGGGAACAGCAGAATGCCTAATCCTTTCCAGATTTAACCATCAGCATAAAATCTATTATTAGGCGTCTTGGCGTGTCTCATTTACCAAGCACACATTGTTTGGTTGTATTGGATGGTTGTTTGATTTCAGAACATCATTTCCACATGGCAATAAAGAAAGGGTGCAAGAAGAAAGACACAGTGACCTGACAAGACCAGCAGAAAGTACTCCATACGTGTTGAACTGAACATCTGGATCACACCGACACAAATGACTCTGGAGTTCAGCCGTCTGTTGATCTGAGTACAGCGCTATCAAAAAACTGCATCTGTGAATTTCCTCTGAACATAAGCTAAAGAGAAACTGTTAATACTATTGTTTTTGAAAGGGTCAGACTTGACTGTTAACAGGTTATTCTACTTACTGTGAATAACCTGACTAACTGCATTCTACTGAGTCAACCGGATGACAGGCAATCACTGTGATTTAGTAAAGATTATACAACGGCACAAAAAGAGAAAGAGATATTTCCTCAAACAGAATACATAGATAAAAAAAAAAATACAAGCCTCAACAATGAGCTTTATCAAAAAGCTTTTCCACACACTACAGCAGGTGTAGACCCAAGCTGCCCTTATTTAATTATACAATTAGCCAGAGCACATATCCATGCATCACAAATCCTCACCTACGAATTATGTGCTTAGTGAGACTTCACAGTGTCAAAACATGACAGTGTGTGCCAAAAAAAGCACAAATTATATATATATATATATATATATATATATATATATATATATATATATATATATATATATATATATATATATATATATATATATATATATATATATATATATATGTATTTGTTTTTTTTAAGTAATAGAAGTAATAGTAATCGTTATAACAGTTATAATAATTGTGATAATTATAAATGTATTACATAAACCTTGTATAAACAGTATTTTTTATGTATAGTATTTTTATATTTTTTCTTTACCAAAATTACACTCTTTATGTTGAGGCATAATCAAATGCTGTTTTTCATAAATAGAAGAATATTTTATGTCATAGGGTACCATTACATGAAAATGAACTGAAAATGCAAATTTACAATACCTAATGTTAAGCAAAAATCGTCTGTGCCTGTTTTAATACAAACCTTTTCATCCTTATTTTATTTATTTTTTTAAACAAAAATTCAGAATACATCTTGTAGTATTTAATTTAAATAAAAAAAACTTAAGTAAATTTGAATAGACTATTCTATGATAGTAACATTATCAGGTCATTACAAATGCCAAAGCCTGCATATTGAAATTGTGGTCCTTACTTTGAGAACAGTCTGAAGTCGTGTAGCTTTCCTCCAAATTGCTGCGGTTTGTTTCGTTGTTCCTGTAGATATAAGTGCAGATTATTCCTCTGAGGGACGAGGCCAAAAGAGTAGGATCCAGGTACAAACTGAGTGACAAACAAAACCAACATGTTGAAGACTTCTGTGCTGTCAAAGGCAACCTTTCCACTATAGTAATCGAGCGCGCACCGGCTAAAATATATATTAATGAACAGCCTACAGGGCTTGTCAAACTTATCACTGCACACGGGCTATGTCATTTACAATAGACTATCAAACTCCTAATGTTTTCTTCCCTCCCAACGCAGGGAGCTCCGCGGAAAAATGTAAAAAATGACAATGATCTGAAAACTTCACGGAGACAAGCGGCATGAAAAAACTGCGCTGAAAAGTCTGTAAACAGAAAGAGCGAGCATAAGTTGAAAACTTACCTCTTTATTGTGCCTTTTACCTCCGTTTACTTACTGAGGGCTACTGTTCAATTTGAGTTACTTTGTTATAATTTGGCGCCTTGTTGTTTTCCGTAATATTTCTCGGAGGTTTGACAGTATAAGTGGAATGTGAAGTATGACTTTGGTATGAAATCAACGCACTACACTGGAAAACGGAGGGGGAGGAAAAAAGCGTCTGAGGAGGAGCCATCAGTGAGCGTCAATCAACAGGCAGAGGGGCGGGACCTGCAGGGCAAACCCGGCCCAGCCAGAGCCCAGCCAGAGCCCAGCGCCTTCTCATCTCATCACCGGACACTGGCGCATCTGTAAAGTGACTAATTCATGGTAGGTACAACGTGATGAGCAACTGGCCAATAGATTGAAAGGTAAAAAAAAACAAAAAACAAAAAAAAAAACCAAAAAAAAACCACAGAGACATAGAACAGTTTAGTCAATAGGGTTTAAGATTTCTGTGCCTGGGGGATTTCTTTGTAAAGATTTGGCTTCATTCAATAGATATTTAAAGCTAAATAATAGCCTACTATTGCCAGTTGTTGTGCAAAATAACATTAAAACTTAGGAAATAAAATAGCCTGAATAACAACAATAGTCAACGTGGCTAATTTCCCTTGGTAGTTTAATGTCAAGGAAAAACAGCAACTATCACAAAGACGTAAGTGTGTGCTACGCACTTCTCATTATGCACGAAAATAACCGTTAATTTAAAGTTTAACCAATATGCTCTCAATATTAAAATGACATTTTCTTACACACGGTGACATATTCAACTCCCCAAGAACTATTGTTACAAACAGTTATTTACATTTGTTGGCCAAACTGGTGTGTAAACTGTCAGTGCAATAACCCACTGAAAGAGACAAAACCAAAACTAATTAACAAACTAAACACTGATGACATGCATGTTTCACACGAATCCATGAACACAATTACCCCCTCCAACAGCTCCTTCTAATGGTCAACAACAGGGCTGCACCAAATTAAATGCCTGACTGTGATCGCAGCAAACTCTTTATAGTAATTTAAAAAGGCAAAAGCTCCAAATGAGCTCTTTCTGCTGTAGAATTGCTGGCAGCTTGAGGCTTTGTTTAATTTGAGCAAGTTTAGACAACTGCCTGAGCAGGTTCAGGCAGAATACACACCTCTCTGACTCTTGGGGCCTATGTCTCAAACAGGTTTTTCTTCCTCTGGAGCTTCTTTTAACGTGTTCAGTCACTCTTCAAGAAAAGCATAGGTGTCACCTAAAACTTGGAGGGAATCTTTACAGATTTTTTTGCCTACCACTTAGCCTGACTTACTAAGATTATGCACACAAAACAATTTAAAAACAGTAATATTTATACTCAGTTCACATTTATTAGATTTCATTAACACATATAAATTGTTCAAAGTAAATAAAAATTCAAAAACGGCAAAAAAGTCAAATAAAAAGCAACAATAATTTAAGCTAAAAAACTAGGATGAACAAACCCAAACTGACACCATTTGTTTGACATTAATGCAATAGATTGTATGACGAATTGGAGTATTTTATTCACAGGCAATTTTTCCATCAAAACTAGATAGAGCAATGGCAAAGGCCTGAACGGCGCACATAGGATAGTTGTAGTCCAGAGTGAAAATATCATCAGCTATACGTCCAAACTGCATCACAATGTAGTCCACTGAAAACACAATTAAAGATGAAGTCAGAATCATTCCTATTTCATGACAAATCTATAAATAGTTGTAGGCAGTACTTACAGTCATTGCTGTGAACTATCTGAAAGTTTTTGATGGAGGCCTGAGTGACACGGCCATTGAAGTTGAGCACATGCGATGATGACTCCTCGTTCCAAACTGGAGCTTTATTACGCAGCTCAATCAGATTATCCATCCTTCTGTTCTGATGCCTTATCAGCAGGCCATCATAGTCCTGCCATGCAAAAATGTATAAAAAACATTCAATGATGATGGCTTAAAGGTGCAATATGTAACTTTTATGGCTCGTCTCCATCCATTGAGATGTGATTGCTTTGCTTGGAATATTCCATGAGCTGGTGTTAATCAAATATATCTTATCAAGCAAGAAGGTGGCCCCACTATGCAAAGGTACAAGTCAGATTTGTGGAGAGGTGGCCCCACAATTTTTAGCAAATCCATGCAAAGATGCAATAACATCTCCATAGAGACAATGATGTGCAGACCCCCACATCAAATCCATGTACATTAAATATAACATACAGCGTTAATAAAATTAGAAACAAAAGACATACATTTCTGGGTCGTAGAGGGATTCGTTCATTGTCTTTGTTCATTCCTGGTATAATGACTGTCATCCTTCTAGGACCTTTGATTCCTAAAACATTTGTTTCCTGCATCATAAAATATAAAGATTAAAAAATACTCTTGACAAACAAATCTGTATTTGTACATCGCTGGTATATTACATACATATATGATTGCAGCTAACTCTTGACGTGCATTTGACATGTCAGGAAGCGCCCTTTCAGGATTCAGGGCATTATCATACACAGTAAACTTGGTGCCCATCAAATTTGACCTGTGATGAATGGGAAAAAAGGATTAATGAATCACCTAGAACAACAATTAATGTTACAAACAATTAGCTGCATTTAGACTACCTTAGTTTCCCAACAAAATTATCTCCTCCTCTTGACAGATCAGTTGCATCAATTGAAATTAGGTAATTTGAAGTGGCACTTTTCTTTCTCTTCCTTCCAGCCAATAAAAATGTCTACAAAGAAGAATTCATTTAAAATAAAGAAAATAATTTAAAAACACATAATTAGTTTGAAAAAAGTCTTACCTTCTTTTCATTGTCAAGGTGGAGGTAATACAGTGGATAGAGAGACTTGTCCACCCCACGCTGATCCCTGGTCACTCTACATTTGACTGTGACACCTTGAGGTGCTGGTTCTAACACAAACTTCTCCAAGTTGTCAAACTCAATCTCTGGTGATGGAGATCTTGCCTAAACAGTGCATAATTATAATTGATATTTTTCAAAAATTAATCCTGTGTAATGTTTCTCTTTGAGGATCTGCCATTGCTTAGCAGCATTAAACTTATCAGTCTCCATGAAGAAAAGCTGGTCACTCCACCGGACCAAATTAGGTTATAATGTAAAGAGGCGAGTCCACACAGAGTAAGAGTGCAAGGAATTTTCTTTTAGCAATAAGATATCTGTAATCTAATAAATGAACAATATATAAGTCCACCGTCATAACATGGAACATTCTTTAACAGCCAAAGGAGTGATGCACCGATCCAGCTTTTTCAGTTCCGATATCAATACCGACACCAGTATCAGATCGGTACATCCCTTAAAGGTTGTATAGAGGATTTTCCAAGGAACGAGAAATCCAGCGACTGTTTGTCCTTTTTCAAATGTTGCGCATGCGTGAAACCACCCCCCCTCCCCTACAGCTTCCTACGTAGAAACGCCTCCTCCCGCCTCCTCCTTACGCCAGAAACAGGTTTGTTTACAGCCGGTGAGCTGCACATGACTTGTAAACAACTAACTACAGTGTTGGTTAGGCAAGACGGAGAAGTGAGGAGCGGGGGGAGCGGGTGTGCGGACATTTCATGCGCGGACGAGAAGTGAGGAGCAGGGAGAAGAGCGGAGCAGGGAGCAGGGAGAGGAGAGGAGAGGGGAGCGGTGCGCGGAGATTCCGTGCCCAGAGAAGTGAGGAGCAGGGGGAAGAGCGGAACGGGCAGCGGGGAGAGGAGCAGGAAGGGGTGCAGAGAAGGTTGCGCAGAGATTCAGTGCGAATGAACTAACTACAAGACGCAGCAGCAAGCGGACTCTTTCTTTGCCTTGAAAATTACGTTTTCAGACATAGGATATCGCTTTTGTGTCCTGAAAAACGTTTGTCTAGCTCTTGGAAATAAAGTACGTTTTCATAATAAGCAGAAGTGACCTGTCCAGGAGTAATTTGGCAATCCGTGTATCATTCGTTCATTCGTTTTTCAATATAAAACCAAAAATAAGAAAACGAAAAAACTAACAGTTTTCTTCGTTATTTGTCTCCAAAACCAAAATGAAAAAACGGATAACGATTCGTTTTTTCAGTTTTCGATTTTGTGTTTAAATGAAGAATGGAAAAAACGGATAACGGCCGTTTCCCGTTTACGTGACTTCCGTGACTGCGATGCCGAACTTTTGCACCGCATACGGACTGAACCGGGACTGATCCAGGTCCGAGACCAGAGCGGGACTGAGACCGGGACCAGACCGGGACCAGACTGGGACCAGGGCGGACTCCGAGCTTTGACTCCGAGCCTCCACGGGGTCCGAGCCTCAGCTTCGAGCTCCGGCCCTGCCGTGGGCTCTGAGCCTCCGGTCTGGTTCCCGGTCTGGTCCTGGTCTTGTCTCGGTCTCGGTCTCAGGCCCGCTCTGGTCCCGGTCTGGTCCCAGTCTCACCGCATACGGACTGAATCAGGACGGATCCAGGTCCGAGACCAGACCGAGACCAGAGCAGGACTGAGACCGGGACAGAGCTGCTCCGGTCCTCTGCGCTCAAGAACCGCGGCTGGTTCCGAGGTGGTGCAAAGCATCCGACTGACGCATTCACACCAATGAAAATGAATCGAACTAAGAGCTTTTGGTTCAAATGGACCAGGTCCGGGACCAGACCGGGACCAGAGCGCTACTGAGACCGGGACCAGACCGGGACCACAGCGCTACTGAGACTGGGACCAGACCGGGACCAGAGCGGGCCTGAGACCGAGACCGAGACAAGACCAGGACCAGACCGGGACCAGACCGGAGGCTCAGAGCCCACGGCAGGACCCGTTCTCAGTCCCGCTCTGGTCTCGGTCTCAGTCCCGCTCTGGTCTCAGACCTGGATCAGTCCTGATTCAGTCCGTATGCGGTGCAAAAGTTCGGCATCGCAGTCACGGAAGTCACGTAAACGGGAAACGGCCGTTATCCGTTTTTTCCATTCTTCATTTAAACACAAAATTGAAAACTGAAAAAACGAATCGTTATCCGTTTTTTCATTTTGGTTTTGGAGACAAATAACGAAGAAAACTGTTGTTTTTTCGTTTTCTTATTTTTGGTTTTATATTGAAAAACGAATGAACGAATGATACACGGATTTTTGGTGACCAGTGCGTCAGTCTTTAGACCCTGCGTCTGCTTCAGTCGCACCATCGCTGGAATGAATCTTCAAGAATCACCTTAGTTTGGCTTCGCTGCTTTTCCCCTTGTCTTCTTCTTTCAGCAATCTCAAAAACGGACTTTCTTTTGTGGATAACTGCTCCTGGATTCTTGTCGCCATTGCAACAAACTTTGTGCGAACTGTGAGGAAGATATAGGTAAAAAAAAGCCGCTAAGAACTGTTGCGTTGGTGGAGTAAACAGCGTCTGTGCGGCTTGCGTCTGTGGACTGCGTGACAGTCGTACGTAAACCATGTACCGGCGGCGCGCAGTCAAGTCAGTTACGCTAAAAACGTAGGGAGATTGATTGACAGCCTGTCAGCTAACAAATAATGAGGCAGTGTCGTTATCTATTGGCAAATGTTTAGCTGGCCCCACCACGTCCAGAGTTGATGAATTTTTATTCTCTTTTTTTTGGTCATCATAATTACAAGGCTACTGCATCTCTATAATGCTATCATTGACAATTTGAAACAAAAAAAAATCCTCCATACAACCTTTAACCAAACCAGTATCATCTCTATGGAGACATGAAGACAAGCAGACACCCACCTCACCAGAAAAGTTACAGAGTTTACTTTAATGAGGGGCTCATGTCTAAAATCCTCAATGAGTACCTTTTTCTTTTTTCCTTTTCCTTTCTTCTTCTTAGATTTCTCTTCTTTTTCAGATTCTGAGTCACTTTCTTCTTCTTTCTTAGCTAAAACAGAAAGCGGCATGGTTAAATATATTGTTTTGAATATTTTATGACAAACCAGTTGTAATTGTGTGACTACCTTTTTTCTTGGTCTTCTTGTCTTTGCCTTTGTCCTTGTCCTTGTCATCTGACACTACAAACAATGAGGCTGAGTTACTGGACTTCTTCTTTGATTTAGGCTTGGTCTCCTCTTCACTGTCTTCACTATCTGATTTTGCAGCTGTTATGTGTAAAGGTAATTGGACAATGGTAAATAAAATGGATTAAACAACAACTGAAAATAATAATAATAATAACAATCATAACCTTTCTTTTTGGGTTTAGAGTCCTTGTCTCCATTTATCTGAAACATCGAGGCTGGTTCTTTCTTCTTGTCCTTTTCTTTTGACTTGGACTTTTTTTCTTTGCCGTCAGAATCTTTGTCATCTAAAGAACACATTGCATATGTAACATGTGTATTATTTTGTTTTGTTCCACATTATATGGTTCCTTTTCTAAACAGTCTATGCAGTTAAGCAGACTGTATAGTAAAGACACTGCTCTCAGGAAACTGTTGAAACAGCAGAAATACACTACACAAAAGCAGTACAAATATACAGATAATGGAAATACATCTTAGTGGAATACAGTACATCATCTACAATGGGTTAGAAGTTAACAACACACATACTGTAAAGGGTTTCAGAACATATGGTCTGTGTCTATAAAACAAGGATGGTGGCAGTGAGTCAGCCTTCGCTCAGAAACCCAAAGGTTGGCAGTTAGTTCTGACCTGTACAAACTTTCTTTGTGAATTGTTTTTGGGAAAGACTCTTCACCAGTTTTGTCTGAATCTGTGTCCGTATGCAACTGGTGGCAGCCGATTGGCAGACACAGTTCAGCCACTCAGCAGTGGGGAAAAAGAAGTAGCTTATCACTACCACGTAAGACTGACCTGACAGATTGCCTTGATTCTGCTGAAATACACTAAATAAATCTGATGTGTCTGTGTATATTATCATTGTCATTTTCAAAATTTAAAGGTGCTCAATGTAACCTTTCTGGTGGGTTCTTCATGGACATATGATTGCTTTGTCTACAATTTTCCTCTGGAAAGTTGCCAGCACCATGTATGCCATACTGTGGAACATTAACCTTGCACAGCAAGACAGATTCTCGCGATATTTGTGAGTTCACAAACTCACAAGAATCAATTTTGGAGTGTGCCCACTGGTACAATGGGGCCCTACAGGTGGTGGGCAACCAATCACCAAAGGTAAAGCACTCAAACAAACCCAAACAAACATGGCGATGCTGACAGACACCCTTCAGCCTATTTTAGCACCAATGTGGACTATTTTGTTGGTGGAAAACATGCAGAAGGCGCTTTGAGCATTTGTAAACAGAGAATATGTCTGTGCTTTTCTCTTAATTGGGTGAAACAAAACTTTCAGCTTCTTCTGCCATTGTGATGCTTCGACTAATCAGATTTAAATAATCGTCATGACATTTTGCTTTTTCAAATTGTTTTCAGCAAGAGGCGTTTCAGGTTGATTATGTGCTGAAGTCAATTTGGAGTGATACACACATCATTCTGGCATGAGCCAGGTTAGTGGAACATACCAGGCAAAGAAATAACATTCTTGACAAGCAGGTATAGCAAGCCTCCAATCTGAAGAGTTAAATAGTGCACCTTTAAATTAAACAAATAAAATTATATAATAAACAGACTAGGTGATTTCTAAAGCCACAGATAATAGAGAGGCCACAGGGCTCTCTGTGGAATCGAAGGAGGAGTTTCAAATCACAAACACAAGTCAGTGCAAGTGAAACGCTGAGGTGATTGTGAGGAGGAAAGGCCAGGTTTAGCTCAAAGACAAAATCTGAAATGTAACTGCACACAATAATAGCACATGACAGCTAAACCAGTTGGTAGAATCACATATTAAATGTTGAATAAAAAGTGAAAGTAAAACATGAGCTATGTTATTTTGAAATAACACATATTATCATTACCATTATTATATAGTGTTACCAATAAGGCAGACTCAAATAATATGCTTTAGTTTTTGTTTGTATAATCTTTAGTATACAGCTCCTACTGTTCTTTGACATTGGTTAAATTGACTAAAAATAGACAGCATTGTGAAATTAACCATATTGTGTCATTTTCTTGAAACATGCAGATTAGAAGTTCAACTCCTTTTTCTATATTTAACCTGAAGCCTCTTAATTCTGTATTATTTGTCCTGTCACTGTATTACACAATACAATCCTCTTATGTGTGTGTCTGACAGTGGAGTGGTTATTTTTTACCTTTAGATTTGGACTTCTTCTCTTTTCCAGACGTTGACGATGGGGAGCTGTCTTTTGTCATTTTCTTTTTGGTTTTCTTTTTAGGCGTATCCTCATCTTCATCGTCATCATCATCTGAGCTGTCTGACAGTGCAATTTCAGAAAGGGAAAAGCTAAGTTATTAATTAAAATACTTGCAAAAAATATATTACACATGTATATTAATAGCAATGTCAATTTATTTTATGTGCAGCTTTAACACCTTCAGAATCTCGATTTTGGAGGTTATGCAGGGGTGGGTCTGGTTAGTACTGGGGATGGGAAACCCTGGGAAATACCAGGTGGCATGGTGGGTCAGCAGTGGCTCTTGTGTTTACTGTTGTTGTATGATTTATTAAAGACACTTAAGCCACTGTGAATGTGATGTGTGCATGAGTGAATGGTGGTGGTTGGAGAGGCCGATGGCACAAACACCCCTGCTTTTTCTGTGCCTACAATAACTGCTTACTACTACAAGATGTGGAGTGAAGGAATAATGCAATGTATGGTCTTTGAAAGTCCAAAAAGTGCTTTGTAAATCTATCATTATTATCATTATTATTATTATCATTATTATTATTACAGATATTTTGACCAACCTTTTTTCTTTTTGGGAACACTTTTCGTTTTCTTCTTAGTTTCTTTTTCTTTGTCCTTTTCCTCTGGTTCAGACTCTTTCTCTGACTTCTTCTTCTTCACTTTCTTCCCAGCTGGAGGATTGTAGTTAATGTGGTTAGATCATGTTTTTAAATATGTTTTCTGCTTATCTGTCACACACTTTTTTCGACAGGTGGATCTTCATCATCCTCCTCTTCATGCTTTTTTGTCTTTGATTTCTTAGGCTTGGTTTCACTTCCATTGAGTTTAGCCTCTTTTGAGTCCTTTGCATCCTCCTTCTTCTTTTTAATCTTCTATTATTAGCTGAAGTGACACAAATAAAGTTATTTGATGTGAATGTGTTATGTTAAACTTTAGAATGAAAAAATAGTATTGAACTCACTGAAACAAGGTCCAAAGGAAAGGCAAGAATTCAAAGCGAAATAATATTAAAACACAAATAAATCAACATTCTTTGTAACAATGTGTGCCATTTTGTGAGGTCTGGGAATGTGGTGAGTAAATGGAACTAACATTGGCCACAATTTGAGTATTAAATAATTTATTTTTCCAATTCCCAAAGAAAACAAAACATATTGCAATGATTCACTGATTTCAGAGTGAAGAAAATCTGCACTGTAGCCACGGTAATTAATAATTCAAAATAAAATATTATATCTTTAAATGAAAAGTGATCAAAATGGCAGCTATACTATAAACAGGAAGCTGAAACCAATGACCAAAGTGCATAACATTCTTTATAAGGTCTCCATTAACGAAACACTCAGTCTTCAGAGCATGTGTTAATATCTTAGCTCTGGCTGTCTAGACTCAAGACAGTTTAAGGTCTGAGCATCTGACCTTTACACCTCACGCTTCTTACCAGTTTGTTTATGCATTAGTGGGCACTCTTTTCTGATGATAACTCTACTAAATGTGCTTTAGGCAGAATGCAGTTTAAAGAAGGAGTTAATTTTTCTGGAAGCAAAGGTCTTAACCTGTGGAAACACTACAAGAATAACGTGTCACTTTACTGAGTCACACAGAACCAGGTCAGTGTGATGTGGCAACAGAAGTAAAGGTAATCCTATTACACACAGATCTTGCATGGACAGACTCCTATTTATAACTACAATTCACAACTTGTCTGTAATATACTGAATGGACAGCATGTGAACTGAGTGGAAATCAGGTGTACATCTGCTCCAACCACCTACAATGTTTAATCAGAATTTAAATGCATTCCTTATTGTATTATGTAATGTTTAACTTGCAAAATACAATATAATGTGAAATAAAAGCTTATATATTATATACATTTTTGTTCAGATATTGGACAATGAATAACACATGGTCAGTGATATTTAAATCATTAAGTCTAATAATTCAAATGTTTTAGATTACTTTTACAGAGGATTTTGCATGAGATGGCTGGATTACAGCCTTCAGTCTATGATCCATGCTTTCACAGGTACATCATTAGGCCCATGAAAATCCATGGAAATAAAAACAATGGGATCAAATGGGGTTTGGCTGCATCTGTCTGTTATGAATTACATTTATAAATCAATTATTAATGTAAAAAGTTAATTGTGTGACCAACACCCATGCATATGGAAGATAATTATTTTTTGTATATAACTGAACTGAAAAGTTCAGCTAGGTCACTAATTTCACTTGATACCACACACTACCATTTTGCATTTGGAGCAGTTACCTGACATACAGGTCACAACTGACTTTCTATGCAACAAAACATATTATGTTAAACAAATAACTGTTTCATTGATCACATTACACACTTATAGTGCAAGTACTAGTGATAATGATTATGGTAATTAGCAAATTCACTTGTGTCAAGTGGACAAAAGTCTTTTGATCGAATACATTTTGCAATTCATCCAAACTGCTTCTTCAGCTTGGATGAGCTGCGTAATGTATTCAATAAAAAAAATGGATCCTATCTGGATGACTGAGGGATTACACAAACAATCTGTGGTAATTATACATTTACCCCGAAAATGAGGTGACTCACCTCAAGGAGCTTTTCCTTAATAAAATAAACGTACAATACATTTTCAAGAGAATGATTTTGTTTGAGATATCTGTAAAATGCATCCCAAAGCAGGCGCCAAACATTACCTTTTCTGCTCCAAACATTACCTTTTCTGCAGACATGTTGTAGCTTCTGAACTGAGCTCTTCTATTCCTTTGGTAATAAATAAAATGCTGTTCTCTTAGTGGATCTAATGAAGGAGTGAGAAAGCCCTACCACACTGCATCACCATCAGCAGAAAGTTGTTAATAGGATTTATGTGTAAAGCCATCTGCTTTGTAGAGACACGTCAACTGTTCAGGAGCAGGGAGGGGAGCTGTTTATAAGGGATAGCAATGACACAATATGTGTCTCACCGACAAGACACTCCTTTGGCAAAGATGGGTGTAAACTTAAATAAGACAAATTATGAAAAATCATCTTTAATAAGCTTTAAACTTTGTTTTAAAATTTGAGTCCATTGTTAACTTACATAATTGTATTTATATTGAATGATGCATGTTTCAGTAATCCTGTTTTGTCCTGTATTTGAGGCTTGAAATTGAGAAACTCCCCTCACTCCCCTCTATCCCCGGCCACATATATGTACTTAGTTGCAATTATTTGGAAAATTCTGATCAATACATATAGGGTTCTAAAATGTCAAATGTCAGTGCCACTTAACACATAAATGATGATTATATGAAATGCCACTGTCAAGGGGAAGTTCTGCAAACCAAAATCATATGTACTGTTTTAAGATTTAAAACTTACCTGAGACTTCTGCTCTAAAGACGAATCGGAATCATCAATGTGAGGAATTCTGGAAGAAACAAAATGGGAATTATAATGTACAACATGAATGTACAAATAAATATATGGTTCCTGAATAAAATATTGTACAAATGTTTGATAATAGTATTTAAAATAATAAATCCACAATCCTTTATTTACGTATTTACAAACTACCAGCATTTGCAGGAGAATAATAAATTCACAATTAGTCTTAGTTTGTAATATGAATGTGCAAAGGAGGTGAATAAATAATAAAACTTGTGTGAGTCATTTTACAGTCCTTTCACCTTTGTCTCACACTTAAACCTCAGTTAATACATTTTACATTTAGAAGATTTCTGCTTTGCCAGAATATAATGTTAATGGTAGACTCCAAAGTATCAAGACATTAATTTTTGTCAATATCGCCCACCCCAACATTGTTCTGATTTTTGTATGGTTAGTTTTAGTGATTAATATTTAGTCTTTAAATGCAACATTTGTCTTTATAAACAACAGCCTAGAGCTTGAGTCTCTAGAAGTGTGCTAATTGACTTGGCTCTAGTGCTCTCTGTTGTCAGACTTCCGGCACAGGTCACATGGTCCCTTGGTCTCGTTCTGCCTGACAGAAACTTCAGAGGCTGTGCCACTGATTGGTTTTGCTCTAGTTGGCAAGTCACAGTGGAAAATGGGCAAAAGTAACCACTGACACAAAAACAAGGCTACTGTAGGACTGAGTTACTGATGGTGGTGATGCCCTACCTTTCTCGAGTCCAGGCCTCTTTCACTGTGGTATTTGGTCGAGACATGATTCACTCCAGTGCCTTCTGTGTTATATCCTGTCTAAGTGAATGCTCCATGCAAAACACGGGTCACATGATCTCAGTGTGTAAGAGGATTTCCAACAAAGCAACAAGTCCCATTTGAACTGTGCCACAACCCGGAAGCTATGACACAGCCATGCACAGATCATCTGGGAAAATACATATCATTCTATGGCTGATTTATACAGGAATCACAGTAAAGCTTTATCATTTTATACTTTTAGACATCTAGAATGTAAGCAGTTTAAGCTATAGTTTATACTGTTGTATTCTTGGTGTAGGTTTATCCAAAAAAAGGCACAGATGGATGTTAAAACTATCATTATATATATATAAAAGCTTCTTTGAGTGTCATGAAAAACACAATGTAAATAAAAAATATTGTTGCTTATTTGAATTGGTATTTATATTGACAAAATAGGACAAAGTTGGACATTTCCTGTACAGTTTTAGAATGGTCTTGATCTATATCAGAAGTAGTTTAATGTCACATTGTACCAAACAAACTACTACCTTTTGTGTGTGTGTGTGTGTGTGTGTGTGTGTGTGTGTGTGTGTGTGTGCGTGTGGGTGTGTGTGTGTGGGTGTGTGCGCGCATGTAAAAGTTTAGTATTGTGACACACTATTTTTTACCCACCTTTTCTGAATGAATGTCTTGTGTGAAGGAGAGAGCCCAGTGGAAAATACTGGCCGTTATCTTTATCAGTCGGTCACTGGGAAGCTGTTGAAAGCCAAAACATAGCTGTTGTTGTTGTTGTTGTTGTTGTTGTCAAACTTTATTTATAAAGCGCTTTTCATACAAAAATGTAACACAAAGTGCTTTACAGTGATTAAAAACAATCCCACATTTCCACCCACCCACTTACCCAACCCCCACACCTGCCCGACTCCACACAACCAAACAACCCAGGCACACAAGCACGCACACACACACGCACACACACTAACCTTCTAAAATACATAAAACCGGACATAGTAAAATGTGAGGCTGAATACAGGTGAACCAGTTGAGAAAGCACCATCAGAGGAGACGTCTACATCAGGAGAAGAGAGACGTCCACCAACACCAGGAACCACCACAGGGCCCAAGGGAGAGATGAAGCCCAGACACCTGAGGCCCAAGCACCAACCCTCCTCCAGGAGCCCACGGGGCCACAGCCGACCTCTGCTCCTAATGCAGAGGACTCCTACAGAAGAAACACTGGAAATCCTAAAAAATATGCCTAAAATAAATAAATATAATAAAATGTGTACAATAGAAACAGGTAAAAGTATAAGAATTTAATCAAAAGCTAAAAAGGTGGGTCTTGAGCCTGCTCTTAAAAACATGAACGTTCTCTGCAGCCCTGAGCTCCTCCGGCTGCAGTTCCATAGACGGGGGCTGTAGTACTGAAAAGACGCCTCTCCGTGAGTGTGTGTCCTGACTTTGGGAATGACCAGGAGCCTGCTGCCGGAGGAGCACAGGGTCTGCGAGGGCTCGTAGGGTAAAAGCAGTTCTGAGAGATAAGACATTTAAAAACCAGTAAAAGAACTTTAAAATCGATCCTGAAACTCACAGGGAGCCAATGCAGTGACAATGAACTTAATGAAGTAATAAGTGAAAAACTCAAGTATAAATCTTATTTAAACATATTGTTATTTCATTTGTTGACCACAAGATGTTGCTGTTACCCAAGATTACATCAGCTCAGCAGCCGGAAAGCAAGAAACTAATCATGGCATAATAAACTACAATAAAACGAAAGTAACAGTTTGTAGCCTCCCATTGGCTAGTACACTTTGCCCATATTTTTTTTTAGTTTTTTTGTTTTTTTGTTGTTGTTTTTTTTTGTTTGCTCAAAGCCTTATTTTTATAGCCTATGTGTAAAATAGTTAGTTGTAGTTCTGCAGTTTGTTTTATTTATTTTATGATAATACTTTTATATACATTGTAAAATCACAGGGATTATTTGAGAGTCATTCAATGGTAACACAACTGTTTGAAAATAGAAGCATATAGTCCTCCCCTAAAAACACTGTAGCAATAACTACTGAAGGGCCACCATGACAAAATGTATGGGTTTCTCACCACAAACACTACAGTGCACTACACTGCATTTACACTACAGTTATATTTTATTACTGCAAGCAAGACTGTAAACATTTGTGAAGCAATAAGAGGCAGCACAAGAGAGTTTAACAGAGAGGCAGTAAAAGCAGCCCTTACTATACCAACAACTGTAACAACAAGGCTGGAAGAAATGAAAACACATCAATCAAAGTTATAGTGAAGTGGGGACTCTTCAGAGCAGTTGTACAAACACTAAACCAGATGAATTATGGGTAATGTATAAAGGTAGTGCGCTTAGGGAGACCGTGGGGGGGGCCAGGGGCAGGGGGTCTGATAATGACAATGATATTTTAGACTGGTTTGGACCCACATAGATTTGTTGATGAAGCAGCTCATAGTGAGGACGTGACCTCAGTTAAGTCTTGTGAATGATTAAACCAGTGACAACCCATGACTGGATAAACAATGGGAAACACAACAGCAAATCAGGTTTATATGAAAACATACCCAGACCAAATACTTATATTCTAGGACTAAACATTATAGATATTTGACTTGGGTTGCTGTGACTTAACACTAGTTGACTATATTATTTCATTTCATATGCATTGTATTCATGGGCTTCAAACTATGGCAAGGGTTCTTTCATCATGGCAGTTTAATTCTAAATATTTCATTATTTGAATGGGGTAAAATCACAAAATCAAAATTTACATTTTTGACCATTTTAGAACAAAAACAAAACTTTAATTTATACATTTTCCAACACTATTAAATGTTGACCTTTTAAGGAAATTTGTTTTCCATTGAGATAAATAAGAAGGATAGGGAGTTGTAACCTTGACATAGTAAATCAAATAGTATACCCATAGGCTAAATGTTGCCAACTACACATTACATGGGATAGCTTATGAATCATTTGAAGACTTGTGTGTTGCAATGATCCATAAAGCTATGAGCACACAAGACAATAAATTAAGGTCAACATGAGGCCAGTCCCATGAAATACACACAAGAGTGCTTTGATGCCAGTATTGTCAGTAATACCTTTTGTATTACAAATAAGAGTGTATGAAATTATGGGGAATTATTGAAAGACAATGATAAATCTAGAGTTCAGTCTAGTTCATCCAGGAAACTATTTTAGTTTACATAAGCTGTGACAATACGAGTATTAGCCGCATCAGTTATATAAATGTTCTATTTTGAGTTCTATTTTGCATATAAAGAACTAGCGTAGACAAGTTTTGGTGGCTTTGCAAAACTTATATAAAATATCATGTTGGATTGTAAAAAAAAATACATTTTTACTCTTTACTCTTATCAGTGTGTCATGGTTATTGTTTCTTAATGCAACAACAAGTTAACTAACAGGTAACCTAAATGTATTTAAAATATCATATGGGCAAAACTCAACTTTTAATGATCTTTGCATCTGCATGCTGTCATATTTAAAGTTTATTACAGATCGAGTGTGGTTTGACACATTTGCCTTTGCTCAAACCACATGAGGAGTCACTCGGCCATATTTGTCTACTGAGAAGCAGATGATAAGACTTCCTGTTAAGAGTTCCTGTTAACTCACTACTTATAGTTATTACTTTGACTTCTTTTATTTTTAGTCTATGCTGCTCCAAATTGAAAGCAGAAACAGATAAAGTAAGAAGAAATAGATCAGCAGCTTGAGTTTCTCTCCCCTGACTGAGAGCAGCTCCAGCCTTCACATGGGTGAACAGATGTGTGAGGGGCTGGAGTGGCCCCGGCTGCAAGTGGGAAAGCCCTGAGAGTGGTCACTGCCCTGGTGTCAGAGCGACCCATAACAGCCCACAGTGCTGCACAGACTTGTCCCACCGCTTCTCTCAAAGAGGCATTGCTCTTTTGAACCAGTGCCAATGGAGGCTGGCCTAAGCTTTTGCAGCTGAACTGTTATAAACCGTGTGTTTGTGAGTGAGCACAGAAACTTTCCTCCGGCATTGTTTTCATCGTATCTCAGAGGTCCATATGAATGAAGTCTTTTAGACAAGAAGAGCTACAGGAGCAAGCAAAGTACGCTTGTGGCAAGGATTTATATGCGAGAAGACTATTGCAGAAAAAGAAGAACTGACGTCACACATAGGGCTGCCTCGGATAGTGCCTGAGGAAACACACTGAGTTGGTGGCGCCAAACGGTTTGCACCTTGTTTTCAATCAATATCTGGGACTGTTGAGGAGCTTTGTTTTGCACAAATAGTTTGCAAGGAGACTTCTCACTCAGTTGCTCTGTCTGACGCATTTAGTTACACATGCTGTATTGAGGAAAACAATCGAGATAGTTCATTGACTCTGTTATGTATGCTACAAATATTTCCCCTTGTTTAGTGCAACCACAACCACAGCAGTTGCAGTCTCTATATAGCAACAGCTCAACACAAAAACTCAGGCAGGTGGAGAACGGCTAAAGACGCCGAGGGTGACTACGGAAAATGGGAACTGTGAGGCATGTACTACCTGGGACTGATGCCAAATGCTGACAAAAGGCTTCACAGCACAGATCTGAGAGGAGCCTTTACTCATGTGCTGTGCAATGCTCAAGGAACTGTTGGGCAAACTCAAGATAAATCTGTCAAACTTGTTACAGGGCACTTTGTACAGTAAGTTAAGATTTCTGATTCCTCCTTCATTTAACTCTATTGGAATAGATTCTTCTGTTTGTTTCATGTTTGTTTGTGCCGTTTTTCAAACTGTGGTATTTATGTCTTTCCCACGACCCCAAATAAAGCTGAGATTTGAGTCAAAGTTTGTGACTTGCTGTGTCCCATCTCCTGTTGTCGTCTGTCCTCTTGGCAGTGCTCTCAAAGTGGGCAGGGACAGAGGAGGGCACGGCTGCTCTGGAGCCCCTGCCCATGTTCGAGTGGGGCTTCATGCTGGTTCACTTCTGAGCCTTTCTTCTCTCGTCTTGCAGGCGAAAGAGAAAGATGTGGAAGTGCCTTCTTGGGTCGTCTGTAACCCGTCTTTTTGCCCGCTGAAACCATGGCCTCATTTTGCATAGGTGACCAGTATCCGGATCTGTTTTAAATACATGTGTCCAGGTATTTAAAGGTTTTAATCTGTTTATATCTTATGATACATTCCTCTTTATACTTTCTTGTGCTTCAATTCAGTTTGGCTTTTTGATTCCACGCTGTACACACGTCTGCAATGATAGAACCAAACACGAGGCCTATTGTTCCTTCGTACATGTCTAACAAAGAAAAGTTTAAAACATTAACTCAAAATTGCGTAGACATGAAGATGAGTTGTGAATGGATATTTGGTTCGTACTTTAAAAAAATATATTTTTTACAGTTCTTTACTAAAACAACAGTGAACTGTGGTGAGGCCTGTCCTTGAATATAGAACAGTTTATTTTGCACACGTTACTGGCAAACTCAAAACATAAACGTGATTAATACAGCAAAGATCATAAAAAAATATTTCTTTCTTTCTCTCAACTTGGATGGGAGTTTGAATGTTGCATGATAACTGCTGTTTGAGGGGTGAGACTGGGAGCCTTGCCACAGCAATGGTTCACCACAAAATGAAAGACTAAATTTAAAATATGATAGTTTTTTTGTAATTAGCATGTGATGGTCCAACATAAATGCTGTATAAATGAGCAAATTAGAAACTTAACACAGTGTTTGTGTGCATCGCTAGTTTGTAAACCAGTATGAACCAGATTTGGTGATGCAAGCATTGTCCCATACATAAAGGGGCTTGTGTTGTAAAATTGCCCCAGTTTTTAACTCAGCAATTTTCTCTCATTGTTTCCTCATGACAAAAGTGCAAAAAAAACAATTTACATGGATTTATTTGTATTTACAGTGACATAATTGCCACCGTCCAGAGTGCTTTAGGTTGCCAGTGTAAACGTTTAGCTGGATGCCACACAGTGTGAAATTGTGTGGTTTGGTCTCTGCTGCAGTTGACTCAGCTTTTGGGAGTCTCTTTGGTGGTGTGCAGAGACAGCTTATGGTATACTGTACACAGAAGAAGAGTGAGGCCAGCGGAAGAATGGCCGTCCAGCCTTTCCTCCCCCCACCCCCACTCTCCTCACATGAACTCACTGTGCAGCCTGTTGACATGTTGTTTGGGAAGTCATATCCTCCGCTATTTGCGTTTCTCTCCTCCCCATAGTTAGAGTGACTTTGTGGTTACAGGATCAAAGTCTGCATTTTTGCATGTTGCTTTTATCTGACAATAAGGCATACACACATCCAGTGCTTCCTGTTTGTTAGCATGATAACTCACGGGTTATAAACAGACTGGTGCGGGCTATAAGTCATAAATCCATTCAAGCTCAAGCAGTTACTAACTATACAGTGGGTGTCCAGTGCCCCACAGCACACATTTTCTGCAAAGCATTGTAAACTACTTACTTAAGAGTTTGACTTGATGTCTATTTATTTCAAACATTTAGTATGTCCTAATACACCAACACTTAAAAGGAAGGGCTGATTCCTGCTAGTGGATACAAGGTATATGGAGATATGAGCCAATTCGTATATTGTAATAAATGAATGTGAAGTTTAGAATCTAAAGACCATAAAACCTATTTAAAGTCCATTTCTTAGCAGATGCGCATGCTACAACTGCACAACAAGCCAAGTTGCTTTAGTCAAGGGGAGAAACAATTAACTGCAATAACTGCGAATAGTCGACTATTAAAATAATCAGATTGTATCATTGAAGTTTTTATTATTATAACTGTTATCTGGACTATAGAGGCTATAAAACACATGCCAAAAGGTGCATTATTAAATCAAAATGTAAAAAAAAAAAAATAAACAATACACTTTATTGGTATTCTTTATACAGAAGCTATGTATCTCAAAAATCAAAACATACAACAAAAATAACAGTTTGACTAGTCGACTGCTAAAATAATCAATAGTTGCACGTCGTCACATTAAATGAAGGATCAAATAAGACTTAGGCCTTAAGGTTGGAAAAAAGTTATAAAATGGCATTGTGAGGGGTCAGTATAGATGTATGCCAGTGTTTATTAAACAGATCACAAAGATGACCGCTGCTCAACATATGGCGGAGGTCTGCTCAGAGACAATGAAGCTTTCTTTACCATAAGGAGTGGGCAGGCTCTGGTTGGAGCATATGTTTACCACCTTACAATATCACAGCCCTCTTTATGACATGGCACCGTCTCACTGCTCTTCCAAACTCTCTCCTCCCCCTTTGTGTCATACCCCTTTTTGTCTCATTTAGACTCTGCTTGGCACAAAGACAATGTCCATTCCCTGGCACCAAATGCTGGAATAAGATGCAACCTTAGGCCACACAATGGCCCCCGATTTCTGCTGATCAACATGGACCTCTGCCAACATGTCATGAGTATATTTGTTTGTTTGTTTCGCTTCTTGGCGCATAGACATTCCCTCATAATTTCTTTGATTTGACATTTCACTACTGGCTATGCTTACAACATATCAGGCTGAAAGCATGATTAAAATGTCTCATCAGCTGAATGTGGGCTGAAGTGAAATACTTTGCTTTTTTATGCAATGTGTTAATTAACTGATATATTCAAATTGAAATGCTAGTGTTTTTACAACAAAAGCCTCATAATAATATAATAATAAAAGAGATCAAGAGTGCATATGCCAATTAAATTTATCTGCACTTGGATCTGGCTCAAAGACTAAGTAGCATGCCCCTCAGCTGGATTGGGGTTGATACCATTTACTGTCTAATTATTTCAACATCTCAATCAGAGCTGTGACTCTCTGGTGCCCTCTTCATGTAACTCCACTGAGCTTGGCCTGACACCACAGGACCACACTATGCCAAAACATTTCAATCACGGCCGACATTAATTAGGCCAAAGAGGAATTCAAAATGGTAATGAACTGCCCTGCATCTTTTCAGCTACCACGGTTCACATGCTAATTTATGCAAAGAACCCAAACTTGACCACAGCACTGTCTGTGCTCACTCAGCTCTACCAGTCGTTGGCTTCTGCGCCCAGACAGTGCCGCTTGTTCCAGACTGTAGCTGGCATCATAAACATGCTACTCCTGCCAATGGACTTGAAGTGGCTTTCACACTAAACAAAGATGGCACTTTCCTCCTCTCAGCTTTTTACAGCATATAGACTAAAACCCAGACACATTCATCTATAATCCGCACTCCAGAGATTTTACACTTTACAGCTGTAGCATATGGATACAGAGAAAACAACAGAACACAAATGTTAGAATGTGGTGTCTGCTAAAGGGGAGGTAGATCAGATGATCATCATCATTGTGTTAAGACATGAAACTGAAGGAATTGGTCAGGCAACTCATATTTTTAATTTGACTCATCTTTGAAGTTCAAGCCTGGTCACTTTTGCCACATATCTGTACCTCATTCTCTAAAACAGAAAGACTTACAAGACAAGCTGCATTTCTAAGTCAGACCAAAGGGTGGGCATCATGATGACCTGCCAATCTGGAGCTCTCATTATTTAATAATTCAGTACTCTGCTGTTTAGTACATCTCTATACTAAAACACTTTGCCTTTCCCCACTCACTCACTTCTGTGTCTAGTTATCCTCTGAATGAGGTGCATTTAACAGTTTAAGTAGCAGATCTATATTGCTAGTGATATTAAAGTGGTGATACTGTGTAGAGCAAGACAACTAAGAACAGAATGTAAAAGTATAGAGACATGATTTGGATAAAAATAAAAACTGCAATGAGGTGGATTTAACAAATCACAGTTAGGTTCATACTGGAACAAGAATTATGAAAAGTTATTATTTTTTGCCCACAGGTGGACACACGTTACTCTCCTGACTGCTTTACTGCTGTCCTTAAGGCTGAGGTAGTAGATTGAATAGTTGTGGGGATCGTGTCCTCCCTCTGAGTTAACTATACAATCTACTGTCTTCCCTAAAGAGACGGATTCAACCACAGATGGAGAGCTGTGAAGATGAAATAAGTTTAACAGAAATGATTTTGAGCACTATTAATGCAGCCTGGAGTTGAGCCTAGCAAGGTGAGGTAGTAGGTTGTATAGTTTGTAGGATAAGGTTTGTCCTACTCAGGCGATAACTATACAGTCTATTACCTTCCTTGAAAGGAACAATGAGTGTCCGGAGAGCTCACTTTAAATAGTGCCTTTATGCCATCCTGTGGTCACTGACGAGCATAACATGGCTTTTTTTTTTCTATTTTATCATAAGTATTTATCATGTATTATCAGTCTTTTTTTTCACCAAATGCTTTATCATTACTGCAATGCACATTATTATTATTTATTATTATTATTATTATTGTTGTTGTTGTTATATAATAATAATAATAATAACAATAATAATAATAATAATAATAATATAATAATATATTTTCAGATGTAAAACTGTAGACTTGTAATTGAATAATTGTAATTAGAACTTTGTGCCATTGAAAAGAGCAGAGTTTATTATTTCAGAGTACAGACTGAACATGAGAAATGTCATAATATTTGTGTGGTTAACACTGTAAAATGTAGTACATACTGCTCTTTACATGAAACATAAAACTGAACTGAGACATTACACAGGTGAAATGAAACTACACACTTCAGTGGCATGCCCCCGAAATAAATCTTGAGTGTGATGTGAAATTACAATGTTGTACTGTTATTGATGGGTCTGTCTGTTTAAAAGATGTTCAACTGTGAAAACATGTTGTCAAGCAAGGACAATCGAGTAAATAATATATGAAAAAAACTGTACAATACATCTACCAGGCAAATGAATATAAAGTGGAAGATGCATTTATGTTGTCTCACCAATGTCTGCTTTACTATTGAGGTTGTAATCTGTTGTCTGGCTGTTCTCCAGCCCTTGTCTTTCCTCTCCACAAGATGTATATTTCTTCCAAAGTTTCAAATAGGCTGCTCTGATTTTTGGTACTTTAAAAGCATATACAATGGGATTCACAGCTGAATTTGCATGACTCAGCAGAATGCTAACGTATATAGCTGCTACAGGCACCAATTTTATCCCGCCAAAGTAAGCAATACAGTTAATAATGTTTAGAGGCAACCAGCATGCAGCAAACAAAAGCAAAACAAGAAAGAGCGAAGCTGCAAGTTGTCTCTCTTTTTTCATATACAGGTGGGATTGTGTCTGAACTCCATTCCCTGGTTTATTTCTCAGGTTTCTATGAATGGTCCAATATTTTAAAATACAGTATTATCATCACCAACAAAGGCATTAGTGTACAGAGGAAAAAAATAAAATAAACCATGTAAGACATGGGGATGACAGCAATGAACTGACAGAGAATAATGGAGTTGTTTGAGTGGGCCAGAGTTTCCTTGTTGTACCATCCAAACATGGGAGTGAAGCTGAGAGGGAACGCAACAAGCCAGCATCCAGCAACCACCAACCAGGAGTGTCTCTGAGTCACTGTTCTTTTGTATCTTAAAAAGATAAAATATATACATATATATATATAGTCATTTTGGAGCAAAAATATCAACCAAAGGGCAAACTGATAACATTGCAAATTTAAAGTTAGTCATATCATCTTTGAATACCTATGATCTGTACTGTCGTGTCTATATAGGTGCAATACACATTTTAAAGAACTTTGTGTAGAGATGCACTGATAACTGACAACCATTTCATTTCTAGCATTTCAGGGGTTTACTTTATGGGACAACTTTGAGCTTTAACTAGGAAAAATCAGCATATCAACAATAGTAATTTTTCAGCATAAAAACAAATACACTAATAGTCTATATAGTCAAAGAAAATGTCCAAAAAAGCTGCAACCAAACTGAGGTTACCTTATGGGGATGTAGACCCTGAGGTACCTGTCCACTGCTATAGCTGTGAGGCAGAGCACAGAGGCCAGTGTGAGGAGCAGGAGCACACAGCTGATAAACAGACACAGGCTGAAGGAGGTAGTGATGTGCCCATCTACCATCACTGCCAGAGGGACGACCACAGCCCCCACCAGAGCATCCGCCACACACAGGGAGAACAGCAGGCCGTAGGTGGGCTCCTGCTGCAGGCTCCCGCTGGACCAAAGAACCACCATCACTAGCAGGTTCCCCACACAACAGATCAGACCAATCAGACCCTCCGTCACAGTGTACACCATCTGACCTGGCTCCATTCTCTCTCACTCACTGGTAACAACTGAGGCTCAAGAGAAAAAAAGCCACTTCCAACATCCACCACTGTCTGTGCCTCAATATGGTGCACAGTACAACTTATATACTGCGATATATGAAGAAGGAAGTGTGACTTTATACCTTGTAAAGCACACTATGAGCAGCAACTTGTCAGCAGGATTTCTGAACAGCTTAGTCTGCACCTACCAGCTCAATACAACTATCTATCTATCTATCTATCTATATATATATATATATATATATATATATACATATATATACATACATACATACAATTTTATTTAATAAATAAATAAAATATATTTTTTTTTATGTTTTATAAATTTTATTTTTTTAAGCTCACCTGATAGCACAAGATGTATCAAAATCATTGCATGTTCTCTGCATGAATTTCTGTTGTTTCTCACCCATTTATTTCCTGAGAAAAAAATTTAATCAAATATAAAAAAATAAAAAATTGAATAAAGCACACGATATAAATACATATAGAATTTAAATGCTTGCTATAGTTTCATGTCATGTTTATTGCCCAAGATAGCAGTACAAATTTATTCTGTATGTGTAGATATTATCAGGGGGGTGTTGCTTCCTTTAGTTGCGGTGCATTTGTGGCAGTGCAGTGGCTCATTCATCAACACACATTTCCTCATATTGTAAGCTGAGTGCACATTTTGACTGTTCACTTAGCTAATAAATAGATGAAATGCAGTGGGGCTAATAATTACATCAAGTTCCTCTCCAAAACCATACACAGATGAGCCAAAGTACTGCAGGTTGGAGCAGAAAGCAAAGTCCCTCCCTCCATGTTTATAGCTCTACAGAATAGAGGGAGAGAGAGTAAAAGGATGCTGAAGACTGGTGCACTGGGACCACTCTGGGTAAGATGCTGGAGAAGTACGACTCGAAAGTCTTTACAATGGAGCGACAAGTCCTTTGAGTTTGGTATACTTTGGTTAAATACTAAAGGAGTAATTGATCTAACATCAAGAACAGCCATTTTTTCAAGCAACTTTTAGTGAATAACTGAAAAGCTGAGGTGAGCATGTCTTCCTCGCCCGGTATCCAGCCTCAGGAGTCCATGGATGTGGTCTACATCTCCATTGAGACAGCCATCGCCCTGGCCTCGGTGCTGGGGAACATCCTGGTGGTTCTGGTGGTATATGTGAACCGGGCGCTTCGGAACACCACATTCTTCTTCATCGTGTCTCTGGCTGTGGCTGATATTGCTGTGGGTCTTCTAGTCATTCCTCTGGCCATTGTCATCAGCCTGGGACTGAAGACTCAATTCTACACATGCCTTTTCCTCTCCTGTTTGCTCCTCATCATCACCCAGAGCTCCATCTTGTCTCTACTAGCCATTGCCATTGACCGATATCTACGAGTCAAGATTCCCACCAAGTATGTGTCATGTATCATTACTATCAGATTGCAATCAAATATTTATGACGGTATAATCAGAACATTTGTTTATGATCAGTTCAATTTGTAAGGGGATACTTGATGGGAAGTATTTCAGAGGGAGACAATCACTTAAATAAGATGAGAGGTGGAAATACATGGATGTACACATATACATGTGTATGGAGATTTAAACAGAGTGACTTGAGAGTGACAGAGTTAACTTGTAACAATCCATACAAGCTGCTTCCAAAATAATAAACAACACTAAAAGCAAATAGTCACAAGAATTCAACTAAGGAAAACTTGCTTACACTAGATCTGGATAGCCCTTAGGAACTATATATTGTGGCCAGGTTTAATGCAAATCAATGTCCTGGCCATCAAAAGCTTTTAAGGAAATTAAAATGTCTGTCTGCTTAAATAACTGACGTAGCAGTGAAGGGATTCTGTCAGCTACTTCCTACTTTCTGATGAGAAAGATTAAGATCTGAAACAAATTTACAAACACAATCTGGGGTTATTCTAATGCGCTGTTCTGGTTGTTTTCTATGCCAAGGTACAGCTCCGTAGTGACCCAGGAGAGGGCCTGGGCAGCTGTTGGCCTGTGTTGGGTGCTCTCTTTCCTAACGGGCATGGTGCCAATGACGGGCTGGAATAACCGTGATGCCCTAAATCCCTCCAGCGACATTCCCTGTACGTTTATGGGTGTCATGAGGATGGACTACATGGTGTATTTCAACTTCTTTGGATGGGTGGTGGTCCCACTGGTCATTATGATTTTTCTCTATGTGGAAATCTTTCGGGTGATAAAAAGGCAACTCAACAGCCGTGCTGAGGCCACCTGTGATGCAGAGAGATACTATCAGAAAGAGCTGAGGCTGGTCAAGTCTCTAGCTTTAGTGGTCTTCTTCTTCATCGTGTGCTGGATGCCAATACACATTATGAACTGCATCAGCTTCTTTTGCAAAGACTGCAAAATCCCTACAGTAGCCATGAATGTTGGCATTTTTATGTCCCATGTAAACTCAGCAGTCAATCCCATGGTTTATGCCTTTAGGATAAAGCGCTTCAGAGTTACATTAATTGAGATCACTAGCCGATGCATGTTATGCAGACGTACACAACCCACACCATGTGCTACAGGCACACCAGCTAATATAGAGAAATCCACTGGGAATTTATAGAACATGGCAGGCAGCCTATGATAACAAGGACAAAACATAATACATCAACACTAATGATAGCAGATAATATAAATATTTCAGCGGTACATTGAAAAATAACTGACTGTTAAACATATATATCAGTGGTCAATGGCCATAAAGCAACTCTTTAATACGCCTTTTTAGAGATGGGCATATTTTCAAAATGATAATGTCATGAACATTGTTTTGAGCATACACAATCGATATTCAAACCTGAATAAAAATCAAAATAAAATTAATGTAAACTTTAACAATTCTGCACTTCTTTAACGTTTGTCTGATACTTAAACCTCAACTAACACAATTCAAGAAGTATTTTAACAAATTTCTGTTGAAGTGACATAATATTGTCTGAAAAGTTATTAGATTACCAAAAAATCAAGATATCCATTTCAGACAGTATTGCTTAATCCTTACTATTACAAAATACTGTATATTATATTATTACTGTAAGTATATGTACCAACCATGTGTTTGATATTGGCTAACTAACATGCACTGATAACTCAGAGAGGCTGAAATTCTGCCAAGTCCAGACTGTGTACAAAGCAGCAATGAAGATTTAGTAAAGCTAAAGAAGATTTACTGAGCAAAATCAATAATGGGAAAGTGTTGGGTGTTTGTTTCCAAGAAATATTTTTCATTCTATAAAAGGTCTACCTGCGCTGTGCATCCATAAAGGAAATGAAACAAAATGGGTGGATACATAAAAAACATGACCATTTGATTGGTTTAATTTAATATGTCAGTGGAAGTACAGTGAGTAGGCTGTGAAGCACTGGGCTGCAGTAATTCATTCCAACTTTACTAAAGAGGCTATTAAAAGTACTGCTTTGTCATCACATCTCCCACATAATTTCTGCCTGGGTCTAGTACATGCTTGAATTATTCCCACATAATGTCATATGAATCAATTTATGTCATATCTGTCATTTATCAACAATGCTGCTCAGGACGTTTGACAGATTATTTAAAGGTGCTCTATGTATATTTTCTAGAGTAGGGCCCACCATTGTCTCCATGGACATGTTATGGCTTTGTCTTTGTGAAATTTCCTGCAGTGTGGCATTAAACCATACTATTTTGCATTTGTTTAATTGTTTTTATTGCTCAAACCTTATCGAGGTGGGTGAATTTAATGCAATTTTTGGAACATTCTAAACAAAGCAATGGAGGCAAACAGACTGTGGACTCCTCTCTAGGAAAGTTACAAAGTGCACATTTAACATAAGAAATGCTCTGAATATGCTCTAGTAGTCCTTGGAAAGACACCAGTGCATGTTGCCATCTGTCACCTGTATTCTTATGTAGGATTTGAATGTGCTAAGCATTGTCTAATCCTCTGCCTGTGTCTTAGTGAGGTAGTTAACAATTATCACACTGCAGGGCAGAGCTGTGCTGAAGCCTGGACACTGCACAGACAAATGCTTCTTTATATTAAGCACTTTATCTTTTCCTCATAAGAATATCTCGCCTCCTTAAGGTAAAACTGGTACTGAACTTATGTCTGTATAGAATAGTGTCTAATATGCTGTGATAGTTATCTAATTTTGGACTTTATCTGCAGAGTGTTTCCGTTTGAGCATCACAGCAGCACAAATGGCAGAAACTGATGGAACCACAGAAGTCCAGGACATGGAAAACCCAGAGGAAGTGTTGGATGACGAACAAGCAGCTTTGCTACAGTTTAGTAAATATATTGAAATGCGGCGCTCACTTCCATGGGAGCAGTGGACATTTAGGGAGAAAATAAATTTTTACCTTGACCGGATTTTTCTAGGGTTGTTGATTGTTTTTGTAATTGTTGCCTTGTGTGAATTTGTTTACAAAATGTGGTATGTGACCAATGTGAAAAAGATTACGGAGTTTGTTGTAGACTCCTTAGTGTTTGTGTTTGAATGGCTTTTCAAACAGGACAAACAAGAGGAGCTCATAGAATTGTAGTGCCCCATAGTATTACTTTTTTTTCCCCTTTTAGGTTACAGGTTATTTAAAGTAACATGTTGTGAAGCATATTAGTAAACAACACTTTTTGAGGGATGAATAAAATAATAATAATAAAATGAATTAATAACCTAATTGATTCACGTGCATTTATTTCAATTCTTATTCAGAAACGGGGTTCGCTTTACATTGGAGAGGCAAGACAGTCAGAATGTAAACAGGAATACCGATTATTGTGTGATATATTAATGGGACTTTCTTTATAAAGACTGATAGCAACACTACTACAGTGTAAAAAAAAATCTCTATTTTCTGACAACAATACCTTTGATCAATTTAACTAATAATACTTACAACCAGCAGGGTTTAGTGTAGATATAGGATGTGGAGGTGAGGCTTGAATATGAAGAACTTCCATGGGCATGACGCACGCGCCAAAATAACATCCATAAAGGGGGCATGAGTTTGACAGCTGCTTGAGGCAGGTCCGCCCCATCTCTGTTTACTTGTCTCCTAAAAGCCACACTCGATTCCTCCGGTGTAGATAGACCATACAGAGAGCCAATAGAGAAGAGGGCAAGACATTTTCTATTGGCTCTCCCTTAGTGGGTGGGATTTTAAGGTGAGGAATCAAGGAAGCAAGTGAACAGAAATTAGTAGCACCCGTGGCGCCCGTTGTCTCGTTGTCTAAATCCCCGGATATTCCTTCTTCTACTTCCGGATTTCTAGCGTGACCGACGTTTCGTGTCTGCAAAGACTTAAAGTAAGTCAAAAAAATATGAGTTCTGAGCAAATTCCCGTGTATTTGGCAGAACACAATGTATAAACCAGCCACGTACTCTAGTTTGGAATTTCGATTGTTATTTTTTTTAGCTTTCTGAAGATGTATTTTGTTGGCCAAAAGTGGAGGTCTGGCAGACATGAAGCGCCATGCTGTTTTCGTTCGCATGGAGTACTTAGATTTTATTTTCATGTAATTGTTTTTTCCTTTCTAAAAATGTAAACTGTAATAATTCAAATCTTATTATGTAGTTCCTCATAACCAGGCAATGTAGCTCACCAGTAGTCTTGTTTTTATATCTTAAGGAACCACATTGCTTTAGCGCTCTCCAGTGACGATTCAGAAGCGCACACACGATGACAATGATAAATGGTCTTAATCCGTCACTACGGATTAAAGTTATTTTAGTTCAGGTTTTTTGTTTGTATAATACGCTTGCTTATTGCTGTTTATGTTGCAGAATGCGTTACGTGGCCGCTTACCTCCTGGCTGCTCTCGGTGGAAACACCAGCCCCTCCGCAAAGGACATCAAGGCTATTCTGGGCAGTGTGGGAATCGAGGCCGATGATGAACGCCTGAACAAGGTACAAACATACTCATACACACACCTATTGTTAATGTTCTGGTCAAATAATGGTGGTGTTGTATGCTTTTAGGTCGTAAGTGAGTTAAATGGAAAGGACATAAATGAAGTCATGAACTCTGGTAAATGGAATGGAAGTCACAATGAATAAACCTTTTTGTTGTTGTAAATTTACAGTTATCAATGAATGCATTCAATTTCAGGCCTCTCCAAGTTGGCCTCTGTACCAGCAGGTGGTGCTGTGGCGGCTCCTGCCGCTGCTGCTGCTGGTGCCGCTGGAGCTGGGGCTGCACCTGCTGCTGGTATGTACACTCAGATTCACTGACCTTTACTATTAATGTATTGCGGCAAAGTATTAACTTAAACTATACTCTTTAGCGGAAGAGAAAAAGGAAGAGAAGAAAGAGGAATCTGAGGAGTCTGATGAAGATATGGGATTCGGACTCTTTGATTAATCTTCCCCTCTTTGTTTTAAAAGAAATAAAAATGTAAAATGTTGCAACTTTGCTGTAAAGTTCTCTTTTATAACATCTTCAACCTTGCTGCCCTTCTATTGACATTTAAGAATATAGGATTTGGGTAAATATTTAAGTAAAATGTAAGTGTTCAAGTGTTTTGGTCTCCCTCAGTTTATGAACTGGAGAAACAGACCCAAAGTCTAAAACTGCACAGGTAACTGCTTTAGAATAGTGGTCTGTAAAGATCGACTGATATGGGTATTTTAACAGCTTATACCAGTTACTTAGAATCCAAAGCGGCCCAAAAGCTGTTATTTTTGAGCTACTATGTAGAGTGTTTTTTTTTTTTTTTTTTTTTAACCACAAACCGATGAGGGAACTGTAGATACATTTTGTGCAATTTTCTTTTCTTGTGAAAGTTGGTGCTTTTAGGCAGCAGATTGGCCAAAATGTGATGGTGCTGGAGATTTAAAGACGAGAGCTGATACACTTAAAAGTCCAAATATCAGCCCAATATATCGATCTATTGCAACTGGTCTGCCGACCGCTCTGCTTCAGATTTGTGGACCAATGCTCCACCTATTCATTTACTGAATTTTTCAGTCTGCTATTTAATGTGTATAGCTGGTTTTCTAGAGTAAAACAGACAATTTTGCACTCATTCTTGCAAATGAAGTTTTATCAATTACTTTGCAAAAAATTTTGTTTCTCTTTGTACTTTCCAAGAGCTTATCTGTGTATTGACTCAGAAGTTTTGGTTCAAGATGGGAAGACTCGAGAGACTACAGGTGCTAAGGATAATGGATCACATGGTGGTGAGTCAGACATGAGGGGAGGGGGGCAAGGATCACTGAGAGCCAAGTAGTTGTAAATTCTTTAACTGGTAACATTTTAAGGGCATCTACAATGTATTGGCCAACAAAAAAATCTGCGTTGAATTAATAGTTCAGTTAACCCCACAATTCAAAGTGATTTTCTGTTCTGAGGTTTAATACAGGACAAATAAACACAGATTTTTACCAGACCCATCACTGGATATCACTTATTTTTTCTGCCTGATGTGACTATTCACAGACACAGATCTTAAAGATATGCTAAATGAAATGTCCATTCAAACAAACAAATGTAATTACCAGTTTATTTTAAATAAATTATAAATGAATGCCCGCATTCATGAACACACAATAGTGACATCACAGTTTAGTTTTTTCAATCCCTCATTTGTAAACAAATATAAAACAATATTGCACATTAATTGTATCTTTTCTCAATAAAATCCAACTCCTGTAGTGTTCTCATAATGACATTCAGTGTTAAAACGTCTCTGAGTTAGTTTCAGAAACTGTGAACTCTACATACTGAAAAGTCACCCAATGCTTTTTGTCATTATCACTAGAAGTCCACAAAGGCAACCTAAGTGGTTTCTAGCAAACATTTCCATAAAAGGTTATACAAACAGTCAACAGAAAGTTCACTTTTTAATAATAAGCTATCTCGTGTAGCAGCGTTTCAGTCATCACAGTCAGACCACGGATGATCCGAACATGCCTGGATAAAATGTAAAAATAGGCTAAATCAAATCTTGCACAACAAATACTGATTTAATGTAATGTGTGTATGTTTTTCATTTTACCTGTCTATATTCAAATCTGTCCTGTAGATAACGGTTCCCGAGGCCAGTAATGTGACCAATGTTTTGTCTGGAGAGCCCAGCTATTCTGGCTGTGAAGTCCAGGGTGAAGGCCAGCTTGACCAGTTCAGGAGCAGTGGGAGGAACTGTTAGCGGATTCTGGACAGGAGAGGCCTCGTTTTCAAGGTATGCGTCTGCTAATCTTTGGAAAGAGGAATATGACATCTTGTGGAAGAAGTTGCTCAATGTGGGGTTATGTTTAATCTAGAGAACAAAAGTGAAAGCAACATGGCACTAGTCATTCATCCATCTGGGAAAGTCTGCTATAATGAGCTCACACCTCTGTCCATTCTTGTAAGCATAAACAAATATAGTAAATAAATGTACTGTATCTTTAAATAACCACAGTCACATGCTATCACATACTGTGCTGCCTGACCTGACATGTGATTAGCATGCCTTATACAGACAGCACAATTTGGGGCATGTTGAAACACTTTTACATCAGGTAAAGGATTATATATAAGTGATCCTTAAGTATAGCATTTTATGTATAAATGAATACCCACCTTAATATCAATAAGATCTCCCTGTTCTTTTGTCAAAGCAATGATTCTGTTGATAATGTCATCTAAGATAAAATGTGAAAATGACACAGAGATTATAAATGTGGACCAGAATGCATAGTGTTATATTAAAAAAAAAAAAAAACATGAACTACTCCCTTATGCTTACCATCTGTGAGAAGTTTTGTTTCCTCATTTACTTTGACCTCGTGAACAATTTTCTCAAGTTCCTCTGACACCTTTTCATAGTATGAGTATGTTGGTTCAACACTCATAACAGCTGCACAACAAACACACTTTAGTATATTTATGTTATTTAAATGTCTTTCTTCTTTGTACGAAAATAAAATACCTTCAACTGATATGTCATCTGGATTGACCTCTTCAAGTTTATTGGATTTCAGCTGTGACAATCGTCTAGAGAGACGTTTTTTCACAGTTCGTCGCTTTGTAGACTTTCTCCTTGTTACACTGGCAGCTGTTGCAGTGGGCAGGCAAGTGGGCACTGCCTCAAAGGCCTCATCATTGGTGCTGGTTAGAGGAACCTCTGTCGGATTCTCCTTTTCATCATCTTTCTCATCAGCATCCTTCCTAGAGAAAATTTCCAAAAAACTTTTCCACAGTGATGGCTTTTTGAATTTTTTTGATTTTTTCAGGGTATTTTTTTCCTTTTCTTCTGGAATTGTCTCTGACAGATTTGCTTGAGGTTCAACACCAGCAAAAGTACCTATTTCACTGTCAGCTAATCCTTCAGAAACGTGAATAGATGGGTCACTGGAGTGTCGCCTCTGCCTTTGGGGCATTGTCACCCATTTAGCCTTCCTCTCAGCCCTCTCTGGGGCACCATCATTTAGACTCAGGCTGCGCTTCACATACACCTCCAGCAGACGAATGGTGTCTTTGTGGGGCACAAAGATCAGCTGGCTATTGTTATTGAGCCTATGTTTGTCACACTGTGTATCCATGATCTAAGAGCTGCAAGGAAAGAAACCTACATTCAGTAAAATGAAGACATACAGCACAAGCAAAACTAACTGGAAGCTTAGTTAGTCCAACAGTAAGGCTTCTTTAAAGTCGAAAGTTATTTATGTTGCTTTAAAACTAACTGATAATAGGCATAATGAGAATGATGAGAAATTAGGACTGTTGCTATAGTGATTAGGCTAACAATTCAACACAAATATTATAGGCTTTCTTTTGAATGAGGAAGAAGTCATGTATAGTTAGAAGCTGAAACCTACGAATAGGCTAAAAACTTAAAAATGGAGGAAATGTCTGAGTACCAGTTCGGCAACACTCACCTCGCCTTCTCTCACAGCGAAGGACCATACAAATCTTCCGTGTCAAAACACCGGAGACTGATTCGTTGAACGTAAAATGTTCCGTGGCAACTGAGCGCAGAGTAATAAGGGTGAGGAAGGGATTCTCCCGAGAGAGATCATACCGTCATACCCCACCCATGTTTGGCCACGTCTCTTCACCTGCCGGAACGGGGGCGGACTACGGGGAAAAGTGCACCTTTCTTCCTGGTTTGCAGCTGAAACGTGAAGGTGAGACACACGTCAGGCTGCAGTTGTTTACGGTTTCACCACACCTCTATTTTCCAAATGTAAAACTAGACTTCACAGCACAACCAAAAAAAAAAAAAAATTTTTTGCCAGAGAATATAAATGCTTTTAATGATGTGTGAAAGGCAAATTAAATAATAATAATAATAATAATAATAATAATAATAATAATAATAATAATAAATACATAACTAAATATATACATAGCCTACATGCCTACATACAAACTTTACCCAGAGTATTAGTACATATAAACAATCAAATCAATATAGAAAAAAATAGAAAAAGTTACATAGATACAGTACTGCACGAGCTTGCAAACAAGTTCAAAGTTTTGTTTTTCTTTTATGGTTTTGTTATCTGGTATTGTAACTAGGAAAGGCAGTTAACAGCAGTAAAGGATGTGTCCATAGTTTTTATGACTTATCAATTATTAATCTAACAACAAATGGAAATTGAAACTTAATATTTGATCAGATTTTTGAGTAAATTAAGATCAACTTATAAAGAAACTGACTGATTTATATAATTTCAAGGCAATAAGATAGCCAGAATATTAAGAATACCTTGATTCAAAATAATATCTTTAGTGTGTCTCTTTCAATTCACCACCTTGAGTTCCAACATTTAGAAAACATCTTTTTTATTTGTTTCCTGTATGTGTAAAACCATAGCTCAAGATAAGTAGTAACAGTAACAGCAGTTTTATGAAGTATTATAACGATTTATGGTGTTTATTGCTGGAATCACTGAAATGCATGTTGCAATTAGATTGAATGAAAAAGAGATTCATCGTAATAATTTTTTATGATGTAACAAGGAAGAACAATCCTATAACTCAAATTATGCAATGTTATGTAGCACAGCACACCTTCACACGGTAAAGAGAAAAAGTTCATCAAATTGAATCATGATCATGTGCCCATATAATCTTTCAGTTGTACTGGTAGGATCCATACCAAAGAAAAATTCATTTCTGTCATTCAGAGAAAACCTTTGCCCAGATGTAAACGTCTACTAAAATCAGAAGCACAACACACACACACACAAAAAAAGCACAGCTTACAGAGAAAAATTTAAATATGTTTATATGTATATATTGCATCAAGTTTCGTCCACTCATTTTATTTTATTTTTTATGTGACAGCACATGTGTTCAACAAACAACTAGTAAATACGTAAATATGCCAGATGTAGCTCAGAGCAAGATGTCATAGGCATTTTATGCTTTATAAACATGCACCAACCAAACATGCACAGAATCATAGAAACCTGCAAGTTGGGTGATGTAGTAACCCACATAATCCACAAGAGGGCAGGCTTTACGTAATTAATATAATATTGGCTAAACCTCCAGTTGGTTCCCTCCCCCTTGTGGTGAAAGCATTTACAGAACAGAGCGCGGGTGAAAGCAGATCAGCGCCAGCCTTCAGTTTTTATATTTGGAACCTAAACTGTGAGGTTTGTTCCAGCAGCAGACCTAAACTCTGTCCTGTATGACAGAACGTTCAATGTTGTTTAACAGGAAATCCAAGGCAATTACTGCTTTATAGGTTTCATACAAATTACATTGGCACTGGTAAGACTTGATATTGGACAAGATCCCATAAACATTTCTGTAAAGGGTGTCATAAGGGTAATTATCCATGTCCCATTATCCAGATTTATCAACCTTTACAAATAAGTAAGAAATACTTTGTTACTTGTCAAGTCTAATTGGTCTTTGTCTCAAATGTAAAAAGCTACGGCACTGAGCCTGCTCCCAGGTGATACTTCAGGTCACCTTCTTCATTTTTCATGGGTGCTAAGCAGGACAAATGTGAGACTCACATTTCTTCCCGCAAGGTCTGGTCATTGACCTGGAGGGCTGGCGCACTGCACCGAGCACTCGCCACACTCCTACCTGTCATAAATCTCTTTCTGCTTGAATCATTATGGGCTGCTATATACATACTTTCCTTACAGTGATGAATGGAACTTTGCACCATTTTCAGGAAAAATACAATACCTTATTAAATATCAACATTCAAAGTTATAAATTATCTTTGCATACAATATAACCTTAAGCCCAAAAGATTTGCCAGTTATTAATCATTGTGCATGGACATAGCTTTTTAACAGTGGTCATTGCAATTCTGTCTTAAATCGGGAGTGAATTATTAAACAGGACCAAAATGTCACTTAAATAATTGAAAAGTTTTAGGGACCAATCTCCTTAATGAAGTCTGTCAATATAAGGATTACATGAAATTACACTAAAACAATAAAAGAGGCTTTGCTCAACTTGAACATCAACTGGTTAAAACCTATTTTTAAAAAATGAAAAGTCAGCTACCTAAACTTATAATGTAACAATAACAATGTGTAGGGAAAAAAGTCCTATTAAGAAAAGTGTTGTATAATTTACACACAATTACTCTCACACTAATGGCACTAAACACATATAGCATTTTTATATCCATAAAAACTATTATTTTATTGATAAAAAAATGCTCTGCCTTTTAAGTGTGTATAAGGAGTTTCTTGTCACCCTCCCTTCTGTGCTGTATTGAAATAGCAGATGGACGACCTTGCTTGTATGCATTCAAAATATACTGTGCTGCTTGTTTTCTTAAATATTGCTTTTGGGGGCACAATCTCATCATATAAGGAACTTTTAGTTAATAATGTGCTATAAAAGCAAAACCAAAGCTGTTTAAATGTAATGGATCAGCAGGAGCACACACCACAAAACCTAGGGCCCAAGTAATAGGTGAGAAACAAGCTTAATCAATATTTAATCTATGGGGAAGTCTTAACCATCCATTCAAGACTACATCAGCACCAAACAGCACTTTAATAACAACAATAATTTGGAAAAGAAACATTGAACCAGCCCAACATAAAACTGACTGGAAGAAATTTGAGCCCATACAGACATTTAACGCAAACTGACCTGATCCACTTGTCCTCTGGGGGGACAACATGCTGTCTGTGCATGTCTAACTTTTGGCTTATGAGTCTGCTGACAAAACAGTAACTCAATCTACTGATATGGGTCCTGCTGATACGATGAGGTTCGCCTGGTGTTTTGGGCTTGAGTTTTGTATCGACTTAGGGACAGACATGGTTATTTTTAGCTAGTTTATGGGATTTGAGTCACACTGATCGACCCATCTGCTGCTCAGAGAAAGGCTTTTCTTTGGGCGATCCTTTATCAAAGAGGCAATGGATGTGATCTCTTCGTAGAACACCTACTGAATAATAGATGACAACTGCGCATTGGCTTTGACCTTTTGAGATCCACCTGTCTGCCCAATGTTAAAAAGCGATCAGAGCTTGTCCATGAGATATCACTACGATCAGTGATCAGCAGGCCAGAAGGGTGGCCCAGTGACCTGAACGTTAACTAGTGACAAGTTGCACTGAGCTGCGCAGACTTCACACCAGTGAAGTACTTAAACAACTGACCAGAGACAAACTATAAACTGCTTTTTGGGATGAATGAAAATGTAAAACATGAACTGTAACCTACAGCTTTACATACACAAGTTATACACAAATTTATCTCAGCAGCTTATAACTTTAAAGGTCCCACATTTTACAAAATGTACTCTTTTTAGCCATGTTAGAATGTTGTTACCTCATCAGAAACATAACCAGAGCTGTGCTGTGTTTCATTCACTCAAGGAATCCTGCAATATTAGTCTGTCTTTTTTTCTTTTTTTTTTTTTTATCTTTCAGTTGAGATTTCCACAGTAAATTTCCAATATTTTATGGTGTACAGAGAATTGTAGTTTCAAAAAGACTAAAACAATAACTGTTGCTTCAAAGTTTAAAAATGACAGGGCTGCAAATTCGAGTATGAAATATAAAATTAAAGTGTGCTTCCTGTGTTACCATTTGATGACATCACAATGGGGAACTGAGTGTTTTCAGACTGGAGAATGCTGTTCAAATTTTTAGGATTTGTATGCTGAATGTGTGAATGAAACAAAATACAACTCCAAGTATGTTTGTGATGGGGATAAGATAAAAAAATAGCATAATATAGGGCCTTTAAAGCACAGAAGCAGAAGGACTGCAGTGAATTTAATTAAGCACTTGCTATTCACACAAGTTCTGCCAACCTATGAGTAGGCAGTAACTGTGTAAAAAGTCGATTAATCGCACCACATTACTTGTGTGCTAAAACAACACCGCTTCTGGGAATACCTCTTTTTACAACAAAAGTAAAGTAGCAGGTAATAATGTACATTTCACTGATGTATTTTGTTTTGTGTATTGTTTTTTTTTGTTTGTTTGTTTGTTTTGCATACAGCGTGGAAATTATTATATTCTACTTACAGTAATCTGCTTGTAGATACAGGTTATATCCCCTTTATATTAATGTCTATAAAGGTAATGTTTTGTTTTAAATGCTTTGATTTGATTATTCATCTGAGTATATGTTAAAACACACTGAACAATATAAGCCTAGAAAAGGGGCAGGTGAGTCAGGAATGCCACCACAACATCAGTATCAGAGCAGAAATGTGTTAATAGCAGCTCACAAGAGGCGATAATGAATATTCAGACCCCAAGTCACACACTGCTCACACATAGTTTTTAGTACTATTATTGTCAAACAGAACATCACTTTAGTAGGTACAGTCTATCACATTTAACCAGGGAAATGAAGTGACTGGGGATGCCTGATGGAGTTTGCATATGTCTTTATTGAAAGGCACTCTTAACAGATCATAGCAAATGTTACCTTTTGTACATTATTGACACATACAGTAACAGTCCTCAAAACATGAAGTGCTTTGTAACTCACTAAAGTGCTAATTTCATTCCAATGCAGTTTACATTCAGAAAATTATTGCTGGTTTTCAGGTGACGTCACAACATTCTATTGGCCTAAAGTGGTTATTTCAGATAGGGAGCAGGTAAACTGTATATATATGCTGTGGAGAGTTTATGATATAGTACAGAGAGATGGTTCGTTTAATATAGATTATCCATTTTTTTTAGGTTTACATTTGATATAGTTTAAATGAACACTGTAATTAATAAGCCACCAGAAAAACACAGCTTCCTGCCCCTCACCTGAGTGTGTTAATACATCATCACATTCTAGATTCTGAAAACAACCAAAAAGCCTTCAAGTTTTCATCCAGATAATATTATTATTATTGCCATTAATATTATTGCATATCATACGATAATCAAAGGCAACGGCTGAGGTACTACTATATTTTTACAGTACACAAGCTGTATTCATGTATAATAAAGTCACATACAGTACATTCTCAAGGCTGAAATGAAGCATGCATATATAGAACCATATTTTCTCATAAGACACATAAATATTTTGTTTATATCCATTTTAAATATTGGCCTTTCTTTTTGCATAAAAATTATTACTATAACGATTAAAATATCATCAAATACGAAGTACATTACATATTTTAAAAGTCCTTATAGTTGATGCTAAATTCCCTTCGGCACAGAATGCCATGCAATTCAAATGAGTGATGAGTACATACCATCCAAGACAAGTTCTGTCTTAGCCCATTTTTAACCCTTCAAGTGCTTTCTCAAAATTACATTCTGTCATTTTCAAGTCTCTTGAATAAAAGAGGAGCACATCATATATTTAGTGACATTTAAATAATGGTAATTTTAAAAATATATTTCTTTGTTTATTCCCAACACCAACTAATATTAATCTTCAAAGTGCTCATTATGTAATTGAAAATATACATTTTAGTGCAGTTTGTTGATATTGTTTTAAAGGGTAAATTCACATTTTGTTAATGGGTTATTGATGTAGGTTTCATAAATATTAATAATTAAATTTTAAATAATGACATGTTTCACTCAACAGCCGCATGCCTGTGCATGCTAAACAGTTTTTAGTTTCATTTTCTACTTTGCAGCCTATCTACAAGATTAACAGCCGACGTGCTAACATGCCAGCTATTCATCACCTAGATACTGTTACGCTGCGTCATATGGGGAGCTGCTGCGAGCTGACGGTTCACTGCTATAGATCTGCTGAGAAGACAATGTTTGTGCATTGACTTACACTGGACAGCGTTCTTGCCCTTGACACTACCTTGCAATGGCTGATTATGATGAAGAGAAGAGTACCATTGGACTATGCTGTAATGTGAACTATACAAATATTTAAGTTTAAATGCTTCAGTTTTCTTCAGTCATCTTGTTTTTAAACTACTGCATCACTCTCAGATTTGTCTTTGATATGTACTCTATTCAATTTTCTCATTTCAAACTGCTCCAGATGAAGATGATAATGAAACTTCACATACCACCCCAGGTTTGACATTTTCAAGTTGTGTTAAATGCACTTTGACACATCCACAAGAAGACAGACAACTTGTGTAAGGCGGCCCCACCACACAGTGCCTATTAATACTGTCATCTTATGCACTAATTCACCACCTGTATAAAACATAAATAATAAAATATTTATAATTATGATTTTAATATTCATTATAAATTAAGTTGTCTCTGCATCAGTGCATACCATTCTTCTCATTCTGCCATGTCCCATTACTTTTACTGAGTGAAGGCGTGCTCCCATACTTATTTGCAGCTGATGATTTTTGAGCTGCCTCAGCGGCAGCATCCATCATCTGTTTCTCCTCCTGCTCAGTCTCTCGATGGTAAAAATAGTTAAAGTTGGAGACGATGACTGGGACGGGCAGGGCAATGGTCAGAACACCAGCAATGGCACACAGAGTACCAACCATTTTGCCCCCCATTGTAATTGGGCACATGTCTCCATATCCTACTGTGGTCATTGTTACCACCGCCCACCAGAAGCCATCAGGGATGCTCACAAACTGTGTCTGAGGTTCATCCACTTCTGCAAAGTAGATGGCACTTGAGAACAAGATGACTCCTATAAAAAGGAAGAAGATAAGAAGCCCCAATTCCCTCATACTGGCTTTCAAGGTCTGTCCCAAGATCTGAAGTCCTTTTGAGTGGCGCGAGAGCTTAAAAATGCGAAAAACTCTCACAAGCCTGATTATCCGAATAAAGGCTAATGACATGTTTTGATTGGAGTTTCCATCATCATCTTCAGGGGGTGCTGCCAGCTCAGTTCCCAGTGTTACAAAATAAGGAATTATTGATACTATGTCAATAATGTTCATAATATTATTGAAAAAATCACTTTTGCTGGGGCAAACCACGAAACGGACACCCACTTCAAAGCAAAACCAAATGATGCAAATGGTCTCCACAATAAAAAATGGATCTGTGATAAATGCCATTATGTCTTTGGGTTGTGTGGCAGCGCTGTCCTGAGTCCCATTGTCAAAGTGCGCAACACTTGCGGCGGTGTCAGTGTCCTCTCTGAACTCTGGGAGAGTCTCCAGGCAAAAGATGAAAATAGAGATAACGATTACAAATACAGAGACGAGAGCCACTGATCTGGCTGCACTGGAGCTTTCGGGGTATTCAAACAACAGCCAGAACTGTCGTTTGAGTTCATTGGTAGGCAAAAGAACTTCGGGCTCCTTGATAAATCCCTCATCTTCTCTGAACTGCTCCATGGCCTCATGACCCAGCTCATAGAAAAGTATTTCATTTGCAAAAACATCTAAAGGAACATTTGCCGGTCTCCGGAGTCTGCCTCCGGATTGATAGTAGTAAAGAATGCCATCAAAAGATGGGCGGTTTCTGTCAAAAAAGTACTCATTTCTCATTGGGTCAAAGTAGCTTATCCTCTTCATCGGGTCACCAAGAAGTGTTTCTGGAAACTTATTTAGTGTGCTGAGCTGAGTCTCAAACATGAGGCCTGAGATATTGATAACAACTTTCTCATCTCTTTCTTCTAAGCAGCGTTTGTCAAAGAGATCCTCATTCTCATAGCAGTCTTTGACCATTTTACTAAAGACGCTGTCTGTGGGAGACTCACTGTTAATGAGGAGCTTCAGATTGGAAATCAGACTGCCACTGCTGGAGTTTGCTTTGGTGGTCACAGTTGTAGGGGAGGTCGGGGACAGCCCCTCGTGTCCAGACAAATGCCGCCTTCTCCCTCTTAGCGGCGACTGATGAGGTGATGAAAGACGATGTGTAAGGAGATTCTGATCCGGTGCCTCTGAGGTGGGTGAGGTCGGGTATCCAGAGTCACTTGGGTCACCCAGGTTGATACCCACATCATCCATGTTTTCAAAATTAACGAGAGGCACCTCCATTGTTTGTGTTGTTGCTAGTCACAGCTCTGTCTGTCACCTTGGAGACACTTATCCCACTCCGAAATGTCTTTCCAAGCCTCTCTCTTCGCCGTAATCATTCAGGCTGATGTCTGCGGCTTTTACTCTCGGTCCAGTGGGCAGTCTATTTAGGAAAAAAAGCAAACTTGTCTTAAATGGTGCAGTTTTGTCAGTTAAGACATTTGTCAGCTACTGTTTGCATCAGCACGGAAGCAGCCATCTGATACTGTGCTTGTACAGTTTTTTCGAGATTTTTGTTGCATGGCCTACACAAAATCCAAACTCTGCAAATCCAACTGAGAGTGCTTAGACCATAAAGATACAAGTATCACTGAAAATGTGCAACACATTCAGAGTGCATTGGTTTCTTACAGAAATTGACATTAAATGTATCATTCTCACTAATTGTTTGAGTGTGTCTAAATACACACTTAGGTAATTTGGCCCAGTCTTGTTGTGCGTAGTCTTGCAGCGTCACATTTACTTTATCTCTAAGTAGCTGCTTATCATTCCATTTGTCTGGTTCAGACAGGTAACCATACCCTGCCACACGCTTTTAAGCCACAACCTCTGTGTCCACTTGACACCACGGGCCCTGCGCACATTGAAAGACTCATCTGGTTTTAATTCCACTGTTGTACTTGTGCATTGTCGCATAAAAGTCCCTAGGATTAAGATTTCATAATTTCTTTATGAGGATACCATGGCAGGGTTTATGCTAAAATGTCTAATTGATTCTGCTTAGTCAGCAAGACAAAGGGACATTGTAAAAAGTAGAGGAAACTGTACCAGTAAGTTTGTGCATAGAGCTTGGACTGACATTTACAAAAAATAAAAAATAAAAAATTGGAGCTAATGACCTTTCTATTCACCTCAATGACAAAATGTGATGTAGCAAGTAAAACAACTAAGTAGGAAGCATAGAAACACACACAAAAAACTGACCACATAAAATAGTATTTTGAAGTTTAAATCCGTGTGGGGTCTGCAGCACTCACCATGTCCCCGGCTCTTTACTCTTCTTGGCAGCTTCACGCTGTTTTCCCTTCTTTCCTTCAACCTCTCTCATCCAGACTCACAATCAAGAGTGACTCTAGCTCTATTAAAGCACCCATTGGGTAATTTAACACCCCATAAGAAACTAGAGCTGCCAGAGTTAGCCGCACATACTTGCAAACATGTCTACACTGTGGCAAACAAACACAAACACCGGTGCAAGTAACTATTTTAAAAGTAAGTGGTCACCTGGCTTTATGCTCCCCCCTCCCACAGCGAGAAAGTGAGCACCACTCTGATAGGACAATTACTCTGCACCAGCCAATCACAGTTTGATGTGGGACCCTCTCTTTCCTGCCGTGTAAGCATCCACATGCAGGATCATCCAGTCCACCCCCACCTCACCTCAGGGACTGGGCTGTGCGTTCCCCCTGATACAGCATTTGTCATAGCTTTGTAGCACTGCACATCTGTTCTACACTGCTTTTGTTTACAACCCCAGTAACAACCAGGAGTCTTCTTTAGACAATATCAATATCATTTTCTGCTTCTTATTGTGTGAGTATTTTATAGACCCTTTTCTCAATAAACTATCCTGATAATATCATTATAAAATTGGTCAAATTCAACCTTCAGTGAAAAGTTGCCAATGGCACTTCATTTATATGCATATTCTTTATAGTCATGTGAAAGTTCATTGTCAGTCCAGCCATTAATCATCAAATTAACTACAGTATAATCATAAGCATTGCGCAGTAGACTTATTCGCATGAGTACAAACTTCTTTACATAACAGTTTCAACTGAGAGACAAAACTAACTCAAAATATATCAATTCACAATCAATTTCTTTAGGGACTTTAATCCAGAAGGGCATCCAATTTGGCATGGCTGTGTGCCTATTGAGTTACCTGAGAGATAACCAGTACAGTCTGACAGAAATCTCCTCATCTCCTCCAGCCTGCTGCAGCCACTGTCCCTGTGTAACATTGCAGTGAGCGTCACTGCAAGCGCATAGCTCAAGGTCATGAGCCAGAGTTTACTGCCTATCTACCAACACAAACAATGCCAATTCAAGCAGCTCTTCATAGGAACATCATACAGTGCTTTTAGTGTTGAAATATAAGAAATATATTTAATTTAGATGTAGCTGAGCTGTAGGGTCTATTTATTCTTTAATAGGGGTGTAACAATAACCAAAATATTGTGATATCGTATCGCCAAAACTCTCACAATAATATTGTTGTCTGTCACAATATATCTAATTACAAATCTCTTTGCGTAAACCCTTTGTTTTGGTGCAGCAATAGCTAAAAACAGAGGAAACTACATAGACCATGATCCTTTGCTCTGTTTCAGTGTAGACTACATAAAGCACTTTTAAATCTTAATTCTTTGGATGATGACAGAGCCAGTCTTGTCAAGGCATTTTAAAAAGGAAAAATTAGCATATTAACAGTTTTGTTAGCCTCCACAAAATAATTCAATAAATATTGTACCATGAGAAGTATATCATGAAAATATTGTACCAAAAGATTTTTAAACTATATTTTTCTTAGAGATTTTCTGTTAATTTCATTGCGCAACAATCCTAGTGTCAGTAAAAGTGCAAGAAAGCACATGTTACGAGCTGCTTCTCAGTCTCAGGAGTCTAGTCAGGGAAACACAATGGTGGTGTGCCTCCTAAATGCCCTTCATTGTACCTCACATTCCTGCCTACAACAGTACTGCCCCCACATGACACTGTCACCTTACCCGTAAAGACAGTGTTGACGAAGCAATTTCTCCATCAGAATGATAATGTGTGAACTTTACTGACGCCGCACAGGTCTGTATTACTGCACACCTTTTATAAACTATGACTTTGAGATGGATCATAATACCATACACAACACAAATACACAGAATACTTTATTGATCCTCGATGGAAATGATTTTGTTGCAGCAGCTTCAATAAAATTATACTTTCATAAGCTAATAATATAAAAACATCACATCACAAATTGCTTCTTTGATGATGATGAGCCATATAGGCAGTGTTAGGAAGTAACTGAATACATGTACTGAGAATATATATTCTGAATATTAATATTGAGTAACTGTATTCAGGTACAGTTACTTTTCATTTGGTGATATTCAGGATACAGTTTCTCAGAATGATAGGAATACACTGCAGTACTTTTAGGCATCAAACTGCACAAAATCAATGAGAAAAACAGAAAACACAGCTCACAGCCACCGTGTGGATGTGTGGATTTTAACTCCTACAACTAATGATGAGAGATGCAAAACAAATGGTGAAACAAACATAAAGCTCTTTTTAATCCTAGGTTGCATTTTTACACTATAACTTAAATGCAACTCGATGTAAATGTATTCTAAGTATTCAGAAAACAGTACTCTAATTGGCCCATGTAATTGAAAATGTTACATTATAATGCAGGTATTCGGTATTCTGTAACTAAATATATTTTCAATGTATTCTTCCCATCATTGCAGATAGGCCTACTGTAAACACACAGGTGAGCACCTGATCAGAAAATCCCATGTGTTCAGACAGTGTAAAAATTAAACGGTTTTAAACTTACTAAATGACTCTTGGTGAAATCCTCTTTATAATCTATGTTGTGTTGGTGATGGATAATCAAGGATCTCATGCTTTTAAACTGCTGAATTGAATAACCTTTAGATGGTAATATTTGGGTAATAATTAGAATAATGTTTAACTTGGTAAACTAAATTAAGCTTGGCTGTTTGTTATAATAAAACAGATACAATGACTACAAAAATTACTGGTAACAAAAACTGTTGGGAACTAATTTCAGGCACATGATCTTGGTAATTCTATCTTAAATCCCATATGCTCATCCTTTAAAGGGGCAGGATTTCAAAGTGCACGTCAGGTAGCAAGGATTAAATATTCCCTGTTTAGTAACTGTATCTGTTGTTAAGGCAGCTGGTTATTCCAGTAGTAATCCTATATATTGTGGAAGAGGTCTTTCTTTTGTAAATGGTGGGCAAGGTTGGGTCAGGAGCCTCCAAGGGCACAACAGCAGCAGTACAGTGCAGCTGTTCCTGTTGGCTTAAAATGTAGAAATGGTGAGAGAAATATTAAACGTCATACAGGCACTAATCCCTTGATTTTATATCAATACTTAACACCTGATATTAGTAAACTGTATGTATTATTGATTATTTATTAATTTAATACAGTTCTGTTTTTATTGCATTATCAAAACAATTGACTGTATTGTATTGAACTGCTGTTAATTGATGAATTTGGTAATGGTTCAGTTAAGTTAATACAATATATTTTGTAGTATATTGACAATTGAGATCTGTAGCCCCACACTCAGAAATATTGCAGGCATTGTAAGAATCTGTGCAGTCATCATGTCAAACACACCTCTATACTTTTGCTGTTTGATATCAACCACAATGTCCCCAGTAATTACAGACAGAGTTCCTCGTTTTGCAATAGTATTTGGCCTCAAGTTGAACGTTTCACCCATGTCGACCGAGAAGGATGCTAAAGAGATTATGCAACACCAGAGATGAGCTGTGAATCACTCAGTGTGGTCCAACTACTACCAGATTAATACAAATACTTGGATAGTTTCCATTGTCACTAATCAAATGACAAGTCCTAATATGAATTCCCATTCCTGAATTGACTCAAGAGGGAAAAAACTAAATTTTTCATGAGATCATTTTCTGTAAACAACTTGGACGCCAAAGCTTCATTGTCAATGTGATGCTCAGCTTCCATGTGACTCTGAAACACATGGAACATTGCATTAAAGTCAAGAACAAAACATTACGCATTTGCTTAGAGCACAGGCTAAACATGCATCTTTTAAATGATTAAAAATGATTATTGCAACAAGAATAGTGTCTGTGACACTTGTATAACAAAATAAGAATAATAACGGCAATAATAATTAAAATACAATCATATGATAAGTTATGAAGACACAAACACAAAACCCACATGAGTATAGGAATAGTAATAAATGAATATAACTTGCCATTCAGAAGTACCTGTCTAAATTCACTCCACTGCATCAAATGAGATTAAATGCAGAGTCTTAAAACACAGTTACAAATCTCTAACAGAAGGTGGGGGATGTTTAAATGCAAATAGAATGTACAGAGACAGATGTTTTGAACTAGATTTGAATCATTTATAATTAGGAGTAACACGCAAATGGGCAAAATCCCTGTAGTTGTATCCTTCTAAAATGCACCCTATTCTAAATTAATAAAAAGGGACTTTCTGCCACTCTATGACCTCAGTTGACCTTCAGGGACAGTAGAGAGCCCAGGTTCTTTGCCTGTAACACTGTCGTTCCACCACTTAAGGCAAACAACTGGTGGAAACATGAGGCTCATTTTTCTCTTTGCTGCTAAAGTCTTGAGCCTGTACACCGGTATGCAGGTGCTCTCTCGATCATATTTCACACTGTTACGTACGGTTTGCTGGACTTAAGCCAGTCTAACAGCCATTGTGTGACCAAGAGAGCATTTATATCAACATTATGTGTCAACACAGCTTGACATAAATACAGCATATTTGTGGTTCATGATTTCTTCAGTCTAAAATGCTTGTACCTGATGGAAAATGTATATATATATATATATATATATATATATATATATATATATATATATATATATATATATATATATATACTATATATAGTTGCCATGTTTTGCATTTTCATGGCAACAGTGTCACAAAATTGCCCTTTTTCAGGACTGTAAAAGTAGCAGTTACCTGTCTCAAGGGCCACCTTGTGGTGGAATCAAGAAAATAAAATGTCTGACTCATCCATGTTTCAAGAAAGTTCTGGTGAAATCCATAATTACTCAACATCAGAAAAAGTAGGCATTATATCATAAGATGATTAAATCATTACTGCCTCATGATAAAAACGATGTTTCTTCAAAAACTACCATTAGTAATCTATGAGCATAGATTACCACATGGATTGTAATATGCATAATACATTTCATTATATTCTTAACATGTAACTGCAGATCTCACAATGCTAAACCCTCCTGCTACACAACTCAAACTATTTATTTTTGTGTTTTCTATATTCCTCCTGTGCCTGCAGCCTAATTGGGGTGTGGTTTCTGGTTGCCTGGTACCTTCATGCTTTGGTATGTTAGAACTGGATCCTCTCCATGAGGTGTAGAAAGAGCCAGGTGTATGTAGTGTTACAGGGACAGGCGGACAGGTATTCACCGTTCAGCCCCAGAGATCTTATCCACTCAGGCTATTGTTGTCATGGTATGGCTGCATGGGCTGCTGCTTCAGGACAATGCACAGCTATCAATCTTTCACAGGTAATGCCAGCACTTACACGTTCAGACAATTACAGTGTCCTGGCTAAGTATAACCACTACATGTTTTTGTTGGTCTATCACCATTTTGCTTGTCCATTTTTAGAAAATTATTTGAGTCCACTTGAAAATGATAAATCAGTAGTAATTTCTTGGCCACTACTATAGTCTTTAATTCTGAGAATTTGTATGTTCTAATCAAACCATACCAGTTCACACATATGGCACGGTGGCTGAGTGGCTAGCACTCATGCCTCACAGCAAGAAGGTTCTGGGTTCGATCCCCGGGTCGCCCAGGCCTTTCTGTGTGGAGTTTGCATGTTTCTCCCCGTGTCTGGATGGGTTTCCTCCGGGTGCTCCGGTTTCCCCCATCAACCCAAAACATGCTACATAGGTCTCCATAAACAGTTGATAGTCATGGTCAGTTAAATACAATCAATTCAATCATTGTGTCCTTAGGCAAGACACTTCACCCACATTGCCTAGTATGAAAGTGGTGTGTGTGAGTGCTGGTGGTGGTCGGAGGGACCGATGGCGCCGAGTGGCATGGCAGCCGCGCCTCTGTCAGTGAGCCCCAGGGCAGCTGTGGCTACAATAGTAGCTTACCATCATCAGGGTTTAGAGTGAATGAATAATGCTGAATGAATAGTGCTGAATAATGCTGTGTAAAGCGTCTTTGGGGACAGAAAATGTCTGTGAAAGCGCTATATAAATAAAGACTTACTTACTTACTTACTTACTTATATAATCCAGGACTAGACCACAAAATACAAAATGTCAAGTTCATGTAATTTGATTTTTGATGAAAACATAAGTGTATGAATGTCTGCCTGTAGGGCAAGTGGCATTCTTTGCAGAGATCATGCTCATCCATTGCTCACTTTCAAGCTATTTCTTTGTTAAATCAGTCTTTGATCAATAAAGGCATGTAATAATAAATGAAACCACAGTTAAAGTTGCACCACCTACTACTGTATCAAATCACAGTCATGTACCAAATAGTATTACTTTTTATAAACACATTCACATTTACATTTTATTTCTTATGAACTCTCACTCACAGACAGGACAACATAATACTGCCTTCAATTTACCTAAAAATATCTTGAAACTTGATCCACATAACATAATAATATAAAATGTAAATGGGTATTAACTGTCAGATTCTTAGGTTATTTTACACACAAGTACTGTCATAATTAAAGACATTTTCTCAAATAATGCTGCAAAAGGATGGTCCATCCAAAATTTGATGGAGATGGAGTTGACATTTCAAAGCTTAGTAGTAGCTGTATTTTACATTTGAAAGACGTGCCCAGCATAAAGTGACTTTAATGTTCCCAGAGCTTTTGTCTTTTCAGCTTTCATCAACATTTACCGAATGGCCTAGCACATCAATGTTTTATGTTTGTGTGGTGTAGGGCTTTTGTGGCTAATGCATTCACTGCTGGGCATCAAGCCTGCACCAGGGGATTTTACACTATGTTATGCACTGTGGAGGAAGAATGTAATATAGTATATTTAACTTTTATATTGCAATAGACAACTTTTAATTTGTGCATGGCCTCTTCAATAATATTTTAAAATATTGCAAATGTTAATAATGGTTTAATTTTATTTCCACAAAAATAAATTTTGCTGGTTGAACATGTTACTACTGGTAAAGGTCAGAAGTTGACCTCCCTTTGTTGTTTGTTGTTATTCAATGCACTGTCATTATGTCAGAGAGGATTTCCATTAGGTTACTGCAATAGTGTGTCTCTACCATCACTGCATGTTCGTCCAAGCTGCTTTGGTGCTCCAGAGCATCTGTCTGGCAGATTGTTCACAGTGGCAGTTTCACTGTCCTCTATGAGATGGGATGCATGGTTGGCTGACCTTAACTGAGGCCATTTGTCACCCCTAGAGGCCCGGTAGAGAGAGAGAGAGAGAGTGTGTGTGTGTGTGTGTGTGTGTGTGTGTGTGTGTGTGTGTGTGTGTGTGTGTGTGTGTGTGTGTGTGCGCGCGCGCGCGCCTATGCGTCTGTGTGGATGTGTGTGTGCGCGCGTGCGTGTACGGGTGTGTGTATGCGCGTGCACACTGCTAGAAATTCAATGCCACTATCGCACAATATGAGAGTATTGATCAGCCATATGACTCTAGAGGGAACAGCGAGTACATTGTCCTATTGTGTCTGGGAAGAAAGAGCTGCAGTCATTTATCTTGTCAACAAAACATAACACTACAGTATATGAAAAAAAGAGAAAACTCGTCAACACACCAAACACTGTCACATTTGCAGTCAGCATTCTTCAGAACATTTGAAAGTCATTTCTGCAACTTGACCTCTAGAGGGCACTGCTTCTTTATTTTGTTATTTTCTTAGACAATACCAAGGAGACAACTCCATACACAGAGTTAGTAAAATACATCCTTGAACTAAAATCGATTCTCAAAACTTAGATGTATATAGTCGTGTAACAGCCGACATCAGAGGGGATATCTATCTGTAAGGACACCTACCTCTCACTGATCATTAGAGCAGAGTTTAATGAGAATGGAGCAAAAAAGCTGTTAATAATGGTTGCGTGGTCTTGGTTCGGGGCTGCCCCTTTGGACTAGCAGCTCCCATGATGCTAGATTCCTAATTAGAAGTTGGTAAGAGCGTGCTCCTGTGGGCATGTTACTTTCACTGACAAACAACAGTCCTCCCTGACGACAGCGGCAGCACCTGCAGTGGCCTACGCGCCGACTGCTGCTCTCCCCACATGCTCTGCTTTCATCACCGACACGACGCAGAGCATGAGCTGCTGGATCAAAGCGAGACAAATGACTGGAGGAGATAGGAGCAGAACAGAGCCGAACCAGAGCTTCTGCTCACGACACACGCTGTAGACACAGGCTGGATAAAGATGGCTTTAAAGAGGGCCTGGAAACTCACTCCAAAATTGAACTAACATAGAAATGGTAGTTCAAACTAAAATGATCTTTTTTCAGTTTTTTTGTTTTTTTGAGGACAAGCCTGGGGAATGACCCTGTCTTGTGTAGCCTGCTCATGATATTGTGGAAAGAATGCCCTCTTTGACAAAATCACATGCTTCAGTAGAAGCTATAGCCCCCATAACAGTGCTTTATGAACAATCCATGCTTTTTTTTAAATAAATGTGTAAACAATATAGGCTACTACAGGCCACTTTTGGAGTGTGATAAAGAATAATTTTGTTTTAGGTAAAACAACAACTCAAGCAGTGACAAGGCACACAATAAACACACAACATTTCTGATGAATTACTGGCTTCATTGTTGATATTTCATTGTCAGTATATGAGCATTTGAGACAATTAAATGCATTCTTATTTCTCTTGTCCATAGATTGTCCTTTTGTAAAGTGCAGATAATACTGAAACTTTTTTCTATTTTTCAGATACATTTCAGAGAATAGGATTCTTGTTCAGTCATTTACTGGCTATTATTTACATTTTTCACATTTCATTTCATAGAAAGAAAATCCATAATCTGTATCCATGTAGATGTATGGTTCAGGCCTCAGTGGCAGACACAACAGTGACACGGGTGAGGTGAACAACCATACAACTTCTTTCTCAAACATTCATGCATACAGATTGCATAAAGATCATTGCTTTCCCTTTCACATAATAGTCTCTCTTTACATAAAGATGACAGTGTAGCTCTCATAATCCCAAAACTCAAACTCACATTAAAAATGTGCTATAAAGTACTATGTAGTGGTTCATAATTTGAAGCATTGGCTATCCAATGGGCCAAAATGTAAGTGATATGAAACAACAGACAAAGTGTAACTTTTTTCAGACCATTTTAAGTCATTCTGCATAGATCACTCAATGTCTGTTCACCATGGGGCACTCTTCTCATGAAATCATGACATGGTTGGTGCTTCGATGGCTGAGGCAGGGGATTTTAAAGGCTGCAAGAAGCCTTGTAAAAAACAAGATGTTTCAGTGTTTCACTTCACAGATTACATCTGCAGAGAACCACTTTACTCATCTTGCGCTTAGAGCAGAAGGAAATGAGTTGCTACACTGACATTTGCTGGAGGTAAACTAAAATAATAATAATAATAACGATAACAACAACAACAGTGTCATCACTAATGTTGCCCATGATTTTAAAACATACCATTTAATGTGCCAGGGTGTTTTGGATCAAACTGTGGGTAAGATACACAAATGAGAAGTGCAGCCATAGTCAGTGACAGAATAGTGGACCTTCAAAACATTAGTCAGTGGATTGACAATCCGGTTTGCTGTTCTAATTAACTGTAGCATACATTGCATTTGATTAAGTTTGCTGATATCTGAAATAGAAAAGAAGTCATAAAAGTAAAAAATATGTCAGCAACAGCAAAAAAAAAAAAAAAAAAAAAAAAAAAAGACAATAAACACACTTTCCCACACATAGAAGACAAAACTTGTTCCCACAAGAGTATTTAAGGGGTTGTGATAATGTAGTGTCCTTCAAAGTAATATTGCTAAACAACACTTCCCTCTGACACTTCTACTCACATAAATACAAAATATTTATATAAAAATGTTGGAACTTGGAAGAAAGCTATAGAATGGGCACAGAGACATGTTCAGTCACCTCAGGCAGTTGGAAGAGGCATCCTGAACACATATTGGCAGCCATAGCATGAAACATTTTGCTTAAAGGTTAAAAATGAAAGAGGGCAAAATGAAGACATAAAATCTACAGTATATGTTATCCACATTAATTACTGCCTTAAACTGTTACCTTGGCAGTGTTCAGCAAAGGGCAGAAATTCTTAATTGGAAACAAACCAATTTTTCAAGGCTACTCTATAATGGACAACTGACCGTCTTATTCACAGTTGAGCTAGAGTTTCCTCCGAACTAGAAAAGTCCATGCACAAGTCAGTGCTAAAAAGTTAAGGTCAACTTGTGTTTCAATCAGGGGAATCATTGTTCGTCAGGGGCATTGCTAGTATGTTTACACAAAACAGATTGCACAAGTCAAGGTTAAAAGAGACTGCATGGGCTGTGGTAAAAATAACTATAATCAAGTTGTCTGTGTAATGTCTCAGCCGCTGGTGAAACTATAATCAACAAACCTTAAAATTTCAATTATCAATTCAAAAATAAAATCAATGATACAACTCTTACTTGTAAGTCAGAAGGAGACACTTTAGAAATGGCACTTTGTGCCAGCAGAGTTCTCTCATAATGCATACACTATATGAGAACAACTCAACCAACAGACAAGTGAGCAGCCGGAATGGCCAAGAAGAAGGACTTAAGGTATTTTTTTTCCTACATGCAACAATACATTGCATGTCATTTCCAGTACACGTAAAGTAATTCAAAGGCTACCTTTGTATTTTTTGTACATACAGGTGCCAAGCCTCAACATTACTTGACTCTGTTTTACAGCACCAGTGTATGAAATGAAAATAATTTATCACAGATATACGGTTATTTTATGTGATCTTTTGACCTTAATTGAGGATGTGGTTAGGATTTACAATAAACAGGAAATGACCAATGTATAGATGGTTGAGAGTGTGTCTTTGGCACTCTGATGTCTTAAGGACAATATTAAAATAATAACCATACATACAATTATGCACGTGTAACATGGAACATACAAGGTTTCCTTTTTATCTTACAGATCTATAATTATTATTATTCTAATAAGGTGAATCTGTGTTATTTGTATCTTCTCTATTGTATCAATATTATATATGCAGATAGAAAATAAGCATATCTATTGCAATAACTTTGTCTTAGAGGCTTCTTATTTGCATTTAAATGCATGCTTCTAGGAATGTCTTTGATTTCATGCAGTAGCGAAGATAGCGACAACCCAGATAAAGGCAGAGAAAAGCATTTCTTATACATTAGTCCTTAAGTTTCTATTTAGATAGTGAAGACATGTGCCAACTTGTGAAAAGGCAGGACTGCACATAAATCCTCTATGTAACTAAAATTAAATATATTTTCTTAAATATTTACCTGGCAATGATATCTATGTGGAATGTTTATATTGATATATTGACACAGACACTGCATCCAGATGGGTTTTAGCCATTTGAATATTATAGCTTACAAAAGTCCTCTAACATACAGCTTTAGATATCAACTTCTTGCCATTGTCAAGTGTATTTGTATTAAAGGCAGTGTCAAGACATATGTACACAGGTGTGATGAAGCTAGTGGCAGTTGAGACTGGTGGAAAGTCCCAGATAAAAACATCATGCAATTTCTATAACTGACTAGTGTTTACTATTAACAGCAGTTATCTACATATTGACTATTAGTTGAGTCACAGTTACTGTATGTCACCCACCTATTTCTAGGAGTAAATACCATTGCATGATTTACCGTGAAAAAAACAAAAACAACAACAACAGTAAGAAACATTCAAGCTGTCCTCAAAGCTCTGCAATAAGACCAGTTTTGGTGAATGAAGGGGAAGCTTGCACTGCAATACATACAGTACATGTCTGACAAAAACAAGAGTACAGTCAAGGCCATCCTTAGTCATTCATCAGATACTGATGTCTACTGGTAAAAAGGTGTCGAACCACAAGCTCAAAGCTGATGGCTGTCATTCATCCTCGATTAAGATGGTGTACTTAACCACCAACCTCGTAACAAGTCACCCATGGGCCATGCAAGCAATGCAGTGAGTAGGCTTGCTTTATGCTCAGTTGTCCTTTTATTTGGAGATGGTGTCGCATAAGAAAGTTTGGTTTTATTGGCTCCAGGAAGCTGCATGTAGTTGTACAGACAAAGTGCTCTTCAGAAAGCGCTAATAGCTACTCGTGTGTCTTGGGAAAAGTGACTTGGTGACACAAAGATGTTTGACATATATATCATTTTCAGTGATTATACCTAACTATTATTTTTGATGAACTATGTTTTTGTGCACATTTTTGTCCTATTGTGAAGCAAACAAATACAAGCCAACACCATGCAAAATGTAATATTCAAAACTCCTCCTGTGGGGAGTTTGTGAGAGTATAGTGGATGAACATAATGTGCACATGGTCTTTATAATGTTTTATCGCTATCAACCACAACATCTTCCAGCATCTTCTATTGCCTTGAATACTTCAAGCATGAGGCAGGGGGCTCCCAAAGCTTCTTTCCAGTTGCTTTACTTCAGGTTTTCCATCTTTGTAAGGAAATAAACTACACATCTGTGAGCATTTTGGTGATGTTAACATAGTTTGTATTGGCCAGTGTGCAGTTGGCTGTCTTGAGGTTCTCCTCCTGAAAGTCCTCATTACTGTTGTTGACAGCCTCCTGGATTTCCATGTAGTCAGACTTACTGATGGTAGACCCACTGCGACTCTTCTTTAGCTCCTCGATGGAGTCTGTCTTGGGCACATTCACTTGTAGGAACTGGGCTTGTTCCTCTCCTTCTGTCTCACGATGATAGAAGTAATTAAAATTGGACACAATGACAGGTACGGGCAAGGCAATGGTCAGCACACCTGCAATAGCACAGAGGGAGCCCACAATCTTGCCACCGATTGTAGTAGGGACCATATCACCATAACCAACTGTTGTCATGGACACTACAGCCCACCAAAATGCATCTGGGATGCTTTCAAATTGCGATTCTGGCTCATCTGCCTCTGCAAAATACACCGCACTAGAGAACAGGATAACCCCAATAAAGAGGAAGAAAATGAGGAGGCCCAATTCTCTCATACTGGCTTTGAGGGTCTGGCCCAGGATTTGAAGCCCCTTGGAATGGCGTGAAAGTTTAAAAATTCTGAAGACTCGCACCAAACGAATGACCCTGAGAATGGCTAAAGACATGGCTTGCTGACCTGGCTGGCCATCCTCTGGCCTGTCTGCTAACTCTGTGCCGAGAGTGATGAAGTAAGGGATGATAGCAACAATATCAATAATGTTCATTATGTTTCCAAAAAAGCCTGCTTTGCTGGGGCAAGCAAAAAAGCGTACTAAAAACTCAAATGAAAACCATATAATACAAAGAGTTTCTAAAACAAAAAATGGGTCTGTGAAGTAGGTTGATGTGTAGCTGATTATTGTTGTGTTGGTCTCAGGTGAAAAAACTTCAGAGTGAGTTTTGTGCATTTCATCTTCATCATTCCGGAAATTTGGAAGGGTTTCCAAACAGAAACTGACAATTGATATTAGAATGACCATGACAGAGATTATGGCAATTATCCTGGCAGGACCTGAGCTCTCTGGGTACTCAAACAGTAGCCACAGTTGTCTCTGAAATTCATTATCAGGAAGAGGTCGCTCCTCCTCTTTGATGAATCCCTCATCTTCTCTGAACATTTCTATGGCCTCCTCGCCCAGCTCATAAAAACGAATCTCCTCCGAAAAAATATCAAGGGTGACATTGACAGGGCGACGTAGCCGTCCTCCAGACTGGTAGTAATACAATATGGCGTCAAAGCTGGGTCTATTCCTGTCAAAAAAGTACTCATTCCTCAGAGGATCAAAGTAGCGCATTCTTTTTTTGGGGTCTCCTAGCAGGGTCTCAGGGAACTGTGAAAGGGTTTTAAGTTGTGTCTCAAAGCGCAGCCCTGAGATGTTGATGACCACTCTTTCACAGCACTCATGGTCTGCCTCAGGGTCATAGTCCTGGGGGTGTCCCGGATGAGCGGCCGCCTCGTCCGAGGGGTCGCCCGTGGCAACAGTCATTCTGCAGGGAGAGGAGGCCTGCACCTTTCAGTGAGTCGGGGCCCTGCAGCCTGGACAACTGCAGGTACGGGCCGGGAGGAAAGGGAGGGGGCTCAGCGTAAAGACCTGACGACCACAGGATGAGACCTAGGATTGGGCTGCATTTGGGGCACACAGAGAGAAAGAGTTAGGAAGAGACAACACTTCATATTTATGTCATTCAGATGGGGTTTAGTTCAAACATTAAGAACAAACAACTCAAAATAAAAGTAAATAATGTTGCACTCATATCAGATATATGTATTAAGTTTGAAAATACAAAAATGCACCAGGCCAAAAAAAAAAAAAAAACACATTCAATGGTCCTGTCTAATTAATATGCAAGTGAGCAATGTAGTACCTTGCATATAAAATGTAATTCTGTAGGTAAAATAAAAGGCTAACAAATATACAGATAAAAAATGAGGACACCAATTTGCTGCATTGGACAATGAAATGACTGAAACTACCTTTCGCAGGGAAGCCATGCATGAACAGGTCAATGCAGCAGGCAGCAAAGTCACAGACTGCATCCTGTCTTGAATATAATAAAAACGCTGCAGCTTAAAATCAAGATGCTACAAGACTGACTGCGGTAAGAAACACATATTAATGGATCACATTGCATGACTTCAGGTCTAGCTTTGTGAATTTTTGTCTCGAAATGGTGCCTGAATCTAAAATATTCAGAAACATGTATAAATAATTGATCCATAGAAGGAAATAGGTTCCGAGAGAAAAACTGTATCTCTGCATCAACTGAACCTGCTGGTAGAATGCAGAAAAATACCAACAAATGCATCTTAACGCTATCCTATAAAATTGTTTCTGTAGCAACATGTTCATTCACTCTATTCAGAACACAGACGTCAGGATCACAAAAACATTGCTTATCTGAACATACCTACAGTCATTTTCCTTATAGCCAATGGCAATACGTAGCAAAACGACGACAAGTAACACACTGCGGTAACCAGCTCTTTGGTCTCCAAGGCAGGAAAAAACAATTTCCAATTTGGGACAGTCGATGCTCTTCACCTCATGTTGTCTGCAGCATCTTCGCGTAAACGCCGGGTACAGTATGTGCGGGTGTGTCCTTGCTTCCCCCTCCCCGTCTCCAGAAGACTGTCGTGGGATGGTCTCGGTGATGGGCAAATAGGGAGGAGGGAGGGACCCTAACGAAGGGGTGCTGCTGGTGCCTCACAGTCACCTAATAAAATCGAAGGTGCTGGGATCAGCAGAAAGACGCGCCACCTCTGTTCACTTCACGCCAGCGCGACAACATCTGCAGCCCTACCGTCTCCAAATCATTTTCCTATTGTCCACTTGTAATAACTGCGCGACCAAATCTATTTATTAACACAAGGACGTTGTCTTTACGTCTTCCCGCCTGTCTTCACATCTGTCTAATAACGTCTGTCTAATATGCCGAGGCAGAAACGAGCGCGTACAAACATCACTGTCCTAATGGCCTGGGCACAACGGCGTTCTTAGACGCTGACTTCAAACGACGTGCGTGAAAGAATCGCTCAGCGTAGTGGGCTTGAAGATTATGCAATTTCACTGAGCCACAGCCCCCCTGCACACATCACACAGACAGCACATACCGGACACACACTGGTCTTTCTGCGTGATATACCCCATCAGTAGAACCGCTGTTGTGGTCAGACGCATATTTGTGAGCGCATGGTGCTCTAGTGGATGACAAACTCAAACCTGCAGTCGGGCATTGCTCTGCATACCAAAGAGGAACTGAGGAAGGAGAGGCTGATAGATGAAGATCGTATAATCATTTTCTATTCTAAAGATTCTAAAGAATAACAATGCACTAAATCCACCTTAAAGACCTAACCTCATGAAAATGTAAAATTAGTAGGCCTATATGTAGTCAGTAATTTAATATCAAAACAAATGAGCAAAAAACTTTTTCCAAGGCAATTCCACCAACCTATTTTACATCTTAATTACGAGAAACACAATACATAATATTGTATTGTTCCTCAACTCATGTTGACTCAATGTGCTTATCCAAGGCAATTATGTTTATAATGCTTTCCAGCGCAAGCCTCATACATAATAGATAGCAAAATGACCAAAATAGAGCCTCCATTATGGTGTCCTGCTATCTTTAGAACAAAGAATAAACTAATCAATGGGCCATCCTCTTCCCATTACCATAAGGACCAATGCTACTAGAGCTGGAAAAGGACGCAGTGACCAGGACTGACCTCCATAGGTCATAGGTCATTGGGAATCCCTTGTTGTCCATGACAGGAGGAAACAGACAGATGGTGGGTGTTGAGGAGGGAAACACCTGCGGGGTGGTCTCTTCTGCTAAGGTTCCTCCTCCTGACAGGCCTTCTGCCTGAGCGCTGGCTCGCTCCTACACTTACACATAGCTCTGGCTCTTAATGGCTTTCCCAGGTTCCTCATGACAGCAGAGACATTATTTATGAGACAATCTCCACCGCTGGATAAGATGCTTCATTCACTTTGCCTTGGTAGGTTTACTTTAATTAAAAGCACATATCTCCATGCAGTGTCTGGGATAGGATGTGCGTGGTGCCTTGATAGATGTGGAAGTTGGCAGAGAGTCAAAATTGAGTCTGTTTCAGGCTAAGGAATATTGATCCGGGACATGTCTTGGAAAAGCTTCTGACACAAATGGTGTGAGAACTAAATTTATGCATTTTGTTCTTTAGGCGTATTTTGATATCCATGGAGGACTCATTGAGCATTAAAAATAAGCATTTTCTTTTTATTTAGCACATTTATTTAGAACATTTATTTAGTACATTGTAGAATTTAGTACAGTATGAACACATTTTCACCTGGGTTTCATGCTTCAAAATCACAGCAAGAAGGTCTTGTGGGCGATAGGGGGCCTCTGTGGAATTTACATTTCTCTCTGCGCCTGTGGTTTCGTCCAGGTTCTCCGGGTTCCTCTACCACTAAAACATAGAATATAGGGTTCCCTTATTTATAATAAATAAATAAATGAATAAATAAATTCATACATACATACAGACATACACACATACATAATGATGCATAATAAAACAAATGATAGCCTGTAACATAACTTTATACCAGCAGGAGACAAGTAGCCCCATTTTGTCCCTGATGTGCAATGGACTCTGAAGTATGTCATTGCTTACTCTCACTGCATTGCAGCAGACATAGGTCCCAAACTATCTGTGCAAATAGTCTTCAATGCAAGAAATGAGACCACTAGCCTGTATAACTCAGGCCCATTGCAGCAATACAGTGATAAGTACTGAGAACACTTTTCTTTTCGCACTGGGTATACTTTTCTCTTGTTTCACCTTAATGCATTTTAGGCCTTTTTAACAGGAATCTTTAAACTTGTGGGAATGAAAGAAAACCACAGATTTTGCCTGAAATATCAAACCAGCTAGCTCTATCTGTCCTTCACTGACCCCATCAAAGACAAAAAAAAGGGCAAAAAAAAAAAAAAAAAAATGTGGAGAGAAAATGGAGGAAAGGAGTGTGGTATTTGTCAGACTGGGCACCAGCAGGATGAGGGCAGTCCCAGGAACTGAGCCAGAAACAGGAGTGGACAAGGACACTTGTACTGGAGTCTACTGCCACAGTCTTTCATGCAGTAAATTCACCTACAATCAGCTCACAACAAAATAGGTCAGTTTGAATTTTTCCAAAGGTCAAAGGCAGGTCGGCCAATCTAATAACAGATGGTAGCTGCAAAGACATTTGCATACATCTGACATTTTTTAAGGGTTTTCACATAATGCTGCTAAAGTCAAGACTGAATATGAGTAAAACTATTTGTTCACTAATTTATAGCTGTTACAGGCCAACAAAGAAGATTTGAACAAAGGGTTACCACTCATTTGTCATTTTACATAGAGCAACAGCCTGATGAAGACTGTCTTCACTGTATTCTATCCAGTGAGCCATCCTGGTGCTGAAGGGAAGGACTATGAGTCAGTCAGTGTGAATCACTGTCACTGTTGCAGGGATACCCTTATGCAGTATTGTACAGTGTAGTGCGGGGAGCAGGGATATTCAAGACATCTGTGAGAATTTGGTTATCTTACATGTATTAAATACACTACATGAAGCTACATGGTTATGAGAGCAGAGGTTAGAAAATATCAAAATCATGATGTAATACTTAATGGTGGTGAGTGACTCAGGAGTGCATGTGCGGTTGGTGAAGGCCCTGTGACTCACTGCACACCTGACAGATGAGCCAGAGGGGTTTCTGGGATTACCACAGCCATGAGCTTCGACAACAGCAGCCTGTCTTTTAAGACACACAGTGACACTGAAATTTTTCACTCAGCAGTCAGTACTGTCACTGCACCTTCTGCCCAGCATGGGACAGTTGCTACGGAGATTGTCTCTTGAGGAGGTTATGGGAGGGTCATAGCATCAAGCATCTCCCGGGCTTCTGGGATCTCTTAGGATAAGGTAGAAGATGACAAAGCTCTTTTTACGAGTCTGTGATCAACTGCATAGTCAATAAGTTCACCATGACCCCAAGATTCAGTCTCAAATGAGATGACATCCATAAACATCCATGTATTTCATGAAACAGAAACCCCATTTCAAATTATTCTTTTTATTCTTTTAAAATTCTGAATTAAAACTTTAAAAAAAATGAGGAACCATGGTCAAACTCAAAACTCAAACAGACATTTTCTTCATTGTTGTTGGGCTGACAACAGAGCAAGGACAGCAAAGACATGACCTTCAAGGTGGAAGTAAAAATAAATGTCAGTTAAATATATTTCCGTCTATGGACAATTGTCGCCAAGCATATGTTCTGGATTCACATACAGTTTTGCAGCATTCTTGAGTATGCATAGCCATGGGGTAGGGATGCATGCTTCCTCTGACATGCTTTTGGAGCTGTCCTTTGTGCGGGTGAAAGCACGGCACACTGAGTCGTGATCCAGAAGAGTGAACTTTATGAATAGCCCCCAGAGTGCCATTACACATTCTCGAAAGAACAGATGGATGAATGGCACCAACAGAAAGAATGGCAATGTGTCTCATACTTTCTATTTATAGTTTTTGGGCAAAACCTGTACACACCGACAGTATTTGGTGCGCACCAAACGGTCCATTCGAACCAAAAGTGGTTAGTTCGGTTCGTTTGCGTTGGTGTGAAAGCGTCAATCGGACTCGGAACCGAACCAAATCAAGTGGACCGAGACCTCAAAAAAGAGGTGGCCTCGGTTCGCTTGAATCCGCACCAAATGACCAATTTTGGTGCGGTTCCTCTGGTGTGAACGCGAACCCGGGTCCAAACCATAGACAGTATGGACAAACGGACTATTCGAAATGCATCATGGGAGGGACAAGCGTCTCCTCTGCCTGAAATGACGCGCTGTACGACTCCAGCGCAGTAACAGATTGTTGTCCAGACGCAGCCGCGATTCAGTTTCGAATTATTTTACCAACAATGGCCAATACAGAGAATATAACACACGAAGATCAGAGCAAGTATCAGTGTGCGAACGTGTGGCTCCAGAGTGAGTCAAAATTGGGGGTGCGTACCCCTGTTCGGGACCTACACGCACAGAGAAGTCCCGGTGTTCCCCGTGATCATGTACCAACCAACATTTGTTATTTTAGGCTTTAATTAACCAAATAATTTTTATGGCAATAGGCAATCGCCCATTCAATTGATACAACTTTAAAAAGTCCCTGCTTTTTGCCTAGTGTGAGAAATACAGTCGGACTAGATCCAAACCAGAGTCCTGAACCAGCGGGGGCAGCTCCGGTTCAGGCCGGGCTCAGAGGAGCTGGAGCGGGGAGCCTCGACCTGAGGAAGCGCTTTCCCCGGGAAGAACCAAATGCGCGGAGGACGGACGCTCAGAACAACATATAACAAACCAAACTGGACTCACGCTTCTGTCCGGATGCTGCACCACCTCGGAACCAGCCGCGATTCTTGAGCGCGGAGAACCGGAGCAGCGCGCCCGGACCTGTAGTCCACAGCGCATTCTTGCTTTTCCCGCACGGAAACAGCGCGCAGACGACTGAACGTACCCGCTTAGACCCAGTCATTGTGCACTGGTCTTGCTCGCCACCGTTTGGAACCAGCACATGGAGGATGGAGCCTCCGGACCATCTGACCAACGCGCTTGTAGGACGACAGAAGACCAAGGACCAGACCCCAGCCCCGTCCTGAGAAGCTGCGCGCTACTGTGAACGCTGTTGGCTGCTGCTGTTACCCGAACTTGGGCTGATGCGGTGAGTTTGTACAAAGTTCTACATGTTGCTGTTTTATGAGTTCATGATGATAATTTGAGATGAGGACGGCCCGTGGTATTAACAGGAACATCGGTGTTGATAACTGGAGGTATCGCTGTTTTACCGGGGAAACAGAGACACGTGAATCGAACCAGTTTTGGTTCGTTTGCCGGTGTGAAAGCGGACAACACTGGAGTGTATTTGCTACATAATAACAATTTTATTGCTTGGTGCGGACCAAATAATCGAACTAGCGGTGTGAAAACGACCTAAATATCACCAGTGTAAATATGCAAAATGGGTTGCTAGTCTAGGCGTTGGCACTATCCCTGGGTAACTATACTAATCCTTAAAATATTATTAATTGGGAATTAGGCATTTAAATGTTACATAATTATTACATGGTTATGATGATTAAAGTAGTAGTACAAATAAATAAAGGCGCCTTTATGCAAACATCACATTTATACATACACAAGGTGGGTTTAGTGCCTTGCTCAAGTATAATATAATGATAATGTGCAGGGAGGAGCTGGCATTAGGACTTATTCAAAAGGTTCAGCTCAAAAAACATCTGTTCCATACACTGAAATATTCAAAGCACTCAAACATAACTAGCACTGGAGCAGTGTTATCTATTATCTTGTTTATTGTGAACATTTGTGACTGTATTTGTCCTTTGAAGCTTGTGTAGTCACTATGTGCAGTCACTATGTGCAGTCACTGTGTGCAGTCACTATGTGCAGTCACTGTGTGCAGTCCGTGTCAGTACTTCCCTGTTAATGAGAAGGATCCCAGAGCACAGAGGAGTGAAGCTAACCAGCTGAGACCATCTTACAGCTGTGCAACAGTCAAGAATCAGACGCTCTGAGAGGTGCACTGCAAGGACAAGGATTATGAGATGGCTTGTGACATTAACACAATTAAACTCATTAATGTTGTTCAAGAGGATATTAGTCTGCTTTTCTGTTTAATGCAACACTATGCTCAACTGCATCTACTTTTACCCACCCACTCCTTCTACTGGCCTCCATCACACTCTTAGTAAGTGACAAGTGACAAGAAGATTTAACCAATCACTGTGAAGAGTGAACTCTCAAAAGAAGCAAATAGCTCTAAGGCAATTAATTAATTTTATGCCATATTATTCTCTATCCCTATAGCACAGATTTGCTACATATACAAAAACAAAGCCAATGATGGCACATGGCTCTTAAATTTTGAATTTATATTGTACACAACAAAAAGAAAAATAATTTCTTACATTGGGCACAAACATTTTAAAACCCCTCTATTATGATTAGAAAACCAGAACAAGATGGGCTGAACTGCAGTGTCCTTGTTGCAGTCCGTGATAAACGACATTGAGAATTGTGCAGCCATGTTGTGCGTTCCTTGGTTATAAATACATTGAAGAAGTTTCAGTTCTACCCTGGGACACTGAGGGAACAAAGCCAGTCAGCAGGTTTTAAACAGAACACCTGGGTTTCAGGTGTTCGACCTAGAGGACAGAGCTCTCACCTCCTTTTGCACTACTACAATTCAGGTCATGAAGAAGTCCATGTTGGATCTAATCTTTGCCTATTGCATTCATATTTTTCCCATTACAATGAAACATTTATATATATTTTTTCAATTAACTTAAGTCATGGGAGTATTTTCAGTATTTCAGAATGATTAGATATTCTGACCTGTAATAAGAATTTTGAATATTGCACAACCTAAGCATTTAAGCTGTGATCAACACACTTCTGACTCCAATTTATATGAACAGATGATTTATCAAAAATAATTACAAACCTCATAGGCAAATACCTATACAGCGATAAAACCCAAGTGCAATGGTTATGGCATTTCTGATGACTGATGAATCATGCCATTAGTTTGTTGAACAACCATCTAAATAATTTCTAGTAACATGCGTCAACTGTCACATGTTTGAAGTAGGTAGGAGTATATAATGGAAAATCCTTGGCAGTAATATTAGTACCCAGTAGAGGGCAGTAGTAAGTTATCAGTTTTAGAATAGACAGCTACAGTAGGCCTAAAACAAAACCATCACTTCGAATACATAAATTTCTTACACAAGTTTTTTTTTTTGGGAGAACATGTAAAATAACAACAACAAAACAAACAAACAAAAAAACAACAACAACAACAACACAGTGAATAGGTTAAAACAAAGCAAGAACAACATCATAAACTGCCATTAATGTCAGTTTAGCTATAATGAATGATGTGTGTCTTCACACAATGACTGTATGATAATATCAGAAGAATCTCATTGATGTTTTGTGTCTGAATTCGAAGAAGGCTTATAAATAATGTGCTATACAATTAGCCCTTCTGAAAAGCACAATTGAAATTCAGTGTGAGGAGAAGAAAGGTACATCGGTAGGCCAGTTGGCATGCCAACTCAGAGAATGTAAAGGAGCAGCTGGGACTGTTTCAGAAGGGACCACAGTTGCATGGAGTTGGCAGCACCATTTATATCTGCAATCTATTAAAATTGTGTTTAATTTTTTGCAAATTTGAGGAGATCACTGGCTATTACTTTATATTAAGTAAATGATTTGATTCACTTTCAATGATGACACTGGTAGCTTAATATCCAAATACATATTGTTGCTCTTTTCAGGCCTCAGAGGACAAAGAGGTGATAATAAACCACAGTTGGAAAGACTTTGTGAAAAAGCAACACAGCACCACCATGGCAACATTGGAGGGGGTTACCTGGGAAACTACCGTTGTCATGGAGACTGCATCACAGGGTGGGTTCAGCCAGAGGAAGGCGGGACATGGCACATGCTCGCCCTTGTTTGCACATGACCTCAAATACAATTTCAACACACAGCATCGATATCCAGCCATTGCTTTTTCCTTTTATTTTATATAGGCTATGAGGCAGATGTGAATAAAAATACAATTTACGAAAAGCTCCACTCATGATAGGCATTTCCATATAGAGCACTGTGGATACCTGAAGAATATTGAGAACAAGACAACAGGTTATGATAAATATAACCCACATAGGTATTTGGCTATAATGTATCACAGTCAATTAAGGACACTGACACTTGACACTGAAATTCGCCTTCCCACGAAGCACAAGACGTTTTGATTGGCTGTTAGATGCAATAGAATATATTATAGGCTACAAGGGTATCCCAACCAGAAATACCAACAATTTTTGCAGTAACATCAAGATATGTAGGCAACATGTGGCAATACACTCTGCTGAAATATTTCCTTAACAAGCCACTTATTCAAACCTAAAAAATGGTTCAGAAATAATAATGAAATGAAATGTGCCAAGACTATTTCCAACACCAGATGGAGCATTACAATTTTTTTACATTTTGAAAAACTAAATAATCATTAAAATAATAAGTTATGTGTGACCCTAAGCCCTGGCATATTAATGCAGTGAAAATGTGGTGCATCCCCAAATGTAGTGCAAAACAATGGGATAAACGACACATTATATTCTATTTCTATCCATGATCCACAGTCTTATCAGACACTAGTATTGGATTTAAACAGTGTAATCACCTTAAGTAAAATTACAAAACAAAATAAAGGATTCAGCTAAAAATCAATTGTTCGAATGTGCTACATCTGAAAAAAGAAATAATGAAGATTGAATGACTGCATTAAAATACTATTAAAAAGGGTCATAAAATAACAAATCTAACTATTATGTCTCCAATTTCTAGTCGAAGAACTGTGTGTCACTGACTCCATCTGTTGGTGAAGAGAGGAACTGGAGGAGGCTGCCCATAAAACTGCCAGTGTTATATGGCATGGCCGTGTGACAAGTGACCTAAAGCAAACAAAAGTTGCATATATTTTACAGTAACGATGAATGTACCCTCTGTTAATGAATACTTTCACAATATATTAATACTAGCCTGGCCTGCAGACTAGTCTAGACCAGGATATATTAATACTTTATTGTTAGAAAAATAACTGAAGTTGTTTGTTTTGGAAACTGACTTGTTAAGAAGACATTTAGGCTGGTGTCACCCACAGATATGGACGTACACATCACTCTCGATTATATAAAAATATTATTGTAGCTACTGGATGTCATGCTTCACATATATTTTACACGTCTGTGAATATCTTCTTGATGTTAACGCAGTTCTGTGTGTTCTCTGTGCTGTAGTTTGGCTGCTTGAACGTGCCCTCCTCTATCACCATGTAGTCCGATTTGCTGAGAGACGAGGAGCTGCACGACCCCCTCAGCTCCTCGGGGGGGAGATGCTCGCAGCTGGTCGAGTTCTTGTACTGCGGCTGCTCCTCTCCGTCTGTCTCTCGGTGGTAAAAGTAGTTGAAGTTGGACACAATTACAGGCACGGGTAAGGCGATGGTCAGGACGCCGGCTATTGCGCACAAAGAACCCACAATTTTCCCCCCGATAGTCACAGGGTGCATGTCTCCGTATCCCACAGTAGTCATGGTGACCACTGCCCACCAAAACGCGTCCGGGATGCTCGTGAAGCTGGATGTTGGGTCGTCTGCTTCTGCAAAGTAAACAGCGCTGGAAAATAAAATAACTCCAATAAAAAGAAAGAATATGAGCAAGCCAAGTTCCCTCATGCTCGCTTTGAGTGTCTGCCCCAAAATCTGCAGGCCTTTAGAGTGTCGTGAGAGTTTAAAAATGCGAAAGACTCTAACTAGTCTGATAACTCTCAGAATGGCCAGCGACATCGCCTGTTGCCCTCCATTTGTCTGCGTCTCGGCAAGTTCCGTCCCAAGAGTGATAAAGTATGGGAAAATGGCTACAATGTCTATGATATTCATGATGTTTTTTGAGAAGGTCGTTTTACTAGGGCAGGCGAAAAACCTGACCAGTAGTTCAAAAGAGAACCAGATAATGCAGAGCGTCTCAATCACAAAGAAAGGGTCTGTAAATGGATTGGGGCCCGAAGTAGACGTGCCATTTATAACTGGGGCCACCGTGGCTTGCTCCCTCTCGTCCCTGAACTCAGGCAGGGTTTCCATACAGAAAATTACAATAGAAATCAGAATGACGAGCACCGACACGATGGCTATGCCCCTGGCCGGTCCTGAACTCTCAGGATACTCGAAGAGGAGCCAAACCTGTTTTTGGAATTCATTCTTTGGGAGTATTCGCTCTTCCTCTTTTATGAAGCCCTCGTCCTCCCGGAATTTTTCCATGGCCTCTTCTCCAAGTTGGTAAAACCTGATTTCCTCGGAGAATATATCAATGGGCACGTTGACGGGTCTGCGGATGCGCCCTCCAGACTGATAGTAGTACAGTATGGCATCAAAGCTTGGTCTGTTTCTGTCAAAAAAGTACTCATTCCGCAACGGGTCAAAGTATCGCATCCTTTTCCTCGGATCCCCAAGGAGCGTGTCTGGGAACTGGTTAAAAGTTTTGAGTTGTGTCTCAAACCGTAAACCCGAGATGTTGATAACTACTCTCTCGCAGCATCCCTGGCGCCCGCGCTCGTGCCGCTCCACGGGCAGATCCTCCAGCATGTTGTCCGCTGTCATGACGCACCGCTCCGCCTCATCACCCCAGCCGTGCGTCGTGCTGCTGCCCCTATGTCTGCTGGACGAGGGCGAGTGGATTCCACTGGGGGAGTGTTGGTCCATACAGGTGGTTTGCAGAGTCTGAAGGGGCCCAGCCAAAGCCCAACAGCTTTGGAGAGCCGTGCGCCGCTGCACTCACATCTCCACCATCCACCTATCTGCGGCTGCACGCTCCGAAGCGTTGCACTCCCCCTGCCTCCAGTTTTTAACAAACACGCGGACACCCGCCCACGACGTGCATATGTCTGACATACGTCCAGCAGCAACCACCCAATAGGAAATGAACCCTTCACGCTACGCGCTCTGCTTCAGGAGAACAACATAAACACCTGTTTGATTCAGGGCTCACACTGAGCTCTCTGCTCAACACGTCACACATAATAAAGAGACAAGGGGATTATGTCCCCGGTTTGGACTGAATTCCTCATTCTATTCTTCGCTCTGAACCTTTTTAGCACCGTCCACGTTTTGATTTATTGACCCTTACTTTACAAATCTGATTCATGTTTGTTGAAAAACGCAGCCATCTGATGCGTCAAACTAATTTTATTGTAGCAATTACAATTCATGTGATGCACGTTTCAGGCTGTGAACAGCAAAAATCCCAGTGGAAGCATGAACCACTCCAATCTTCCCTGTGTAGAAAGTTGTTTGTTGGGGGCGGTGCTGCTCTCCATGGTGCTGAAAATAAGCCTTGCAGGCAGGATCAATGATTAGACTTCAAGATGCTACCTAAGTGGTTATGACCAGGTGAAAAAAAGAAATAAAAGCTTTGGTAGGCAACATATGCAACATATGACAAATATCACAATATTAAAACTCAAAAAAAAAAAAGTCTCAAAAATGAGACTGCAGTGTATAGTTATTGACCAGCAGCAAAATATTTCTGTTGCAATATAAATAAATTAGGTTGAAAACATAAACAATTGGAACATTTGGTTAACCTGCTCAGCTAACCTTTCAGTTCTGCAGTTTCTGTTCTTTTTGATCAGAAAATCTAGAAGTTTCAGATCAATACTGCGGTTTAAAATGAAAAATATAATGAATAAAAATATTAACATATCTGTATTGTTTTTGTACTCAAATACAGTATACTTTCACAGGTGACCTGTGCTTAATAGGTAGTGTATAAATAGAACGAAATAAAACAGACTACTAAAAATTACAGATCTATTGGGATTAAAACACAAATTCAAAAGAAACACTACAGAAAACACATTATCAGGCCTTAATAAAGATAAGAGCCAAACCACTAACCCATTAGTGATACTATTGCTAAATCCTGCGTCTAGGCTTAAGTACAGACATGCTGATTGCGTCATTGATTTTTTTCTGATTTGCAAGTCAACGCCAAGAAGAAGAGACAATTGCTGTATGTTGCCTCAGCTTTGAATTTAATCATTGCCAGCGCATTTATTCAATTCTAAATCCACACTATATAGAAACCACCATGATACTGACAGTGGCTGAATCTCAACACACAAAGGAAGTTTTGCCTGGGGTTGGTTACCATGACAACCAAAGGAGTGTTTGGTGAAAAAGAAGGTGACTTAAGTTATGTAATTTCCGGGATCCACCAAGAGACTAGATTTCACAGTGCAATGGACTGAATGTTTTGCAGATGGGGATTAAAATGACACATTTTGTGTTGCCTGCAAGGCCACTTAGCGCTGGCGTGGAAACAGGGCAGATTTAAAGAGCTTAGACTACGGGGAAAAGAGTAGATTTATTTTATACTGGTTATCACAGCCTCTGGCCATTCCCCCCACCCCCCACCCCACCCTCTCTTTACATTTTCCTTTAGTCAATTCACATCCCATTAAAAATAATAGCGAATAAATTTTGTTCATTCACAGAGGCCATGAAAGAGGCTTGTAAACATAGACTGATTGAGTGCATCGGGTCTGCCTCCCTGCTCAGCTCATGAGAAAATACCGCTTTGATTTGCTCTCTGAGATGAACCTTGGATGCTATGGAGGCCAGGGATAAGAGTAATTCATGGCTGGGGCTGCAGATGGACTCTTCTATATGCAGGGAAAAGTGCTCTGCTGATTACATTGTTACTCTGTGAATACATGTGCGCCTTGCAGGTCTTGAATCCTTCAAAATGCTCATTTAGATATCGTCTGCGGTTAGTACATTGCCAAGAGATCAGGAACATGTCCTGAAAATGCACAATGGATGAGGTATATCTTTGTAAACATTGGGTATAGGATTTCCCTGGACAGATCACACTGCAGTCAGTTCATTACAGTTGTAAAGGCTGCAAACAGGATAGTTATTCTCATAAACCTCAAGAGATAGGGACAATGAAAGATTATCAGTGTGGGAAAGTAAAAAAAAAAAGACTTTTCAAGCCTAGCAGAAGCTGGAGTTTTACAAACGACATAACGCATCTGGATGAGGCTTTAATGTAATAATCCCTCCCAAAAGACCTTGAGTGCATTTGTCATTCGATGGCGATGCAGACAGCAGCGGGAAAGAGGGGCTGGCTTTAGTCTGACAAAAGACAAGGCTCACTGTTTGAATAATGAGAAGCTTAGGTTTTTCTGTCTGCTGGGTCTGGCTCAGGCACGCAGCAGATCGATCCAGTGAAAGAGGGGGAGATAGAGCGGTCTATTGATCAGAGTCATGTATTGGCTGTGACCAGTACAGAATCATTACACGTCCACACTGTCCACTGTTACAAACCACAGGAGTCAAGGTGAGGGTCAAGGTCACAAGTTTACTCTTCTGCTCATGGAGTCAGACAAGGGGTTAAATGAGCATTATAATGGTCAATATTTGGGCGGGGTCACGTTAGGAATAATGACTGGTGAATGTCATTTATCACAGAAAATTGTTTCATATCTGAAAAAAATTTAATCCTTATTTATTGTAGTAGCATGACATGATTTGTAGTAGAACATATTCCATTTTTCATCAAAAGACAGCAAAGCTATTCTTTACAACTATCTGGATAACAGTAGGCTGTATAGTCCAAGAAGTCAATTTAACAACTATGAAACTGACAACTCATGTCTTATCTTACTTCAAGTTGAAGAGTTGCTTACGTGATTCAGACGAGTAAAAAAACAACAAAAAATTCCATTAAGCGTACAGGGATCTTCTAACTCCTCTGGCTAACCATACAAAGTGTGATATCTTTGCTCGCGTTTGTGTGTCACACATGCAGCATACGTCACCAAGTTGTTTTACCACCATGGAAATGTGAGCAGCTGCCACTGCCTCGCGCAAACCCGGTGTGACACACATGGAGAAAGCAAGGGAATTACATTCCAGCCTCATCAACTTTGGAGACTTAATGTTGGAGCCATAATTAAACCTAGATTAAATTAGACATGAAATTAGAGGTGACATTTACAAGTTATAGTCATTTATGTTTTTGCCACACCTAGTCCAATATCAGTTCTGGGAAAATGAAATTGTTTGATTAACATGTAGTGGCCTTTACCAAGACAGGCAGCATCACATATGAATTCATAATGAGGATTTCTTCTACTCTCACTATAATAGCATTACTGATCGAGATCTCATGCCAGTATGGAGAGGTGTGATGCAAAATTGCTATTCCAAACAGCATCCCCACAGTGATATGTGAAGGTCGTGTCCAAGGAGGAGGAGGATGTTGAGAAAGGGATGCAGCCCGATGGATTACAGACCCCCAGAGGGCAGAACTGTGTGGTCCCTCCATGACTCCCTGTCACTGTAATGGATCTGTCGGGTTATAGGGAAAGACCCCCGGAGCATCAGACCATGTTTTATGCCTGACCTGGGACATCTTTTGAGAATAGAGTAGGGGGCTAGAATATCAATCGTTCCTTTGATTGTAAACTAAGGCACAGTGACATAGATCCACACTAAAACTAATAACGTGTCTTTTCTTATTGCTGAGCTTCATCGAAATTCAACAAAACTACAACCAAGATGTGTTTAGTTTACAATGTCCAAGTTTACACCAATGCACCAGGAATGCACTAAAAAATGGTGTGACTCTACATAACTATGTAATGTGACCTATTTTTCCTAATAGGAAAAGCAGAGATAATATATTAAAATAGTAGTTAACATTTCTTTTTTGGAGTGTATTAATAAATATGTGGTCAACAGGACATGCAGCAGAATCTCTCTTTTTTTTAATATTAACAAAAATGAATTGTTTGTGTAATTTATCAGCCTTGCATGTCCTGCAGGAGCTGGCACAGGAGACATCTTTGAAGTGTGAACCACAGTTTGTATGGAGCAGATGGGCTGACTAATGTAACTCCTGACAGGTGCTGCGTGTGCGTCGCTGCCAAAGCACAGTGAGAGATGGTACTGTGGCTCATTTGGGGAACGCAATAGGAACCCCCATCCCCACGAAGGAGAGGAACAAGAAGTCGATTAAACTGGGTAGCACAATAAACAACACCAGGCATATGTGGATATGAACTGATTAGCATGTTTACATTTCAAAATGGGGTTTTGACAGACAACAGAGCTAACCTTGAAATCACAACAAACACACATGAATGCAATACAGTTGAGAGGTTTCATGATTAAACAGAATTGAATTGAAATATAAATGTTTAAAAGACAGATATTTAGATAAAATGTCAACAAAATATCCTGTCTTTTTATAAAAATAATAACTTGCTCACCCTGTGATATATGGGGTGCTCACCTCACAGTTTACATTAGGGCTGCACAATATCACAATCAACCTGAAACAGCATTTCAGGTTGATTGTGAGTCTCAAGGTGGACTTTTTTAGGTAACAGATTGTGCCATTAAAATGGTAAAATTGTGTATTTTTATCAAAAAGTGTAGCGGTTTAGTGGTTGGAGAAGTTTGCTCTATGTCCTCTCTCTCTCCATTTCATGCCACAGCTGTCATGTCAAATAATGCCTTCAGGCCAGACATCTTTAAAATCTAAGTGGAATTGGAAAAATCTCAATACTTCAGACCAATATCGTAAAGTTCTTAGATGTATGAGAGGATTGTATTCATGTATGTGCTGCAAATATTCAATGCAAACTGAATTCTGTTCTTAATGCCTGTGTTGAGACAATAGCAAATAAACAAAAGCATCAAAAGTAGGTTTAGCTTCTTGGATCACAACAACTCTCTTCAAAGTGACATTGTATGCACAGTCACACACCAGAATGCACCAAAGCACCAGTTTGCATAAAATTATGGATTCCCAAGTCAAGCACCCCAGACACACACTGACCTTTTCGGATGAATTTTGATGAGCTGGATGCACAAATGGTCTTTGGTTAAACTGTACTTAGAAAATGGATTTCCATGCTTGAATGGTGATGTTTGTGCTCATTGTACAACAGTATCATAGAACAGTGATTATTAACCTCTGTACAGCGGCAGATACTGTGCTCTGTAACGGTATGCGATTTGACTATGTTATGCAGAAAAAAGCACAAGTGGAGAAATTGCCTTGAGGCCAGATAGAATGTGAGTTGGCTGTTGTAAACCTATAATTCATGTGATCAGTAGATGTGCACAATGCAAACACATGCATGAAAAATTAAGTAGGAATATGTGTCTCACTTTGGAAAACACTGTGCTCTGTATCCTTTGATTATGAGCCTCAGTTCATCGATTTTGTTCATTATTGTCAAATATTGAATGACTATATCTTTCTAATCTAAACTATAGCATCAAGTATTAATGTTTTGTGCAACAACTGAATCTCAACCAAGACATTAAAAGGCTTGTTTAAGCACATTCCTATAGTATTATTAAAATATCATCTGAATATTGCTAGAGATAATGCAAAAAAAAAAGATATTCAGTTTTATCAATATCGCCCACCACTAACCAGAGGCTAAAGTGGCAAATTCACAAGCATTTACTGATATAGGAATAATGACGTTGACCCGAGAAAAGGTGTTACAATATTATAATAATATAAATCCAATAAACACACAAAAGACTTGCCACTGTATCATTCCTCCTAAGGATACTGTATGAGCTCAAATCAAACATATATCCATGTGCACAGATGGAGGCATTCCTTTGATGGTATTTTGGTATCACGCTGGTATCCATGGTAACAGGAAAATGGGGGATCCCAGTTTCTCACTGCTGCTGTGATGGGAATTTTCCTGGCCAGTTTTCCAGGCTGTGAAATTAACACTTTGAGATTAAATTTCACAGCCTGCTGCCCACTATGGACAGCTCTTAAAGCAGCTGCACCCCCACATGTTTGGTGACACACACAAACACACGTGTAGCTAACATGCTTTTACACATTCTCTTGGGTAGGAAGTTATGCAAAGTAGGATTAATTATATCCTACTTATCTGGTTCTCATTTCTGCCAATAGAAAGAAAAGCCTAAACAGTGTATCTACAGTAAATATTAAGAATATGCACATGTATGTTCGCATGCATGAATGCTAATGAATCACCCACACTATTTTCTGCATGGACAAACAAGCAAGCGGCACAGGCACCATTCCCATGTTTGATGTAAACAGAAATCTTGTGCTGAAGAGAGATGTCTGTTTGAAGTGTTGTTACTGAAATATCCTCTCAGACACAGGCATAGAAGAGAGGTCATTTATTTTCCTCAGAATGATCAATCTAAATTTTCAGTTGGATTTAATTTCTTCTTTTAAAAAAACAAAATGGCTTTCAATATTGATTTCATGAACATAAACAAGATACACTTTTAATCAATGACATTTAACTTCAAGAACTTAAAGCTCAATTTATTCCTCCTAAGTCTGAACTCTAAACCACATTTTTTTTACTGACAGGATTGGCTGTAGACCTCTTGATAGACCCAGACATATCATTGATGATCAGACATGACTGGATCTTGATCTTGATTAGAATTTGATTAATTTCCCAGTCAGCTAAGAAGAGTCTTTTTTTATGGATGCCTCGTGTGATTTACTGGCTCTCCACATGATCAATACTCCAGAGTGTACAATCTGACACAGGCTAGAGACATCTTAGAAATTCAATATTGTTTTGATGTTTAAAAAATCCTCTTCAATAGGGGAACACATCAAGTCACATTTATTGTTTCAAACCAGGCCAAGTTTGTGGACATAACAACTGCAGGCTGATTAGACAGTTTGTTGTGAGAGTTCTAGCATGTCGCTGCCAGAAACAAACCAAAATCAATATAGAAATTGGCAAACTAAATGGGGTAAACTGAAAACACCTGCTCAAATATATAATATGGTGCATTATAAACAATTGTTATTGTTATTGTTATGATGTATATGTAAATAAAATGTATTTTTTGTTCATCGGTCAACCAGAAAAGATAGTCTACAAAAGCAAACACATTTTCACAGGGCATGTTAAGCTTGCTTTGTTGTATACAGTAAATTAATTGGTCAAATCTACCATTCTAACATTTCACGCATCTGTCATATTGGAACGTTCTGAATAGTGTCATTTTTAGGCTAGGTTATTTATTCTACATGAAATGAGTCAGTACAATCTGTTTTTTTTTTCTTTCTTGTAAAGCTGTAATATACAAACATAGTTGAAGCTCCAGGCAGTACAGTGGCTGGGACAGCAGCCTGATATGACTCTGTTTTGCAAGAGCATTTAGTCTCTCAGTAGCAGTTTGTATTGGGATATTTACTGATAACACAGTGGCAGCCTGAGTGAGGTAATGATCTAGGTCAGTGGCCATGATGACATGGTGTCTGTTTAGGCACAGCTGTGGGAATACACATGCAAAAACAATGACAAAAGCAAAATGAGTTTTGTGTATACCTATAATGTAAATGGCACTTAAATTCTACCTTACTGTGTTGCTAATACATTAAAACTGATTACCAACAAAATACAGTAATTGAACCATGAAGCAACACCCCTCTATTCTCATTGTTGATTACAATAATGAAGTGCTCCTAATCTTTTCTTAGGCCCAAACAGCAGACAGGAGCTTTGTTAGGACAGACTTCAAAGTATTCATTAGAGGAGGGTGCTTTGAAGAGACCAGATGAAGCCCAAGTGCTAAATCACAGACACATCTCTCTAAAAGCTGTTCTTGTGTGACAGGGGATCACATCATCATGAGCACATTAGCCAAATGTAGAGGGTTTGGTTTAAATGTGTCACAGAAAAGTGAAGTCTGTGCGATATAGTGCGTGTATATTGTCTCACTGACCGCTGAAACTCCCAGCTGCCAATGCAGTGCACTGCCAGTGCGTGCCCATAAATCCTCTGAAGTCTCTGTTTACTGGTGTGTAATAGCTTTGGTGATCCTACAGCTCCTAGTGATTTAATGTAACCATTTGCAAAATGGATTTAGTAATTGGGCGTTTGTGGACTGCATATGCACAGCTGTAATGTACAAAAGCCTTTTCAATATTAGTATAATTGTTCCATTTATATCTTACTCAAACAAATTTCACTTTTGTTAATAAGATAAAAGCTCAGTTTGAATAGGGAATCTTTATTTATTTCATTACTTAAAAAAACACCAAAGCTTAAGCCAACAGAGGTGGTTAATTCTGTGATTTACAAATGTGATTCATTAAGTGTAAAAGATGCAGCCAGTAGCTGGAGCTGATACATAAATCCATGCACACAATGAAGACCAAGAATCTGACACCTTTATTCAAAAACATCCGCTGCAACTCCAACTGTGTCACATTTGATACAGCTCACATTTGTTCTCACTAAACAAACAAACACCAGATATTGGACACAGTGACTGCTCCTGCCACACACCAAGGGGATCGCTCACTTCCCTTTCTGCATGTGCAATTGCTTTAGCTCAATGATTTATGAAAAGGAGAACAATTTGTGCACAGATGGGACATAGATATAAATATTCTGACCCATTAGGAGAGCGCCAGACTATACTGTGCTTCAGGTGATCTATGACAGGTTTCTATGAGGGGTTTCAGTGGAGAGCGGGAATGAGGGAGAAGAGTGATCCAACTGGGTTCTGACACTCACATTAAAACGGTGAGATTGGTGTGCCGGCTTCAATCAATTTCTACTTTCTTAGTCACTCCAACACTTTTTAACAGTGTGCTACTGCATTGTAAAGACAGAAAAAAATAACTTGGTTATTGTCCTACATTTAATCAATGGTTGGTAATGTAGAAAATACTACAAAGGCAATGTTGTTTACTACACCTAATGCAAGGGCACCCAGCCAAGCCAACTATTGTGTTTTCCTATAGCTACAGGCACCCAAGGGACAAAACCAGATACCACAGTTATAATGGAGCTCTGCATTGGTAATATACATGAACTAGACATATATAAAACTGTTATCAGATAATGATCAGATTTTTGCTAACATAAATTACAGAGACTTTTTTTTTTTTAACAAAAATCTGATCATTATCTGATTTCTGGTGTTCTCTCTCTGGAGATTATTAAAATGTTGTGTAAACAAAATCTAATGTGAGTAAGATTTCTAAGATTTTGTAAGGAAAATTCTGCAAAACAAAAATGAATGAGTTACTTTCAACTTGACTGTACTTTTTGTTCCAAATACATTTAGTCTAAAAATATGTTGATGAACTGTCACACATCACCAGGTGTTTTTGATCATCAGATTTCTTTTGTGCATGTAAATACATAAAAAATCGGATATTGGGTCTGCTCCAGATTTTTACTGGCCATGTAAATATACCAACTGTGTGATTCCAAATCTGTTACATCTGACTCCTTTTTGTTTTCAACCTTGCCTCCCATCCCTTGCCTATATCCTACACTACGCTGCACGACATCAAGGGTTTGTGCAGGGTGTAATACATGTTGCTGTCTATATATAGTCATCATTACTATGCACTGCTACTTATGGCAGAACATGCAAAAAGGCGTACTACTCTGTGCAGCTTTTAAGTCGATCAGTCACTATGCATCAGCTGTCCTATACCATGTCCCCATCTCAATACAAAGGAATCACTCTTGTCACACACATGATGTCACTGGTGGCTTCAGGCTTTATTTTGTATGCCACAATGCCGCCGCTGACATTTCGCCTGGCAAAAGCACTCACAAAGAGAGCTTCATTAACCAATTGCAAGTTTTCCAGCAGTAGGCATGTGCATCTGTTGTTGTTGGCTTGGTATAGTTAGAAGATCCCTGAGAGGATTCATTTGCTCTTTCTTCTAATGAGCACTTGGACAGGCATACCTGCCCTGTTGCTGCTCCTCTGAGGATACTGGCTTCAAAACAGGATGTGCTATGTTATACAATGACTGAAGAGGCAGTATACATTGGAAATATTGTTGTGTCTTGTATTAGATTTGGGGAACAATAAAATAATTATCTACACTTATTTCAACTATCTTAAATCCTCAAGCACAAAATACACAAGGCCACAAATTTCAAATACATTTCCTGCAAACTACTGCCTGATTTGTTGACTTGACTGAAGACTTTGGAACTTCTTCAGTCAACCACAGGAGGGCAGCACATGCATTTAACCATTTCTGTCTATACATCTGAACTGAGGTGCCCAGAGCCATCTTGTTCTAATTTTGAATACACTTGCAGGAGCAGGACTAGAACAAAAACAGACACTATTTGGATTAATTGGAAATGACAGCAAAAACATACTAGTGCTTTCTTCCCTTAAGTCGTCTGACCTGCATCCTCAGAATGGATTAGAGTCTAAACTGCAACTCAGGTACTTAGTGTAATTTAGGGGGGCTGGGTCTCACATGCCAAGAACACATGACATTTTTAGGGACAAGCTATGCAGAGGGTGCTGCATTCTTTCTAAAACAGTCCTGAAGGTCAAACTGAACAATTTTGCTAAATATTTAAAGTCAAAGAGTCAGCAGCTGTTAACATGGTTAGGATTATGTGTAGAAACACATATTTTACAGAAAAGAAATATTCTAAATTATATATCTTATTGGAAATACATCCACTTTCGAATATATTATGAATCTGACAGTGTTCAGCAGCTGGTTTGGGAATTATGCTGATATCCTAAACACATCTGGTGACCAGATTGTTCAATTTCACATGAACATGTAGTACAAGCCATTCTTTTTAATACAGTATAAGGGATTTCAGGAACTGAACTTCAATATAACAATGAAATATACTGTCGATAGATGTGCAGTTGACTATATTTTACTCATCAGTATTGAGACTATTGAGTCTGCTGCATCTAGGCAAATGAAAAAAACAATACAAAAAATGTATTAAATGTTATTTGAGACATCTTTATTACCGTCTTCAGTCTAGAGATCATGTTACATAATGCTGCAGTATAGTGTAGTATTGTAGTTAGTATCTGCCAGAAAACAATACCTTTAAATAATTACACTTAGTATTACACTTTTTATGATAGCATTTTACTATGAAGAAATGACAGTTCCAGTCCAAGTCCTGCAGTTTGCTCCAGTTTGATCAAAGTTTAGCAGCCACCTGATCCTCTGTGTGCATGTATGTGTGTGGGGGTCCCAGTCTTTCAGGGTAAAGGCATAATAGACATTGGCTTGCCCCAGGGGCCAAACCTATTTAGCCCCTGGACTAGTTGTCCCGCCTGAGCCAGATTTGATTACAGCGGCACAACTCTGAAGTGATGAGTCCTAGACAGGTAACGAACAAAGAAGAGACTCCATTTTAAGAACCACTATCAGTGACATAAGTCTAATTTAACGTGCCAGTTGATGTATTAAAGGTAGCCAAAACACTAATTTCAATTGTTTCTAAAATGATGGATGAAATAGTAACCAGTACTCACATTAAGAGACTGAATAGCATACAACAAATTCTTGCTATTGGTGACATCATGCTGCACTGTCAAAGCACATTACTCGCTGTTCACTATACATTCTATGAGGCTTACACTGCCAAGCAATTTATGCCGAAGGCATCAGCGGTGGGAACCGAGCCAAACCATGGCACCAACAGACTGCCCAACAATACCTTATTGTGAAATATGGGACTTTGACGTACATCTCCTGACATCAAGTTCACTGATACAGGACAAAACATTTTACATTATGCACTGGTTAGAATTTAAATTAATGATATGGCTAAGATCTTGCTCAGGTTAAGTCCTGAATAAATGCAATGACAATCTATAAATCAGTGGCATTGGATAGTGACAGAAACTTCTTAAATATTTAGAATGATTATAACTGTATGAAATATTTTTATATTAATGCTTTATATTATTGCTTTTACAAAGAATCATATTCTCTCACCAAGCACACACAAGACTGAAGTCTCTGTAAACACACAAGGAGGAGACAATCTCTCAATCATCATCCCACATATAAACACAGATGTGCTGACAATCACTGCATCAAGATTCACACACAGGAAAAACAGTAAGAAAACATCACAAGTATGGATGTGGAAGTTGTTGTAATAAAATATGGTCTTGTGTATGTGCATTCACAGGTAACATACTGGATACATAAAACGGTATCAAATAGTCATGTTAAGTCATGTTTTGTTCTGTATTTTGAATATTTACATTGCATTTTATCCACAACAAAAACCAGTGATAGACAATAAGGCTATTGTCCTCTGGAACTGGGGTGCTTTTCCTGAAAGGGTATGCCTGGTGGCCCTGCAATAATCTGGGCTGGGCACAAAGCAGGTCAAAGGTCACATGCTTGACCTGACATTGGCTTGTGATCCTTTAGATCACTGCTCAGGTCAGGTGATTCATTTGCCTAGAATAAACTGGCAAACCTTTAATAAACCATAAATAGTTAAAACTTTTGTGGTGGCATTATTAAAAAAGACTATCCAACCATAAATTCAAATCAGATGTCAGAAACAAACTTTGCTTTGGACTTGATATTCTAACTTTAGCTATATTTATCTTTGCAGAAGGAAATCTGACTCACAGTCCTTCACACAAACCCTACACAAACTCTTAAATATATATATAAATATATATATATATATATATATATATATATATATATATATATATATATATATATATATATATATATATATATATATATATATATATATATATATATATCAGTATCAGTAACAGGTGTGGTACCTGTATCAGTGAACAGGTGTGGTCTCAATAACTGTTTCTTGCAGAATTGGAAATTACATTGTACATTAACTTCTTCCTGAGTTTTACAGGGCAGGAGATGACAGCTGACTTTTATAACAAATTAAGTCCATAAGTCCAGAGTTGTTGTTAGGGAGCTGCAGTCCCACATGCAAAATTCTGTGTAACACTTGTTGACCAGGGAGCACTACATCTTGCTCTGCTATGTCTTCGTGATAATCAGATCTGAAGTTTTCATAGAACGAAGATTAAGAACTTACTTCCTGCTCAGTTCCACAACGTCAGCTGTCTTTTCGAGCATTTGGTCCTCGCTGATGTGGCTGATGAAGGCCAGATGTGGATCACCCATAAAAAGAAACACAAAGACATACATTTATTCAATGTAATTTTCATACATATTTTATTTATTTACTTATCTATTTGTAGTCATTTTTGAACATCTATTATTTTGTTGATTCTGTATAAAAATCTGGATCTGGATGAATCTTATATCAGCCCTGATTGAACTACTGTAAACATAATGCTTTCCTGTAATTTTCCACGTCTAAGTAGTGTCTGCACAAAAGTAGTTTATCCACCCAAAAAGTAGGCGATAATGGCTTGTGTCCCATTATAGAACATGTTGGAATGCTCAAATTACATTGACTATGAGATAAAGTAATAGTGTAAGCTTTGTTACTGGAACAGAGAAGACATATGCAACATGATAAACACATGCATATGAACTTATCTTTATGACAAAACAAAAAAACTGGTTATTCCATAGATTTTCAATGAGCTTGCCATGCTATAATTTATTATATTATGCATAACTTGTTTATTTTCCTTTTACTTCATATTGATCCTCTAAAACAAAACCAAACAACCAGGCCAAAACATCATACAACAAAGTTTTATGAACCAATTTACATGTTCTAATGGTGTTAAGTGAAAAATCTAATAATTTAATCCTTCTCTAAAACAGTAAGTAGAATGGGTCAGTATGTATGTTCTCTTTATGGTCCAGATGTAAACAGCTGGGACTATAGCAGTGCTTCAAAAACAACACAAATACCACTACTGTATTTACACACAGCTGACTAAATGTGTTCAACATGTGGTGACCCTGAGCTAAAATACACCTGCATTAGTTTATAACATTTTTCCGCTCACATCACTTTTTGAAATTTGAGTACTTTCACTCAATACACCATTTAAGCTTCAAACAGTAAAAAGAATTTGTAACTCTATCTGAATGAAAGTATTGGCCTGGACAATTACGTCAGTTTAAAAATAGTTGAACGACTTCACATCTGGGAAATATACAAACACCTGCACTATCTCACAGACACGTCAAGGGAATGGAAAAGCTATTTGTTTTTCATTATTTTACATGAAACTACACTTGTATAAAGGTAAATCAGCCACTTGTACTGGAGCGTATATCAGTTTAATTATTGAATTTCTAAGGCAATCGTGTGCAAGTGATTAATTACACAGAGAGAGAAAATGGTAAAAATATGTATACATTGTTTCTGACCTTTAGAAAGAACAAGAACAAGACTTACAGTGTGTTCATGTGTAAAGTCTACTGTCAAACTTGGGACAGTTCAAAACATTGAAAGAGGAATTTGAGGAAATGATGAACAATTACTTGTGCTTTCCAGGGAGGAGGGCAGACACTAGGACCTGCCCCGCTCCGCACCTCACAATCGACCGACTCCGCAGCCTCTGGGATGTTTCGCACTTTCTTTGAGAACTATTTTCAAACAAGTGTAGTCTGCAGATACAACAATTTGGATATGCTACGGACAAAATATGTTTTGACTTTGAATTTTGTGGGATTGGACACAAACTGGAATGTTTTTGAGGAACCTTTGGAAACCAGTCTTCAGTAGGACCCTTTACTCATGTAAGGACAAATCTAATCTTTACAGACTTTTCAATTTCATCTATGAACTTACAGAGACAGAAAGGATGTCACACGGTTGTCACAATACACATTTCTTCAAAGTCTTAACTGATAGCTCATTATCACTTACTGTAGAGACCAGCTGTCATGAAAAATAATGCTACTATGTTTTGATGAGTTAGAAAGAGACCATAGTGCACAGTGCCCACTCCTCTTTCCCATCAGAAACTGCTGAAGCTTAGCCTGGGGCTCATCAGGTTACAATAGCACATATCAGAACGGCACTCATCTCCTGGGGCTAGGAAATACTCTCAAAGCATTCCTGCACATTTTTTGTATTTTGAGGTTGGGTTTGTAACAAGGAACTGGCTGGAGGCAAACATCTCAAATTATGCACAGAGTATGTGTGTACTTAAAGCAATTTATTACATTCTTTGCATAATAGTGGGTTACTAGCTATGCTTGAGAAAACATACAACAAAATAGATGTTCTAATACATAAAAAAAAATACATAATAGACATAATAGACTATGGTTTAGTCCCTAACCTTTCCATTTGATTTGCTGATAAATTCCTCTTTATATCTAGGCTGAAAATGTGTTCCTTTATTGAAAAACAAAAGCTTTCAGTGTATTATATACTTGAACAAAGGGACTCGTGGTCATTTTACAATGAATGAGTGATGAAATAAGGGGGGCTGGTTGGTGGATAGGACAGTGAATAGTAAGTGTCAAGCAGGCTTGTGGGCACCTCACAGTTTTAGTGTCAGATCTTATTGTTGATATAAGTTTGTCAGGTTGTCGCTGGAGGCGTGCTTTGGACTTAATCCTCGATGCTGCCTTCAAAGAGAAACTTGCGGTTATGTCTTTCTAAAATGAGAAGTAAGGAATACTGTAACACTGCCAAACATGTGGTTTCTCCACAGTTAACCCCAAGCTCTTTAGAGAAAGTGACAATGAAATGCAAAAGGCAAAGGTTACCTACACCAATAAACTATTGTTCTTTAAAATGAATACATTGAACACAATGGCCTTGGCTTGCATAGACAAACATAGTCCTCCAGCTAAAACATAACTGCATATTATTACTATGCATTTTGCCATAATTACTTTGGCTAATTATTGTTCTTCAGGGCTCCCAAACTAACTGCTAATCAAGGTGGTGCAGCAGAAAAAGGTGTTTTCCCATAGCCCGTCCTCATTTGACGTGTCCTACTGTGGTGTTTAATTATAAGTTGCAGAGAGTATGAAACGTGCTATGTGTACAAGGAAAACCCCGATTTTTTTTAATGTAAAACTGTAGAAAATGATCTTTTCCAATCATTTTTTCCATCAGCACATACATTCCAGTATCACTACAATAACAATATTCAAGCTATATACATTTGAATATAAAGCATAAGGACATTAGAATGGTGGATGAAAACTCTTTAACCAAGCACATGCCCTACTGTGGTGTCATGTTTGTCCCACTTCTAATTGAGAGGGTTAATGAAAACCATTGCCCATGTCTAGTTTTCCCAAAAAGATTACTAATACAACCAACTATTGTCACTCATTAGTTGCATGTGTTTGCTATTATGGTTAGATGATTGTAAAGAAAAACTATTTGTTCACTTTCTACTGTATAGCCCCAAAAAAGAACAAGACTATAATTGCCTTCAATTACAGAGGCTTCTGTTATTCCTGCCTTCACTGGTATCAAATCCCATTAGCTTTCTTCCTCGTACAGTGCATAACTGCATCAGCATCTATCCTTCCATTCCGGGGGAGACATGTCCCGTCTTCTCTACCAGCCGCAGGCACTAGGCTAAGAAGTTGGTACAACTTTATGAAGGCTATTTATACTATAGTAGAAAACAACAAAATGATTATTGTTGTTCCTTTTATTATTACCTATCTTTTAAGGCAGGTGAATAGGAAAAAATCTTAAATTTGTAGATTTAACATTATTAATATCGTATAAATTTTTAAAAAGACATCAGGCACTGTCTGAAGGGAGCCCTGAACATCACAACAGCAGAATAAACTAACTTTTTGTATTTTGTACGTGTGGACCAACTTCTTTTTTCATATTTTCTGCTGCCTTCTTGGATCCTGGATGTGCGTGTCCTTTCTCCTAGTCATATTTTTTAATGTAAATAAATTCAAGTCATGTTGTGTGAAAAAAATCATGTAATTTTTAATTTTTTTTTTTAAACCTACATTTTGTTGATACATTATATACAAAAGAATTACAGAATCTTTTGGATATCTAATTTGGATATTAAGTAAACTACTAGATCTTACTATAGTAAAATCTAAATTTTTGGAGAAAAGGCAGATATTAAAAAATCCCTCTGTGCAATGTATCAAAATATTGTTTAGTACAACACAAACACTGTAATGACTTTATGACTTTGGTGCTACAATGTCCCATATAAATCTATACAAGCTAATGAAGTAAAATTAGGTAAAGATTGGACAACTGTGTTGTTTTCACATGAATGCTCACATTTAAGAAGACAAACTAACTAAAAAAAAAACTAAATATTGGCAAGAAATTGTTTTCCTTGTTCTATCTCTCCTAAAATGTAATATAATAACTGCTGCAATATATGTGTCTCGATACGAATTAAGCATCCAGAGACACTTGATTTGATTTACAGTTATGTTTGGATATAAAACAATCCTTTAATGATAATGTTAATCCTTTAATATAAACATTTGTAAAACTTCAGGAGAGACATTGCTAAGGTTTTACATTATTTGTGTTTTATTTTTGGTGTCTCATGTACTTTGTAAAGACCAATTAGTGCAGATTTTTACCACCAAAACACCAACAGGTACAGGGACTGAAATGGGGATGCATTTAAGGGTTAGCGTGGTAGTGAAGAGAGTTAAAACACTGAAAGGAATAATGGATAATGATAAATACAAAGGTGAGGACTTTCTGGATTATCACCAGATAACATCAAGAGGTGCTTTCAAGATGGAGACAGTCTATAAATATATTCAAATGAAATAAAATATGAAATATGAAGAAGTAATCACACATGTATTAAACTTATGTGTACCATAATAGCGCCATATTTTTATCCATTATAAACTCTGCAAACATCTTGACTAAATTCACTTGTGCCCACGGTAAGAAATAATAAACATTCTCTACAGTTTATGTTATGGTTTAAATATATGAAAGCAACATGGGGGCGCAACGGGCAAAACGTTTTGATGTGAAGTTTGAAGTTTATTTGACATGCTTTGACATGAATGCTCTAAATAGTTCCAAGAAAAGAAAAACAACAGAGTATTAAGGCAATGTTTTGCTTAAGCCTTGGTTGTGTTAATTTGTGTTTCACAGTTCACCCTATATTGTTTTAGGTTAGCACTGGTACATTGTGATGGTTTAGGAAAGTCTGGTGATTAGTTCCAGTGTAAACAAAAGCTGCAAAGCAGAGCCAAATTTTAAACACTTAGCTTTGCTTGGAAACACTATGCTATGAGATGCTTGGAAAAAATGTCTGAGGAAGACAGTAGCTATGGCCTCCAAACTGCTGGTGTGCAGCCTGGAAGAGAACTGCTCAGAAAGAACAGTGTAAGCCCCAAATATTCTCTGACCAAAGAGACCCTCTCATTAAGTTTGTCCTCCTGTACTCCATAGTGAATGTGAAGACAGCCATGTGAATTTGCTGCAAAACTAAGCAGACAAAGCAAGTTGTCTTCTTATTTAAGTAATACTTGAATCATGAATAGTCTGTATATATTCCTAAACCAACTTTGACAGTGAAAGTGTGTTTTTAGTTATATATATATATATATATATATATATATATATATGTGTGTGTGTGTGTGTGTGTGTGTGTGTATATATATATATATATATATATATATATATATATATATATATATATATATATATATATATATATATATATATATATATATATATATATATATATATATATAGTGAAATCAATTTCCTCAAGTGGACAGTGATTTAAACTTCCAGGAACGTACTGTCAAATTAAATGTGTTAATAATGTCCTCTGTTTATTTAATTAAATGTATTTTTTTTTTATCACAGGTTCATCTCAAGATGAGGCATGTCAGTTTTAAAGAATGTTAATCTTCTTTACTGAACTTTCGCTGATAGTGTTCATAGGAGCCTGTGCAAGAAATGCATCTTAAGACAAGAGTTTAAGAGAGAGTTAAAGTAGTGTCTATGCCAATACATTACAAAAACAACCATTGTTCTAAATTTTTATTTGACTAATTTGAAGTGTAGCATGCTTACACAACAGTGTGTTGTGCATAGTTACAACATTGTGTATGGAGACATAGGTCAGCTGTGACTTTTCAGAGCAGTGAGACAAACAAAGCCACCAGTAAGTCATGAAACTGTCCTTGTTAAATCTTCCATTTATTGCTCTCTCTCACACAGCTCACTGTGAATCATGAACGGTTTTATAAAAATGGAAAGAATTTTCCGCATAACTTCCGTACCTGCTTTTGATTAAGTCTGATGACATAATAGAAAGGATGTGAGATGGAAAGAGTCTCCAGTCTCCATGATATTACAGATCAACAGGAAACATGAGCAAAGTTGTCTTTTGGGAACTACTCGGCTAGACAACACAGCCGCCCATATGTTGCAATCACAGTAACTGGTCACTGACAGCGCTCTTCCATCATGATAACAGCTTATTTTCTGATGAACAGGACCTCACATTAGCTGCTATTTGGCTTCACATAATCATTTTGGACATAAGAAATTTCAAATATCTGTCTTAAATCACAATCTCACTGCCAACATTGGCCTTTTGCAACAATTTAGCAAATATTTGAATAGATAATAGAGACATGAACTTAACTCGATATAACAGGGCTGTAGTCACAATGAGAAAAGAATATGCTTTACATGCATACTATTATCTTATCTTACCAAAGGTGAAATACAGCAATGACATTTCACCTGCAGAAACAAGCTTTGGCATGTGAAAAGATTGTAAGCTGAAAAACTATAATGTACTGTACATACTGATGCCCTGGAGGAATAGACGGTGCATTACAGGTAGAAATACATTGATCAAAAGAAAAGAATGTCTTTGAAGGTTTTGCAATGAAGTCAAAATCTACCAACCAATACACTCCCTTATCTAGCCCAAGAGGGTCACAGTTGTGACTATTCATAATGACTGTTTAGTTGTCACAAAGATATTCATTTTCTGATTGTTAAAGCTAGTAGTACATCAATAATTATATGTTCAAGTCCTACAATGCAGTTTAATTCTTACTGCCTGATGAAATATCAGTACTGTAAGTGATAAGCATTTCTCTGAGGAGAGTATCAATGGGGAAAATGAGAGGAAATGAGCTTGAGTTTACATTTTCTTGTTGGAGGATTATAATGATCTCATTAATCACAAACGGAATTTTCATTTTAAGCACTTAAGTGATGAATAATACATACTGTAAGTTAATGCATTATACGTTTGACAATCGATTTGATTGCTGTTACAAAAAATATAACAGCGATTTTCAGTCACTGTCCACTACTGCTCAGATTATTACTGCCTTGGTAAAACACTGTACCATAGTGGCTGTATGACTTCTTCAGAAGAATGTATTTTACTGCATCAAACTTAATGAGGTGTGATAAATCACTAACTTTTGAGATTTTTTAGATTAACAGACAAAGCATAGAACCATTGTACTAGTACCTAAACCTACATCATTATAGTCCTCTTATTATAGTTTTTTTCATTTAATGTTGGCATAAACCTGCCTATCATACAGCTCAACTGTGTGTTAGATGTTAGCTGGTAGAATGTAAATATTAGCAAAAATTTATATTTAAAACTATGTACTTGTTTGGTTATTATTTGATTATGGTATTGTATTCAGTTATTTGTTTTGCCTGCTAACAAGTTATTGTCAAATTTCTAGCCGGCCACAGACCCACAGACTGATCCTGATAGTTCTATGCATGGGTATCACCTCGAAAAAAAATGTTTCCATCAAATTCCAAAACATCTAAAACATATTAAGTAAGGTTTTCCGACATTCAAAACATTGCCTCCTCTCTACATAAAAATGAAAAAACTAGTTATCAGAATTTTCCATACCTTTCAGTTATATAGTGTTTGGTTCTAAACAATGCTGTCAAAACAGTTTCATACAAGTACAGTAAAATTTACAGCGTTAATATTAGGTTCACAGCCTGTGTCTACTTCAGGTAATCTACATTACCCAGGTCTGCAACTGTATTTTGGTATGTTCACTATGTGTGTAAACTAAGCTGTAAAGTTCACATTCTCTTCCCGTATTGGCCTCACAAAGAATGTGTTTACAGTGTCTTTATGAGTCTTTTCTACTCGTCTTTCTCAGATCTGGATATTGGATGCAGAGGCTGGTGAGGTGATGGTGCTGCAGAGGAGCCAGATGGCTAGAGCCCAGAATGAGCTGAGTTTACATCCAGTTCTCTAAGAGCCACCAGGATCCCAGTTCATAAGGAGACACTGAGGAGGTACAAAACTGCACCAGAATATACTGTGACCTATATCTTAAAATGTTGTTTGAATCAAGCTTCTGCCACAGTGTGCAAATATACTGTGATATAGGCACAACAACAGCATGCACGTTTCTGACTTTCCAATGTTTTCTTAAATCATATTGTACAACCAAACCTGTTGTTTTACTGATATCAAACACGATTCACACTAAAGATCACACTAACTATCTAAATGTATAACAAAGCAGCTTTTTAATTGTCAACAAGAGTCATTACATTAGTGTATTTCCTGCCTCTTGTTCACCACACACAGTGACAGAGAGCAGAGTAAGACCTCACAAGTGTTTAATGAGGTAATGACTTAAATGATGCGCTGTGTGTTCAGGCTATGCTTTTTGTGTTAACTTGTGCCTACAAATGTTATACACCACTATTCAAACTGTGTCCTGAGGCAAAACAACTGTATAATCCACCGCCCTGACGTAGCCTGATAATGGTAATAGCACCCACACAGGTGTTAACACGCCCCAGACGCCTGATACTCACTGTCACTTCATGTTGGAAAAAAGAGATGTAATTTCTGGTGTTCTCATCAGATTACAGATTACAGAAGAATTACAGAACAAAATAGTTGCACTAATAATGAATCTGTTTGACCAAACATTAAGTTAAGATGGGGGAAGCTTCCTAACCTGAGCGACGTGTTCAGTAACAGTGCTGAGATCACAAGGTTAAAATGTACAACAACAACAACAACAAAGTCACAGCATGGGACTCTGTGAAGAAAATTAAAGCTATGTGCGAGGACAAAAATTTGTAAAACAGGAATAACATGCCAATAAAATTAAACTAGCAATGCAGATAATTATTATGTTTGTGAAAAATGTGCAGAGAGAAGTGCTTTGTGCATTTACGGACAGGAAAGATGTATGCGCTTTTCTCTCAACTGGATGTAACAGAAGTTTTATTTTTTGGCTTCTTCCGCTGTTGTGACACTTTGTTCCATTAGATTCAAATATTAGTCATGACATACTGTGTTTCTCGATAGCTTTAAGCAAGAGCCATCCGAGACTGATAATTGTGTAGAACTCAAGTGCTACACATATCAATCTGGCATGAGCCAGGTTAAATAAAACAGCTGCAGAGAACTGGAAGACATGAGGCTAACCCTAGTCCCTTGCAGCTGTCACCACCATGAATGCCAGTGACAACCACAAGCAACAGTAAGGGGCCTTAACCTGTTGTTAGGTAATGTACATTAAACATGTGGCCACAAAGTTTCATCATGAGACACAATGTTTAGACTTAAATTTTAGCCATTTGGGCTTTTAAATCATGTATATAGATTTGTAAAATATTTAAATAATACCATAACATTTTTTACAAAATGTTAGGTTTAAATATTAACAAACTGGGGTGGATGATTAATCATATTTCAAAAGTGTGATATATTTTTCACTTTTTCACTAATATACTGTGTATTTTAGGATAAAATGTCCCTTACCGTTTGCACATACCTGCTGTGGTTTGTTGACAGTGCCCGGTGGTGAGCCCATGAGGTCGTCTATGCTGGCCCTGCTCCTCCTCATCAGTGCCCAGGCAGTGGCCTCCACTAGGATTACGAAGCAGCAGGACGCAGGCAGCTCTATACCAACAGTAGACTCCAAATTGTTCAGAAAGAGGCGCCACCTCTCACCCAGGGTGCTCTTCAGCGCCCAGCCCCCTGATGCAGAACCCGCTGGGTCCCGGGGCGCCAGAAGGAGCCGACAAGCAGGGCAACCCCAGCACAGGGGCATGTACTCTGTGTGTGACAGTGTCAGCAACTGGGTAGGGAACAAGACCACAGCAACAGACATTTTAGGAAATGAGGTGACAGTCTTACCAGATGTAAAGATCAACAACGTGAACAAGAAGCAATATTTCTTTGAGACAACCTGTCACACATCACGCTCCAGTTCTGGAGCAGGCTGTTTGGGAATTGACTCGAGACACTGGAACTCCTACTGCACCAACTCTCACACATTTGTCCGGGCTCTGACCTCTCACGACAACTTGGTGGCCTGGAGACACATACGCATCAATGTTGCATGTGTTTGTGTGCTGAGCCGCAAGTCATGGAGGCAATAAACATTTGTTATTACATAGCACCCTCTGTAAGAGATACCCAAAAATACATTTTGAAGATTTTTTTTCTCCACATCCAGCTGCCAAAGACAGGCCAAGTCCCACACAAAGGAAGTTATTGGTGTGTTATACCTCTACAGGACTACATCTATTATGGTCTGGTCTGGGTCAAAAATAAATTTGATTGTTTTGCAAAGTGAAAACGGATGCCATGGATTGGTTTATAAGAGTTAAAGGGTATAGTGTTATAAAATACTTCAGAACACTAGGACAAAGGACTGAAATACTATTTGTCCCAGATATCAGGGATGCAAATGTTTGTTAAACAAAAGTGGCTGATATTGTTATTTATTAAATACATACCACATTATAGTCCCTGTTGTTTAAATTTGTGTGAAAGGTTATTTAGCTGTCATACAATAAGTCTCTTGCTTTCCAAGAAGAATGAGTAACATTGTACAGTAAAAAGAAATTAGCCTTATTGGCACAAATTAGGTTTCATTTTACTGGCAGCATTTATCCTGGCTTTGACTTAGGTTTTTCCAGCTTCTCTTTCAATAGCAGACATAAAAAAAAAAAAAGCTATAAAAACATGAAATGCTTTCCAAATCTTTCACTTCTCTTTTTGTACTTGATAGTATCACAGCATTATTGTTTTGATAGTGATATTTTGGTGATGACATAAAATTACACATTGGACTGTGGGAGCAGACAAGACATAAAGATAAAAGTGTGTAGAACAAAAGATTATACTTTAAAACACAAAGGAAAGCAATATGAACCATCATCTTACAGTTAAAATACAAGAGCTCGATTTAACTGTGTAACTGTAAAGTGTTCATATAATACAGAAAAAAAATCCATGTTATTTATGAGATCCGCAACAACATTTTTACAATTCACAAATAATATTATGGATATTCAATGTCCCTTAATACACAAATCCACAATGTGTAATTATGTCACTCCCTAACTCCAAAACAACAATACAAAATGAATGAGCCTCACTTGAGTCTCCCACTTTGGGTTGCCATGCTAAAATACATTTAGTTTAAACCTAAGATGAAGCTCTCTGATCTGAACTGTCACTACCTAAACCCTAGTACCTGCAGCCAATCATTTCTCAGCGCTAGTGCAGCCTCTGCAGCTCAGTGAGCGAATTCTGAAAGGTCCTTTCACATGAGGCATGGCCTGTCCATATACTGAGTATGAGAAAAACGAGTATGTGTCCTCTAAATGCAGGTTCAGGTTCAGCCCTACCCATGCGCCTCTGCTGCCCTCTAGGGGTCGAAAAGTTGGTTGGCTACAAATTAAAATATCAGTCAAACAAAGATAAAATAGATTATGTGTTTAATGTTCAAATATTCAAATTTAACATGACATAAACGCATTTCGTGTATTGGTGTGATCGCATAAACAAGCTAACGTTATCTAACAAGCAAAAAGTCAGGTTACCGGTTTAAAGGAACATGCGACACATTAACACAACAAATAACGACTAGTTCTAAAACAGTTACGAAACACTGTTATCCTAAGTAGCCAGACGTTATGTTATGTGAATGTTTAATATGATTTTATACCTTGTTCATCAAAGTTCACTCTTCTCCAAGTATCTGCTTACTGCACATGCGTTGTTTACTTCTTTTCCCCAATGTTTCGCACATGTCAAATTTTAGTCTACATAGCCAATTTTCGTCCATTCTATGATTAGAAATGTGGTGTGCTAAAAAAAACAAAAAACACACACATGGTTTGACCTTCAGAAGAAAAACAACAGAGCCATTATTACAGGCCTGTTTTAAGCCTGCTGTAATGTGTGCCTCTTACAATAGATGGAGACAAATCTTATCCAACTAAGGAGTGCCACCTGGTTATCGATAACAGTTGTCCAGTTCTCCCTTCAAACATCCATGAATTCATTAGAAGGAACAGCTTATGAACGCAATAATGCACCATCTTAAATTAACATTTTCTTTTAACAAACAGAGTAGACACATTTATAGTATAGACACATTTTAGGCTTGAATCTCATCTCCATCCATCATAAGGATGACTCCCAGTTGCACCATTTGAAGATCAGGTTATGTTATTGCTCTTTATTTACATTTCAGGCACAGAAAATGTACTGCTGAGACATAATTGTATTTAGACCTCCTTGTTGCCCGCAGATGTTTCCAGTCAGACCTGATAATTAGGCTACAGCATTACAATGGCATACAACCAAATAGGACAGTTTTCATATGATTTTTCCAAGTTAATGACAGATCTGTTGTATGGATATCACAATATGATTTAGCACAGAAAGATAAAGCAACAATGTAGGCTAAGCAATGTGATGCTTGGGTCTCATGATCCACCCAAACTGATGGAAACGCTGATATTTTGACCAGCTAAAAGGGGGTCACTGTCTGTTCATTCCCACATCAGCATACACTAAAGTTATGCAAACACTGAGAAGAAGTGGACATAGTACCCAGGATGACCCCCAGCCTTCATGGGGCACACTCAGAGCTGACAAACGCCTACCACACTTTGCACTGTGATCTGGGAATGGGGATATCTTAGTCTAAAGTTCACCACTGCAATAGCTTTCCAGAAGCATACACAAAAAATATACATAAATCTACCTGTGAAATCTTATTGCTGCTTTTGGTGCACACTGAACTTGTATTTCCACAACAAACAAAGGGCCCATTGCAACTCTGAACACAGCAGGACTGAAAGCAAATCAGTACAAAATTTAGCACATACACTCAAACATTTACACATCTCTGTAGCACTAAATTAAAGAATTTGTTTTTTCATTGAAAATACTATGGTAGGGAGATGTGCTTAGGCGTTCAAGGACAAGATGACAGAGCACGTTCAACTATCATGCTCCATGTGTGAGAGGAAAAATAATTTCCTGAAAATAGAGAAGGAACTGGAAAAAATCTTAGGAAGGCCATCCTACAATAAGTACAAGGACAAATGTAGGCCTAAATCCAACACTGAGGCCATGCAGACCTATTTTTAGGCTAGGTTACACATGGCAATCCTGTATAGTCTATTATTGTGGCTTGGTTTCTAATTCTATTATAGTTCGGCAGTTAGATCTCTTATTGATTGATGCAATTCATCAAACCTAAGTAAAAAATGCTAGTACAGACCATTTAAAAACTCAACATGGTATGCCTACCAAGGACCGGTATGGTCATCTGACTGTGCATAGAAAAACAGAAAAGAAGAAGACATGAGCTAGTCTAAAAGTCATCAAAGATAAATGTAGAATACTGATGGGGGGCCTTGCTGCTCTGTAAGGACTTCACATGAGCCTAGAGCAGGGGTGGGCAATTATTGTTTTCCATGGGGCCACATGAGAAACAGAAAATATTGTGGAGGGCTGGGCCAAAATGCTTAACTCAATTCTGCATAATATTAATTGTATTTCATTATCAAAAGCTGTAAATAGCATTGTTTTGACAAGCTGGTAAGACTGGTAAAAGCATATGTTATGACTCAGTTATGTTATGAAAAAATGAGGTTGCCTTAAAAAATATAATTTAAAAAAAACTCTCCTCTCCTCTACACCTCTAAAATAAAAGCAATATAGCTTTTGTCCATCCATGAGTAACATTGTAATTTTTTAAATTTATTTTGTAATTCCAAATGATCTTAAACGGGCAGAGTCAAACAAAAGGACATGTGAAGCCCTGAAGATGCACGATGCCCAGGTCTGGCCTAGAGTCACTTTCCACACACAGCATTGCGTTCACTCACGTGCACAGCACGTATGGGCGGGGCATGGCGGCGCGTGTCCATTCTGCGTGCGCACGTTTCACGTAAGGATTTGACTGTGCAGCGGTGCAGCAGGTCATCTCTATCTCATTTGCAACAGACGAGGGTTGACTGCATCAAAGGATATCACTGTTGTTTATTTTTCTTCTGGTGAAATCAACGGATCAGGTGACACCATGAGCAAAGTCCAGGGCGGGATGAAATGCGTGAAATATCTGCTATTTGTATTCAATTTCATCTTCTGGGTAAGAGGCGCTATTCAGTTGTATTTGCATGGAAACCTTCATATGTGCATTGCGTGGTTTATGTCATTGTTTTAAATAAGCCTAGTTATTTGTCTTTGCATGGCTTTCACTGAAGCTGTGTCCATAAAAGTCGTGTATGCTCCTCCGTGTTCTATGTTTACATCTTCAACAGAGCGCTCCCCGTGTGTGTTTAGACTGTATCAGCTCAGAGCGGGTTTGAAGGTGGTGCAGCCCGTATGCACCTGCTGTTCACTGCTCTGTGACTTATGTGAGACTCCTACTATCTGGAAATCATATCAGACAAGAGCTAGAATCATCCATACCTCATTTATTACAGCCTTCTAGCGTCCCTGTATTATGCGAGGTCAATAATTCAATTTGATAATGCAATAAGCCACAAAACATAATTTGTGTAGGATGTAATTTTGTGACACGTTGGCTGTAATACAGCTGCTTGGTTTCCAGTGAACACCCACTTGTTTTTTGTTTGTTTGTTTGTTTTTTCTTCTTTTTTTGTACATGGTGATTGTTTAATGATCTAGAAGTACTGTCAAAATAAATAGTAAAATCTTAATGATTAATTTTTATGATTATTATCCCTGATTATCTTTATAGAAACTGATGTGATAGAAATGATAAGAGCACTAGGGATAATGTGCTCTGTGTTCACATTTTAATGTATCACTTATTATGTCCAAACCAAACACACACTAGCCTTATTGTTATAGGGCAGAGTAGTGTGATCCTCCCGCACCATACCAAACTCAGTTATTTTTCTGAGGTGAACTGTGGCCAAGCAGCCAATCACAGCACATGTTACGTCACCCTGGCACCAAAGAGGCTGTCAGTGGCCCAAATGCACCATGGGAGATGAACCACAGATGCTCCCAGTGATGGAGGATGAGATATGAGATATGGAACTTAAGTATTCAATATGACATTTTAGACATTTATTTTAGTTTGTTTACATTTGAGCAGTTTTAGTTAACATAAAGATTAGACGAGGGTCAGATTGACTTTCCATGGTCCATCCATTGGTTTTGATGTATAACCTTCTGTTTTTCATATGAAGAAAAAAAACTTTTCATTGTACCTTTCTACCTTTACTTTCTCTTTCCAAGTGAGCAGTATAATATTCAGCTCTCATATAACAGGTTATATAGTGACTATAACCTGTAAATACAACTCAATAAAACTCAATGAACCTGTTGTTAATCCCAAACTCCAACTAGCCTGTCCCATCTTAAGTGAATTTGAGTTTGGACGTTCTTTCATGCTTTAAAGTGAGTAATTTACATATCTGGCAGCACTTGCTTAGAATAAAAGAAGACACAGTGGGAACCCAGCCTGTGCATCAAAAGCTCTTTGACTGGTGAGAATGTGAGACAGAGCCAAACAAAATGGCGCTGTAAATGTTAATGAAGGCTTTGGGTTTGTGGCTGTGCGAATGTACGTTTGTCATGTGATTGTGTTATAGTTGTCAGGCCTCCTGGTTTTGGCAGTGGGTCTATGGCTCAGGTTTGACCCGGGGACTGTGGACCTGCTCACTGGAGATGGCGCCCCAGACACCTTCTTTATAGGTAAGTATATTATTGGATATTAGTAGAACTCCAAATATTAAACATTTGGACCTATCAAAAATGTGTAAAAAAACAAAAAAACAAAAAACATTTTCAATATTTTAAATATTGCAGTAACAATATTATTATGTCTTTGCAGCAAATGTAAATTACTGAACTGGTACTATAATAGAGACTAAACACAGGCAACATTTTTTACTTATAACTTTGCTTTTTAACTATACTAAAAATAGGCCTTTCAATCAGTAATTTGTCCCACATTTAGACATGACCTCTACAGAGCTCATAAATAACCCTAGATCACAACAAGAAAATATCATTAAGATAAATTCTGCTAAATTGAAGGTGACTAAGCTGACACATTTCTAAATGTCCTATTATGTGCTCAGATGGCTTTTCAATGGTTTCAGACAGACATCCTTTCCTGAAACCTCCTCATATAAAGACAACTGGCTTTAAAACATACAGTAGTTCACTCATTGTAAGTATCAATGCACACAATAGTCCCTGTGTCCCTCTCTCTCTGGCTGTGGGTGCAGAGGATCAGAATGAAGCCTATTCTTGTTTCGCCCGTTCAGACCATGACCTAAAATGGTGACTTCACTTCATCAGATTCAAAGAAGGAGCAGCCCCTCTCATGGCAGAGCTAGCAGGTTGGGTGGGGCAGGTGACACCAATAGACAATGATAACAAACTTGGGTTTACACACCTGTTTTTGGCAATATATCAAATAGCCAATGCCACAATATTTCTCATACTTTTGAATATGCAAACACCTATGCAAGTACCTCAACTTTATCTTTTAGCTTAATTTGAAATGCAAATGCAGTTTCTAGCTAAGATTTGACATTTTGTCTTTCCCGACACTGGTGGCCTTACAAGGGGATCTGCAGTTGCAACATATTAATTCATTATTGCATCAGTATATTATAATTAATAAGGAAGAGGGACATTTGAAGCAATGACTGAACATACATACGAAATAATAAAAATATAGCTTCTAGGTCAGTTAATAGTAAAAATGTGGGTATGTCTCGCAATCAGAGTTGGTGTTTAATCCTATAGGAGCAGAATTTTCAAATGATGCATCAAGACCAATGAGTTAATCACAGTGAAGGAAGACTATAGAGAAATTTGAGAAAAATCTTTTAAAAGTAGATGTTTTTGTTTATAAACTAATGTGCAAAGGACCATAGTGCATAGTTTGTAACTGCCACAATGTTATATTCATAGTTCCATGTTGTATTTATCTGCCATACTCCGCCTTTTGGCTGCTATATCATCAAGCTTTGAAGTGGAAATAATGTGATGGAAAACATTACAGGTTAAGATCCCAATTCCTTCCTATTAAAGGAGTTTGTATATACAATGGAGACAGGCTCGTATGTTCCCAGTCTACTTTGAATCCCTGTCATTCGTCACTTGGATAGAGTATAATATCTTCGTCCTTAGCTCTGTGTAGCAGCAACAAAACAACAGCCTGTGTCCTCCCCCTTGTGGATTAATTAAATTGGCTTGGTGGTTGCTGTCGATGGCACTGATGAGGCCCAGAGCAGAGTCCTTTGGTGGGGCGGGGGTATGGATGGTGTTTGGTTACAGAAACCTGGTAGTCAAGATGGGGAGTCTGGAGATGACGACATTATAGCTAGGACAAAGAGAAATTTTGAATTGGCACTGAGTAAACAGATGCTAAGGAGATACCTTGGGGCAACATAGATAGCCTACAAGTGTACACACAGTCTGAGTAAAGAGAGGAAGAACCCTTAATGAGACTTGTCTGGACATGGCGCTGTAATCATTCATTGAAACCAGGCTATTATTGTTGTTATTGTTTTGCAGGGTCATCTTTTATGTCATAATTTATTGACTAGAATATATGCATGTATTCTAATAGCAAGCCTATTGGCATTATTACACTGACAGAGGTTACTTTTTGTTAACTCATAAACCAAAATGCCAATTTAAAATCACTAGGTGAAATGCATTTGTAAATGATCAAAGGCTGGAGTGAGCTGATTATCACATTGTACAGTGGGAGGGAGAATCAAAGCTGCAATATCACCTCCTTCCTACTCAATATAACAAGCAAACTATTATAAATAAAACTCCCACAAAGCTATGGGAGAATGGGACAATGCTGACATCTCCTGGTGAAACGTTGAATTTCACCTAAGCTAACCCTACCTTTTCAAGCTTCAGTAAAGAATATTACTTCAGGTATATTTCTCTCCCTTTCTCTCTGTTTGTCCCAGCGGTGTACATTCTTCTGGGGGCTGGAGGTCTCATGATGGTGGTTGGATTCTTTGGATGTTTTGGAGCTGTAAGGGAGTCGCAGTGTCTTCTAGCTTCAGTAAGTGTTAAATGTTATTATTACATAAACTGATTCACACTGAACTGACTGGTAGTATTGTCTTGTCTGTTTGTCTGGTCCAAAAGCTAAATAAATAAAATTGGTCTATTTCTCTTACATTGTTTGATCATACATTATTGTCACGTAATGCGTTTCTATTTTTCCTAAATATTTTTCTTTGTTCAAGTTTTTTGCATGCCTTCTGATCATCTTTGGAGCCGAGATTGCAGCGGGTGTGTTTGGTTTTATCAACAAAGAACAGGTAACTATGCATTTTCTGATTCGTGTGTGTTTGACTTACTAAAATATATATTTTTAAAATGTGTATTTTTATAATACAGATTGTTGAGGAAGTTCAGAAGTTTTACAGCAGTTCTATCACCGACAACACCAATGGGAATGGCACTGTAATAGCAAATATTTATCACAAAACAGTGGGTATCTTTTTATTTGATCATCTAATATTAAAGCTTAAACTAGTAAACACATAGACAAAAATCTGTTTATCTTACCAGCTGGACTGCTGTGGAGGCTCTACACCTGATCCATCTCTGTGTCCTGAAGAGGCAGACAAAAAGGTCCAATCTGAGTTGTTATTCGCATTGGTCACTAGATGGCAGTAGTGCATGTTTCATTGTCTACTTTGTAAATGACTTGCTTGTTAGCTTCTTATGAAAGTGTTTCTCATGAAAATGAGTTAAGAAATGGTATGATTAAATGTACTTTTATCCTTGTGTTTAAGAAATTCAAATTAGTGGAGGGAGTAGTAATTGCTACAACATTTGTAGATAATAGTATTATTTGGTCTGTTATGTCTAACTGAACTTAAGTTGTCACTCATTTAAGTGTCTTTTTATAGGATTGTCTAACTGCAATTACAGACTTCTTCAATTCAAAGCTGCATATTATTGGCTACATTGGAATTGGTATAGCTGGCGTGATGGTATGTTTATTTTCACACTTCATTCAGTCATTTTGTTCATTGATCTAATTCATACATGGTGATTTTTATCTTACACAGTAACCTCTCTCATTTCAGATTATTGGTATGATCTTCAGTATGGTTCTCTGTTGTGCCATAAGGAACAGCAGGGAGGTCATATAGGAGTCATGGCCCCCACTAGGCCCTTTAATTTGAAATGGCTGCAAAAGTTTGAATTACATTTGACTGATAGATATAAAGTACATTTTGGACCAAATAGGAAGCAATACACTGGACACCAGCACAAAACTAGGATACAACCATAATTCTTTTACACAAATCTTTTTTTTTCTTTTTTACATAAAAGTTAGTATCCTTCTGACACATTCCTGAGTGTTCAGCATCTTTCTGTCAAACTGCAGTGCCTCTCAACAGCTACACAACACTACACACAAACGAAGCCTTTTTTGAACAAGACGAATGTTGAAACTTGTAAATATAAACTGTTATATAAAATGTGTTACATGCTCATACTTGCTACTTCAAAGCAAAATGACATAGGCCTTTTGTTAATTAAACCACATAAATGTGCTTAGTGTAATGTTTTGAGGACTAGCCTCCCTTTGCAGAACAAACTGTGCCTGTTAATCCACAAAGATATGCCTCCAGCTACTGCACTTTTATCCTTTCCATGTGATTGTATACGTGCTTGTTTGTCACCACTTACATATTTACTGACGCACAATGAGGCAGTGTAGACTTAATTTTCACACCCAGATAGTAGGGAGGGCGGGGTCTTATGATAAACTGTCAATTTGTAAATCCTCCAGGTAATTTTTAAGTTATGAGCTCATGGGAGCATGATGTGTTCTGTACTGTGACACTTACTCACTGTTTGAATCTCTGTGGTGTACATATTATTGTTGGAGTGATACATTTTGTCTAGTATAACATGGTTTGAACACATTTTAACTCCAATTAAAGTATGGTGCTTTAATCCATGTCTACTTATTTGATGTTTTTTTTTTTTTTTTGCATTTTGTTGCCAATAGAAGTGATTTTGGCATCCTGGAGGTTCTGTAACAGCAGCACTGCTGTCACAACTGTGAACTTTGTATGCAGAGTTTTAGATCAACTCTCTGATCTGATAAGAGCCAAAACATCCCGTCTTCACCACACATACTTATTTGAGATTATTACAACTCTATTATACTGACTACATACTCTACCAAACAACAAAATATAAAAAAAAATATAAATAAAAAAATCACAAAACAAACAATTCAGTATCATGTACATTTTTTTTATTTACATTGTACAAAAAGCTTTTATACATATAAAACAGTTTTCACATATTCTGTTGCAAATTATGCATGTTTGGCCAAGAGCACAATCTCTTTTAAGGCATAAACCACAAGTCAAACAAATGGTATGCATATAGAACACATATATTTTGTAACAGACAAATTGATGGTGCATCAAGTTTTCAGATTACTTTAAAACAATATCAAGTATTGAAGAGGACACAGAACACTTATTGAATGGTCCCAGTATTAATGGAAGGTTAATGATAAGTCAGACTCACAGTAACTTGAAATGGTGTGTAAAAGGTCAAAGTAAATCTCTTAGCAATAAATAATGTGTGTTTTTTTTTTAAACACCTTAATTGCAAGTCTGTTATAAAAGACTGCAATCAAAAAAAGTACTGCAAGCCACTCCATTCAGGTATTAAACACAAAAATGTAGACATACATTTATAACTGGTTTACGATTTCCCTCATGGAGGGAACGGAACTAGACCGTTTTAGGGACATATGAGTAACACTGGAACAGGTCCCCCAAATTGGTAAGGCTAGCTGTAAGTGCAAACATTTGCCCTGGCCTGCTGAGTAAGTCACAAGTGTTAAGTGCAACACAGCGGTCAGACCATACTGAAGGCAAAAATCAGGCTTTTTACAATCCTGAAGTTTTGCAAAATAGTCCAACAAGACCTTTAAAAAATGTAAACCAATGGTAGCTGCCAGGTGTACAGTTGTCTTGACTCAGATGTTCCCGATGCATAGCCAGCCATCTTCTAAGGTTCATATTCAATCAAGCAGCCTCAGTGGTGAGTTATCTAGGATATATTCTCCAACTCCCACAAAGTACATAACCTGTGCAATTCCAAACAGAGGAGCAATGACCAGGGCTCTGCAGCCTGCTCCTTTCAGGAAGGCAGAAGGTCCCTCTTTCCGCATAATTTTACTACGGGGAACAAAAAACAATGTAAATTATTGGATCACATTCAAAGCAAAAATCATTGTATATCACTTAATATATCTCACCTGATGCAGTCCATAACCCCATTATATGACTCTTCACTTGTCCCTTTGTTTAGAGACTGCAGCCTTGTCTTCACCACTAGGAACAACATAAATTAAGTTAATGCTCAGATTCACAAACATAGTAGACAAGTGCCCACTGAACACATCTTACCATCACAAGGATTGACAGCTACAGCAGCACAAGAGCCAGCTACACAGCCAGACAGGAAGGCCCAGTAAAATGGAGACGACTCCTCTGCACTGGGCCTCCCTAGACGGTTCAAGTTGGCAAAGAGGGGGAAATACACAATAGAGAATGGGACATCCCTAAAAGATAACAAAATGGCATTAGAACATGTAAATGGGAAAATGATTTGTCCATTTAAAAACATTACGAAGCTTACCTCATGAGTGTTGCCCCCAGTCCCTTGTAGAGCCCCTGGATGCCTTGGGTTTGTAGCAGCTCCTTGGCGATCTGTGTAGCAGACACAGCACGTGGGGCAGTCACCACCGTGCCAGAGTTATAAGAGCGACTAAGAAGGGTATTTGTGGTCCCAAGCTTTACTGGAGCCATCATCACAGGCTTTTGTTGCTGGGCAGCTGTAGAAAGTTGTAACAATATCTTAAGTAAATGCATGCCAAATCAACAAGTCTAAATTTGCATTTGGCAAATATTCAACAAGTTACTCACCAATTCTGCCAGCATCCTGCAGCTGTATCTTCAGCATCTCCATTGGAGTGGTGACAATGACCTGGCACATGCCTGCTCCACACCCTGCCATCATCTCTTTCAACACAGTCAGTCCCTTTCTGTTGATAGTACATACATCTGAGTTAAATCTCAAGAAAATAGGGGAAAAAAAGGATTTGAAAAATGTTAGGTTACCCGTCATTGGCAAGGTGATGACGGAAGAAGTCATTGGCAGCCAGTTTGATGGCCTTTTCAGGAGTGACCAGAGTAAGGTTGACAGCAGCACCTGATGGGAGACAAACTTACTGTTAACAGTTGTGTCGTAATAATATGTTCATTTACAACACAACCATTCCCCTCCATAGTCATCATTACCCCAATACATAATCAGTTACATTAATATAAATGTACTAGAATATACAGTTTAAGGAGCTTTGATCTGGATAAATATGAGGGACATCAAGATGTTACATAAATATGGTTAGGAAGAAAGTGAAACAGAAAAAATACTGAAAGAATTGAAAGCAAATGAGAAACCACATTTGAGTCAAATAGAGAAGAAACTAAAAAGTGACCATGTTAAGAACAATAGGATAACAGAAGTGTTAGTGAAGCGAAAAGACAGGACAGATTCTGGGCTGTTTTTGTGTCTTGAGACTTGAGGTAAATCTTGGCAAATGGCAGCTTTTAAAAAAAAAAAAAGAAAAAGAAAGATCACCCAAGGTCTACTTGGACACAATGCACAGTCCTGAAATTAGGGATGTTAAGAGATAGTGATGGGACACAAAATAGACAGACAAGAGGACAAGAGATGGCAAAACATAAACGTGTGCCTAGAGTTTTAAATAGAGCAATATTGTAAGAACCATTTAATGATTTGCCTCCAGCGTGGCTGCGCCTTATCGGCTAGCCTTCAATATCCCAGGGGGACCCAAGTCTGTAATATGAAAAACACAGATGCAAACAACAGCATTCCTCACAAAAGCAGAGGTCTATTCTTTACCACCTTAACTAAACCACTTCCATAAGAAGTCAAATTGATGACCAAATACATGTAATCAATAACTGCATGATTTAGAAATAATTTACACAACATATTACATATAGCATATAGACTGTTATGGGTTTTAACATTTGTTTTAAATATTAGGGGATTCATGCAGATGTTACTTGATCCCTAGAATGCTATACACTAGTAGTAATAAGCTAGACAACTGACCGCTCTATATGTTCTTTACAGCAATCTATGGTTGAAACATTCACATCTGTTAAGAGTCTTACCTCTGTACATTCCAAAGTAGCCTTCAGTTCGGACAGTTTTCACAAGACAATCCATCCTGTGGAAAAGACCAAATCAGTTTAAGTGATCACACACAGTCTGATCAGTGCAATTCATTACAATCTAATAGAGAAATAAAGTGAGCAATGCCAAATCATATAGCCACATATGACTCAGGTGGTCTGGAATTCTGCAATACATTCCTCATTATACATAGCTGTTATTGTAGGCTTTAACGTGATACCTATAGAATGCAGAGTCACAGATACCAGAAAATTGAAAATGGCCAGTATATTTGTACAACAGAATGTTAGTAATCAGACTTACATGCTCTTATACACCTGCTGGCCCGCTCTCTGATTTTGTAATCTGGTCTTTGCCAAGTCAATGGGAAAGACACAAGTGACACCAACAATGCCTGCAATGCCCCCATTGATGAGCTTGGCTGGGAGGCTGAAAAGAGAAATGAAAATTTAAACACTAAAATGAGAAACATTACAATTTTAAAGTATGGTATAATTTATTAATTCATTCAAGACTTACCTGATCTGCTGTTGAGACATGATGATTTAGGTAGAAGGTCAGGAAGATGTGCAAAACGCAGGAGATTCTAGTTGGTTCAATAAATACAGTAAACTGGAATAAGATAAAGAATATAAGTTACTAGGAAGTTGTGGACAGGTTCCTGTGTACTGTACCAAAGATTATCCTACAACAGCCCTTGGCTTATCTAAATACAGCAGGTCATGGGACACTAGTACAACCCCTGGGCGTGCCCTCGGCGACTTCACATACCGGAAAGCCAAAAATGGCGAGCCGCCCTTCTCCATTCGCTCAGAGGATAGAAATTAAAATAAAATATGTCCTACTAAATCATATATAAGCAACAAAAGACACCAAAGGGTATTCAAGATGGCTATTGCAGTAGGCGTATCTCATTTTAATCGGCTTTTTTTTTTTTTTTCTACTTCACTTAAATGTGTAAATAAATGTTACGGAACCTTGTCTATACATCCTTAAAACGTATCTACACACATTTAGATGGATGAAGCAGGAGGAAAGGATCATTCTAGAGACATTTCCCTGCACGGTGGTTTTTCTGATAGCGGTCATTTGTTTGACCATAGAAAACTTGTATCCACTGACTGTAAAATCTCGTATAGCACGCATTGTAATAGCGAAATGTAAAAATAGGAAGACTCACCAAAAAGTTGCGTTGTTTAGGCGTTTCTTCACGTTTGTTGTGCCTTTTTGTCCTTCAGTCACCCGTCACGGTCGCTGATATACTTGCGAGTAAGAGCGCTGGAAATTTCCATTGAGTTTTAAGCCGGTGGGCGGACTCCTAGTCATTCTTTTGGCATCCGAATAGTCCCTCCCCCAAACCATTTCAGCTCTAACAGGAAATCCAGTGCGCTACGTTCATTGGCTGAAATGGAGGTTTTCTTGGCGATTATTGGTTGTTTTACAAATTCCTCCTTATTTTCCACCAATCATACTGTGTTATAGCAAGTAAAGGGTGGAAAATGAAAACCATTGTTCCATTTGCTTTACTTTCATCCCCTTTGTCTAAAATGCATATTTTTTTCTTGGGGAAAGAGTACTGTAGTTATTTGAGTTTTCCTAGTTTAGCACAATGAGGCTAAGCACAGATGGTTCAAGTGGCCAAAGCTGGTTATCATCAGCATGACATCATTGTGGTGCAAGATGTGACTCACTTCTGTAGATTACATAAAAGTAATCCTCAGAAACATCTAGATGCTCTTGAATGTTGATGAAAAGTATTTGGGAGTAGTCTCAACAAAATAAAGTCAGTGTTGTGGTTATGTAAATCCAAATGCTTACAACAAAGGGATTTTATGTAACAGTTGGATCTAGAACATTTTAGAACCGGTTCTGTGGGCTTCACACAAAGGTGCTACCTGGCTGCAGGCCATTCTCACGATTATGTTTGCGATGAGCCTATTCATGATTTTATGAAAACAATTTGCCAGTAGAACTAAGAAAATGTCCACTGCTAATGCATGGAGAGAAAAATGGATAAAAGATTCTATAACAGGCTTTAACAGCTTTGCAACCAGAGAAGGCAGCTCTGCAGGCTGGTACAAGCCCCTGGGAAAAGTGTTCAAAAACCATGCTGCTACTCAATGGGAGACGTTTTGACGTTATGATTAAAATAAAATAGATATCAAACACTTTAGTATAAAACTATCTAAAGGCATATAATAAGATTATCTACTGTATATGTACTATGGTCCTGCATAAGCATTACACAGTCAAAATAGTGGCCACTGTTATATAAAATATCTTTACGGGTGAATAAACAGAACACAAACAAATGGTACATTTGTTTGAAAGCGTGATCGCTATGTGGCAGCTGGTTCTGTTGGACTGCTGATGGAAGCAAATTCCATGTCAGGTACATCGTTATCCGTTTGGGTATTAGGGTTTCTAAAACAAGAATTCAAACCATTTGCGCAGTACATCAGTGTGATCATACCATAACCAGGCTATAAAACTGAAGGTTATTCATGTGTTACAGTGGCACTCATGACTGCAAAGGTATAATGTGGAATAAAGTCAAGTTTTGAGAAACTCCCCTTGGTTTGTCTGTTTATTTTCCCCTGCTATTTTTCTCTTTCATTTCCATATACAGAAGTTTATTCTTAGGGTCCCTTGGGGGTCACATAGTCATCCCCTGATTGGCTGGCCATGTAACACTCAGTTCATGACCTCCTCAGGCATTGTGGGTATGTGTATCACAGTTCTTCATATCACATGTGCCATTAGTTGGTCGATTTGGAGTAAAAGTACAATATATGTTACTGAATATAATATATTATGATATATTGTAGCCTGACAGATAATGACAGCCACATCACACAGAGTAACATGATAGCCTTATTCTCTCTGTTTTTTTTTCAAATAGTATTGATGAGAAATAATAGTAACAGACGAGTGTCAACAGACAATCAATGGCTGTGAGCTCATTTACAGTTACAGCTTTGTGGAAGTTATACGACTTTTCCAGGCCAGGATTACAAGCACCACTAGAGTCAAAGTGTTACTAGGTGTGTCACTGATCACGTGCCTTTCACAGTGACCACTGATGTAAATATAGCCATAGCCTCACAACAGAGGTGACACTGTGGGGCGTTATGGTCGCGTGGGTGTTATTTTGTAAACAGAAAGTTACCGTACAAGACAGGATGTGATTAGGTCAAGCACAGATTAGTCAAAGAGTTATTTAAAGGCTTTTGATTTAATTAGGGGACATTCAGGATATACAGAGGAGGCCTGGGAGTCATGTACAGGAAGATAAGACATCACAAACAGTTTATGGACAGTGAAGGTTACATAGACACACTTAATTATATATGAACAATAGCGTACACAACACAAACAGCACAGAAATCTAATCTAATCTAATCTTTCTAATTGTGTGGAAACAAAATTAGAAAGGGTTAGAGCAATCACTTTGACTCAAAATATGGGTAAATGTGCCAAATTGGTTTAGTACAACTGGACTGACCCTGTTGTCGCAAACCAGGGTTGGTCCTGTGGGCACACTCATGGTTCGCTGTCCTGCAGGCACCACAGTGGCAGCTCATGGCCACAGGATATGTAAACATGGCATTACCAGCACAACCCGGGAGCAAGGCAGTGCGGTATTCCACTTTGTCATATGTACAGATTTTCTGTTTCAGCAATGGTCCCCGCAAAGTGTTGTCCTGGATCCCACAATAAAACATAGTGAGAAATAACAATATGTAGTCATCATAACGTCACTAAATAAATGCATGCATACCTTTGTGTGACAATATCCCATGCATATTGTGGTGTTGATTGCTACACAGAAGTTACACTCAGGTTTCTCTACAAACAGGGTGAAGTCAGATGGTACACACATGGGGAAAGCTGGGTTGAATAGAATAAACAGCCAAAAGCCAAACATTGACGTTTCCATGTCAACAAAGATGATTCAGCGCTATGGATAACCTGCATGATCACACCACACACATAAGCGTTTGAAAAAAGACAATTAAATGAACCACAAACCGTACATTGTCTACACTCACCTGTTAGTGCAGAGTGGAAGAAACTGAGGTTTGGGAACCTGATGAAACACTATTTATACAAACATTAAAATCCATCTTTATTCAAATAAGCCATAATCTTTGTTTTTAGGAAAGACAATGTCCATTAAGTCAATGACATGAAAAATGTAAGAGGCCATTGAGCTTATGATGACGTTCATGAGGAGAACTGCATAATGAATACATTCATTTTGCTGCAGGTCAAACCTTTACACAAGCTGCCACTATTTCCTGAGGAGTGTCCACTAGGTGTCATAGACCTACCTCATACAATTGTGGTGACAAGTAGACTTTAACCTGGATTTCACATTTCCAAACCATTTAACAGTAATGTGAATACAAATTAACTAAAACTGTGACATGGTGCAAAATTATGTTATGATTCCTAGACTAATTTACCATAAGAGTCAGCAAAGCCTAAAGATCACTCAAAGTCTTGTTCTTGTAGCTAATATTTACAGTCTCTAATGGTATGGAAAAGTTGCTGTTTGCTCTTCTCAGTCATCAACTCAAACATTAACAGTGCTTTCACATTAACTTTCAAAGAATTTACTCGCCATTTCAAGTACTATAAAAGTTGTATTGTCTATGTAGCAGTGTAGTTTCAATAATAATTAAAATAATAGTACAGGGAATTCTTGTCTTCTTAAGGGTTCTGACTCACGATGTTGGTGAAACTGATCAATAATACAAGCCTTGTACTCAAAACTAATTTGAACAAATCAACGAAATAGAAATTTCAAAAGGTCTTGTAGGAAATACAATATTAGTAAGTCTGCTAACTGTTATCTCTATCAAAGGAAGTGCTGACAAAGAAACTGCTGACCATTTACGCTAGGAGTGGCAGGAGTATAAGTGACAAATCTTATCTGTGCTTTTGTGTTGAAAGAAAAGTTACCATATTTTCTTAACATCAGTGTAGTGAGGGGAAAACAGTAGGACAAAAAGAATCCTCATCTTTAACAAGAACTGACGAGACTACAGGCAGTGTGCGTGTCCTTGATAGATGATTAACTCAACGCAACTAATCTTTATAGACATCTTTTGCTGGTCTTTGGCTTTTCTCACTGATCAGAGGAAGTGTACATGGACAAGAACCTCTTTTGAACTTCTGGATAAAAATGTGCAGTGAATTTCTTATGTTTTAAGTTTGTTTTTACATAACATTTGTATATTTTACATTTGTATATTTTACCCTTTTCTATCCTGTATTGTTAAGCATGGTTGGCACTGGTGGCCCAGTAGCTACGTTCTCAGTGTGGGATTATGTGGTTTTTGCTGCGACTATTTTGGGGGCAGCTGGCATTGGCCTTTTCCAGGCGATCCGAGGTCGAAAGGAGACAACCAGTGATGAATTCTTGTTGGGTGGACGACAAATGACTGCCGTGCCAGTTGCCATGTCTCTGACTGCCAGCTTTATGTCTGGCATCACAGTCATCGGCACACCTGCTGAGGCTTACCGCTTTGGAGCTGCCTTTTGGCTCTTTGGTTTTTCATATTCCATCATGTCCACTATCACTGCAGAGATCTTTGTGCCTCTGTTTTACCGACTGGGGATCACCAGTGCCTATGAGGTAATAAGTTACAAAACCAGAGGGAAGTGTGCACATACATTAACAAAGTTTATTTACATTTTTTAAAAAAGAAATCTTAATGCTAATACTTGTATGTTTAATGTTTAAAAAGCATTGGGGCTAGTGTGAATATTACATAATATTGTCTGTTTGCATATGAATAATATTAACTTGAAACCTTCTCATGAGTGCGATATATTGTCTTTGTGTGTAGTACTTGGGGCTGCGCTTTAGTCGACCCATTCGGATTATTGGGACATCAATGTACATTGTACAAACGGTAACAAAAACCTCTAAAATAATTATATAAAATTGCATGATTACATCAAGTATGGAAATGTACTATAAATCACATGCTATTATTAGGTGTCTAGTGTTTAAGTTTGTTTTTTGTCATGTAATTGTAAATGGCTCTAGTGTAATGACTATGCAAAACTGATTGCTGGTCTTTCATTTCCTTTAATATGAATGCAAGCCTGCTCTGCTGCAATCTAATCAACTAATGTCTTGTAGGCATTGTACACCGGTCTGGTCATCTATGCTCCAGCACTCGCTCTAAATCAAAGTAAGTTCTTGTGACAGATAATATCTACTGCTACAAATAGTGCAAATATAAATGAATCATTTTTGTATCATGTAGTCACAGGACTGGATCTATGGGGAGTGCTTGTGGCCACAGGAGCAGTGTGCATCATTTACTGCACTTTGGTTGGTAAAATACAATACAATATTAACTTGTTTTCCATTATTTTGTTAAGAGCAATGTTAGTGAGAGCATGTTGACCTTGAAATTATTAACACATTTTAAATAGGAAAAAAAGTATCATTCTTTAGTAATATTTTACATGAAGATGACATTAACATAGTCATGAAACTAGTTGGTACCACCACCTTCACTGTAATATTAACATCAGTGCTCGCTTGACTGCGGCTCTTCTCACAGGGGGGTCTGAAAGCAGTCATTTGGACTGATGTGCTGCAGATGGTAGTGATGTTGGTTGGCTTTGTGGCTGTCATAGCACGAGGAGCAGTGCTACGGGGCGGCCTCACACAGGTTTTTGAAGATGCAAGAGAAGGAGGACGTCTGAAAACATTTGAGTGAGTACAGGACAAGAGACAAAAAATCTTGTTCCATTGGTAGATAATTTTATTTCTCAAGTGACAATAACTCAGATCATGATAACATTTTCTTAATTCAAGCAATCTTAATTTGGCTAGATTTTAGTTTTTGCAGTAAGTATGTTGCATTATATATAGTCTAAAAATGTGACATAGGATTAAAATAGGGCTATGAGTTATTAGTTATTAGTCATTAATTTTGAAGCAAAACTTCCAAGTGTACACAACACTGGGGTTTTCTGTTTTTATTACTAATGCTGTGTAGTTTGAACCTGTAATTGCAATTACATGTGTGCATCATAAAATACCGCAACGTATTCCTTTGATTTTAGAAAAGTAAATGTATTCTGAATACCACCAACTGAGCAGAATACACTTACTCGCAATTTGTATTCTGAGTAGTAATTTTGGTACAATCACGAATTTAGTTGCTTCCCTAAATACAGTAAACCTGACATAGGTAATGGGACCTTGTGACTTTGTGCTTTTTGCCATAGCTTTAACCCAGACCCTCGAATGCGGCACTCATTCTGGAGTATTCTCATTGGAGGCAGCATAATGTGGGTCTCAATATACTCTATAAACCAGTCCCAGGTGCAACGCTACATCTCCTGTAAAACGCTGGGACATGCAAAGATGTAAGTGTGCACTTAAGGTAATACTTTCACAGAACCAAGGGCAAGTCCTATCTTGTGTAATGTCATCTGTCTCAGGTCTTTGTATGTGAACATGGTGGGGCTGTGGTTGACTGTGAGCCTGGCAATGTTGACTGGTCTAACCATGTACTCAATTTACAAGATGTGTGACCCGTTTACAAATGGTGATGTCTCTACTTATGACCAGGTAACTATTCTTCTTTCTTTCTTTTTATTGACCAGTCTCATATAAGGTGAAATATACAAAAAATGCATGTTATCTGTCTCCTTTTATATTATTATATTACTATTTACGTATAATAAATAGGGATGTAACGATAGCCAGATCTCTTACTGCAACTGGTATTGTAATATTTTGTGGAGCTTAACAAAATTCTAAATAATACATTAAATGCTTTGACATGGTTTGAAATGCATCCAATCCAATCCAAAGAAGAATTAAGATTTAAAAGTGTTTTTAGCAGTTCATGTAGTCTGAACTTAAACTGTGGTCTAAGTAGTTCTCTCCATTTTTTAGCGATATATTGTGATGGTCCATGATATTATTGTGAGACTTTTGGCAATGCGATATCACAGTATTTCGGTTATTTTCCTTAATAATAACAGCCCATTCCCACAGCTCCTTCCATATCTGGTTATGGATATCCTGGCTTCGTATCCTGGAGTCCCTGGCCTGTTTGTGGCAGCTGCATACAGTGGGACTCTTAGGTGAGGCCTTTCACAAACAAGGACATTTATCAATGACCCATTAAGTACAAGAATAACATGAATGACATAACATGAATGTGCAGTATGTGTTATCTTTAAGATAAGCATGGATCGTACTGTGAACTACCACATGTTGATAAATGTAAAATAGCTTAACATACAAAAATGTGTAGAGTTAAAAATCCTTTGCGTCACTATATTTAACTACTCTCCTCAGCTCATTCAATTAATGTGTTTAATACTTGTAATGACCACACAGTGCTATTCAAGAAGTATGTGTTACTTTAAAAAGCATTATCTGCACATTATTAATTCAGCATTACAAACAAATAGATAAAAAATGTCCCTCTTGTAGTATTTCTTGCTTGTAGCAACTTAAAGTGACAGAAGCCTGAGCACTGAGTTAGTTTAGTTCAGTCATAGGAAATTCAACTGTGGGGACAGAGAGAAAAATTATCATATTTACAGATCAAATACATCAGGTGACACTTCTTCGACAGGGACTTGACATAAAATATAATATTATTATGTATATAATATTATGTATATTAACTTACATTTGAGATTGTGAACAGAACCTTCAGTGTTGAGTTCTCACGCTATGAGCTCAGGGCTGTAGACACTGCAGTCTGCTGGAGATTGCACTGTGAGAGGGAAGAACAAAGAGAGAAGTCAAATATACAGCTAAAATTAGAACCTTCCTCTGTGACAAATAGAGCTTGAAAAATATGAAAACAAACCCAAATTATGTGAATTTATATAAGGCACATTAAGATGCATAAAAAAGCACAATGTTCATTTATTTAAGCAGATAGTTACAAACAGTTGAGAGCATATATACCAGAAGTTTGTTTAGTAATAAGATTAACCTCAACTAGCACAAAATGATTAAATTGTAGAAAGTTTCAGATAAAATCATGAAGTTAAAGTGAAAAAATGTGTCCCATTTTCCTGGGTTGTTTGAGAAGATTTGGCCCAGACTGCTGGGTAGACCAGATGAAAGGTGGGAAAATGTCAAATCATTATTATCTATGAGACAATCTGTTGACTCAGCCTTGGGGTTAAGAAAACCCAGCAATGGAGTAGAAAATATAACCCAGCAGTTTAAGGGTATGGTAAATAGGATGTAACAGTAACTTTTTAAATCTTTATATTTTTTCAATATTGTATCATTTGGTAACATATTCAATGGGAGTGCCCTGGCATAAAAACACTGTCCTAACTTTTACAGTTTTTTCTTAACTAGCAACAAAAATTTAATTGAGACGGAAATGCAGAATTTACATTTAATATGTGTTTTGACCTAGATTTTGACCTATATACTTTGTACAACGTAGTTTGATGTTTTTTCAGTGAGGCCCCAAAAGTATATGTCCAATTATGAAGGTAAAGGAAATAAAGTAAATAAAGTAAATAAGACCTTCCAATAGCTGTAGAGTAGCAAACAATCAAAGTTGCTCTCAAAGTCTGAGGATGACCCTTTGATTCACAGCACAGTGTCCTCCAGCATTAATGCTCTGGTCGCTGTAACAATGGAAGACTTCATCATTCCCCTGTGGACAAACCGCACACAGAAACAAGTAACCTGGCTCAACATGGGACTGAGTAAGTTTTGGAAAATAAAAAACTAATAAAAAACAACAACAATCAGTTGTAAGCAAGCACATTTTTTAAGCAATTAAATTAAAAATATTATTATGCCAAAGCAGAAGTTCATTGACATAATAATATTGTTATGAGTATAACAATCGGGTGGTGTAAATTCCGTTTTGAAGTCATTAAAGATTCCAGTAGACAAGAACATAAAACTGTATCTTATCTTAGGCACATAAACTTAATAGTTGATTGTCTGTTATGTTGCAGTTACACATAAAGTAGTGATTTCAGCTTAACACAAATCAAATACTTTGTGACCTGCATAATATACCTAGTTTTTTATAACATGCAAAAACAGGCAGTGCTCTTAAAAGTGAATTCTTTCAAAGTGTTTGGGCTCACACAGGTTTATTATGTAACTCTTTTAAGAGTCAGTGCAGCTCTCAAGTAAACGTTTGGCTACTACAGTTACATTTACCCATTGTGGGACTCTAGGGTAAATACATATGTAACTTTTCTGGACAAGAGTATGCCACCTTCTTCTCTCCATGGACAGAAATATGTTTAACCATGTCGCCGTGTGGAACATTCATGCCAAAAGCAACAACATCTCCATGGAAACAAGCCCTCCACCAGAAAAGTTACATAGTGCATAGTTCTTTAAAAAGAACATACTCCTAGTTAACGGGATTTATAGTGCTATGATGATTTTAGGTGTTTTCTTTGGAGGAGTGTGTATTGGAATGGCTGGAGTTGCTTCATTACTGGGAAGCGTTTTGCAGGTATGTAGTTGGGGTGTTTTATTTTAACTCTTTATCTCCCCCATGAGGTAGAAATGATGAAAAACAATTTCACAGAGCCTTGTTGTTTTAGGCTGCTCTGTCCATTTTTGGCATGATCAGTGGTCCTCTCCTCGGGCTGTATGTGTTAGGCATGTTTTTCCGCACACCAAATTCAATAGTAAGTACTCCCTAGCAGTTCCAAGGTCATTGTAGATGACTAGACTAACAATCTTACCTGTGTTTTACAGGGAAGTCTCTCTGGGATGATTATTGGACTGGTTTTGACTTTATGGGTAGGAATTGGATCACAGATTTACCCTCCTACAGCTGATAAAACTCTCCCTCTCCCACTCAGCACTGTGGGCTGCAACAGTACAATCAGCCAGAACTACACCACTCAGACACCTTGGACCAGTACAGTGCCCATGACCACACTGCCCTCGTAAGGAAAAAAACTGATAAATAACTAGTTAGTTGATTTGTTTGAATAAATAAAAATAAAACAAATAAATAAAAGCAAAAAATTTTTCTGTCAGTGTGAGACCACCCCTGGCAGACTCCTGGTACTCCTTGTCCTACCTATACTTTGCTGTTGTCGGTGTCCTGGTCACAGTAGTGTCTGGATTACTGATTAGCATAGCCACAGGTAAGATTTTGTAACACAACTAAATAAAAAAGAAGAAAAATTACATAACTACATGTATTGACATGTATCATACTGCATTTTAGGAGGCTGCAAACAAGAAAAACTCCATCCGGATCTATTTGTGAAGACGAGTGATCTGTTTTGCTTCAGAAGCTGTAACACATCAGAGGTAAAAATATATATTCTATAAAGTAAACAATAATGCCAAGATAACAATATGCTTCTAATGAAGATGCTGTAACATTATTTGTGCTGATCCTCCACAGGCACCACATACAGAAGAAAAGAATGGAATTGACAACAAGGTTTTCACTGAATTACCTCCTGAAATTATAAGCAAAGAAATGACCACTAAGCTATAAATACAAAAAGCGTTGGATTAATTATTGTGAAATTAGATGTAGATATTCTTTTATATTGTGCAATTTACTGTCAGTGATTTTATACAGTATATATTAAGCTTTTCTACTAAATTGTAATAATCAAAATCTGGAAACACTTGTGCATTGTTACTACAGAACAAAATCATATCATACTTTTTAGTGGTCATTTATTTATAGCTTTCACAAAGTTGCTGTTATATATATATTTTTTAAATTTTTTAAATCTTTGGTCTACATAAGTTTATGGCTAACCAATACTGGAGTCACAATACAGAAGCATAATGCTGCTGACTTTTCATTGCACAATATTTGTTGCTTTTTATTGCCTAGATTACGGATGTTATGAGTTCTTTTGTTTCCAGTCAATAAAAGTAATGTGAAAAATTTTGTAAGATGGTTCACTTTGATTTTACTGTTCTCATGCATGTCATCTGTAATTATTAATCTGGGAGTTTCCTGATTACTGACTACAGGCAATAAATGTTATCTTTGAGCATGAGAGAGAAGGATTGAGCTTTGGTCCAGACAATAATAGCATCTCCTAGGTAACTTATAATTGAGGAAGTTTACACAGCATTGACCTCCTAGTTTTATGCACCACTATAAGGAAGACAATCTTGTTCAGTGGCAGCAGGGCATACATGGCACCACTTGGCACCTGTTTTTTTCTTCTTCCTGTACTCAGGTGAGCACGGTTTAATAAATCAAATACATTATAATACTGATAATCCAAGAGTTCTAATGAATGATAAGATTAGTAATATATTGATGTCTTTCACCACAGCGGGATTTAGAGATCATGGATACAGTTGTTTTTAAGCTGAGTTTTTGCCTGGCACTTGTTTTTGCTGAGTTAACAACAGTGAGTGGAAACTGGAGTCCTCGGTCTACTGTAACAGTCCCAGTCACATCAGACAACTCTACAAAAAGAGAGCCATTGAACACTTCAGAACAGTCAACAACACTGACAACTGGGATTCCCGATACAACTCCGACCAGTGCTGCAGACAACAGTACTTTCACAGCAGTAACAAACTCTAGTCATGCTCAAACAATGAAATCCACCACCGTCATGGAGCCTATAAACAGTACGTCAGAGGCCACAGCCACGACTGCCACTCAAACTGAAGTACCATCAACATCTGAGAGCCACACATACCACTCCACAACTACTACAGCTACTACTGCTAAAGCTGTTATTACAAACACAACTGCAAACTCATCTGTTGTCACTTCCACCTCCCAGTCTGAACTTTCAACACGAGGTAACCCTAAGTAAATATAAGCCATGTTATAAAATAGGGGTGGGCAATAGATATTATGTCAGTTCAAGTATTTGGAGCATTTTGGTGATTATATACTTTCATAAATATGAAAATTGTGCCCATATTTAAAGTGCCTATGACAGGTTAGACTTCTCATTTTACTCACTTGCTCACTTAAGATGATCATATTTAAGATTTTGCTAAAAATTTTATCATTTCTTTTCCAGTTTGCCATTTCTTTTAGGATTAAAGTTGTACTTCCTTGTTGGCAATCATGACATCACAGTAATTTCATAACTTCATATCTAGCAAACACTGGGCGCAAACTTCTCAAATGTACACAGAGATTATTTGACAATGACATTATTTAACAAATAAAAATACCAAAAAAATTATGTTACAACCATGTTTAAAGTATCAGATGTGTTTCTTAAGTGTAAATCTCCCTAGCATGATGCTGTCAGTGAGTTTAGAGCTCTACTTCCTGTAATTTTTACATATTTTTCATCTTTTCTTCATAAATTGGTTCTTGATTTGTCTAAAACTATAATTTATATTTAAAATAGGTATTATTCCAGCAGATTAGTCAAAAATAGAGAATCATAAAACACTGACACATTCACAAGTATTCCCAACATTAAGAATATTTTGATAGCCTACCCACGTTGAATATAAATGTACAACTGTGTTTTAGAAATGTTAATATATTGTTTCCCCATAGGTCCGCAGCTTAGCATTTCTGAGAGGAATCTGACTATTACCTTTAGTGTTATGTTGGGTTTGTCTGCTCTGGCCGTGGTTGCTGTCAAGTTCCACAGATGGAGTCATAAACTGCAATTCCTGCATCAGCCTCTACACAACACTCAAGACTTGAGTAAGTGCATTTTTCAAATTTATCTTCTGTACAAAGTCTCAAGAATTGGTTTCTTAAACATGACATTTGTTCAGATGCCCTGACAGAAGAGCCTGGCACACTTGTCATTTCTGAGGGACTTTATAATGAACATCCGATTTATGACAACGTACCACCAGCCAGACAGGACGAAGCACATTTCTCCTTGGAGTTCCTTCATTAAAACAGTTACATGCAGTCACACCTTATAGAGATCATTGTTTTAAATATGTAAAATAACAACAACAACAACAACAACAACCATGCAACAGACAACAGTTCTGACATAGCAGAATGTGTTATTTATTAATGAGAACAATAGAATGAATATAAACCAATTTATCTGGGTATTAACAATGACAAACATCAGCAAACGTCAATACTGCAATATAGCCAATACATTAAATGAATAGACTGAACACAGAACACACCAAAGATATAAATACTGTATAATTTCATGTTTTAGAATGTAAAAAAAATTGCAGATCCAATAGTGACTAAGAACAATCTTGAGGCAACTAACCTGCCTAACTTGTTAAGTCAAAATACAACAACTGCTTAGGCAAATATTTTTTCAATGGTCCTCTTCTTTTTTTTGTCATCACCTGTGACAGCGGTCCAGCCTGCATCTCTCATTCTTTTCATTGCTGCTAGCTTTAAGTGGTTTTTGGGTGATTTCAAATTTAGAGGACTCTGACTCTGTAAAATAACAGCACCATATGTATAATGCACTTCCAAGCACTTGTATGATATGATTATGATCTAAACTGACTTAAAATGATGATCTTACCTTAAACAAGTTGTCCGAGGAGTGTGCAGCTAAGACTACGGGGGCAGACGTGTTTGCAAACATCTAAACAATAACAAGTATTATGTTTCCTCAATATTATTAATAGTTGTGTCAGGTTTGTTTCAAATAAATAAATCTCACCAAGAGGTCTTGATTTGAGCTGTCTGACTTTGGGTCTAGTTCAATGGTGCCTTTTTCCCAAGCTGATTTGTTTTCAGTCGAGGGTGGAGTACGAATTCTGTAAGACTGATAAAATAGTGATGACTGGCAACAACTAAAAATACATCCAAAGTCATTCTACATGACTGAAAGTTTGTATTACTTTAATCTTTGATGCAGATCGACTTGCATTACTTTTGGGCGTTTTCACATTGTTACTATGGATGCTCTGTGAAAGTATATCAATAACTAAAGATGCTGTCAATTCAATGTAACAATGGGAGCATACCATGCTTCTTGGAGTTGTTTGACATGAAGTCTGCACTGATGTGATCTCTGGTACCTGTGTCTGTTATAAAACTATGTTAAATGGCATGAGAAATACAGGTAGAAATAGTCCAGATGGACGTAAATATAGGCGACTTACACTTGTTTTCTCAACAGCAGCACCCCACTCATCTTTGTTTAAGGAGACCATTTTTCTGGCCTTTGAAAAGTCAAATCTGTACAGTTTTATAAGGCTCTCCACTGGAGTTTTGGATTCCTCTTCCTTTTTATTGTCATTTATGGGTAACTTCTAAATTGTTAAAATGTAAATTAGAGGAGTGTAAAAATAGTTTTCAAGTTACATTTCTTGTTGCGTAAGAGGGAAAAATACCTGTTTGGAATCATCGAGTGTCTGGGTATTTCTCTTTTCATTCTTTAAGTTGAAAAGCTCCTTCTGCAGGTCTTCCTAATACAGGAATTGTAATACATTAGTAGTTTCACTTTAAAAGGTGCAGAATCTCTATAATAATAAATACAAGTTTCAGACCTTCTCTTTAATGTGCTCTTTTAGCTCCTTCTTCAAAGAATCATTTTCTTTCTTTTGCTTTGAGAGTTCCTGTTTCTAAATTGTAAATGTATTTATTCATTTGACAGGGACAATGTAGTCATACATAGACACAGGCAGAGCTTACAGCTGATGTGATGCATATAACGCGTGTAGCTAGTGCCAATTCAGATTCAAATGTGTATAAAATAACGTGTTTTATATACCAATGTTTTTCCATGTGCAACAGCTTTCATCTCCTTTTCCTTGTTTGCTTGGAGTTCAGTTTCCTTTTCTTCAACCATACGATCGTACTGGCTCTGGTTGGGATAAGTGAACAAAGAAATAAATTCCACATGAACATTATCATATAGATTTAAAGAAATGGTCCTACTTTGTGTTTCTCCATGAGCGTGACCATATCGGTGATCTTGTTTTGGCATTTCAGCTCTGCATCTTCTTGGCACCTGATAGCCTCTTCTGTTTCTGATCTCAGTTTTTTAACCTTTGTTTAAGTAGAAGTTATTAATATTTTTGGCTAAAATAGGTCAAATTCACAGAGACGCACTGTGCACCTCAATCTCCAGCTCTCGGGCAACTGCTGACTTGTTTTGCAGATCTTCAAGTAATTTCTGCCGCTCCTTTTCATGCACATTTTTTATGCTCTGGTTTTCTTCTTGGAGATTGCTAATCTACAAAAATGAGATGTGTAAAAAAGACCAACAATATTGAAATCTGAAATGTATTTTTTGCTTGGGAGAGAAGCACCCAGACAGCCATACTGCATTCTGTAGTTCACTGGATTTGGAAGTTTGTTTAGCCACTTGCTTTTTCAGTGATTTGTTCTACAAGAGGACAACAAAATGTGTACTGTTTGTGTACTGCGGACTGAATAATATTGAGTTAGCAGCAAAAAAACATAGCTTACCTTAGCTTCAATAACCCTAATTCTTCTTTCTTTTTTTGAAATTTCATCCAACAAATTCTCACCCTAAAATGGAAAAAAAAAGTTAGATTTTGTTTTTAGAATCAAAAGTTTGAAGCCCACTTACATTTTCTTCAAGGTTCTTTTTCAAAATGTCAATTTCCTGACATTTGTGATGAAGAGTGGTCTTGATGGAATTAAGTTCACAGCTGAAAGGAAACTATGTTATTATATTATATTCAGAGTATGTAAACTTTTATTAAATTCAAATCAACCGCAATTGTTGTTTTTCATTTTCAGTTTGCACAATTTTGTTGGTCAGCTCCTGAGCCTGAAGAAGCCTTTCTTCAGCAGATTGAACATCAAGGCATCGACTCTCAAGCTTCAGTTCAAGGGCACTTTTCACAGACTGAAGCTCATTAAAGTTCGACAAAAGCTCTTCATATGTCCATCTGCAAAATAACACAAATACAAGTTTGTAAAACATACTGTATGACAACCAGTATGTTTACTCACTTGAGCTGTGTAATCTCTTTCTGTAATTGTTCCACTTCAGATGACTTTGCCTCGTTTTTCTTTTGTTCACTGGTCAAATGCTTTTGTAGCTCATCAGCTTGAACCTTAAGTATCAGCAACAACAGTAGTAAGTACTCCAGGATACAGTAGGTATATGCAAAAATTAAAGGTTTGATTGACTTGGACAAGCCTCCTCTAACAATCACAGGTATTTGAAAAAGAAATTAAATTATGAGCCTATTAAAAAGTGGTTTAAAATGTAGAAATCACCTTTAGTTGTTGAGCTTCCTCAGTTTTATTCAAAAGCTCAGCCTCCAGGGCCTCTGCTCTGCCTGTGACTTCTGACATTCTGTTGTTTATAGCCTCCATAAATTTGTCTGTTGCATCCTAATAAAAAATATTATGTAACTGTTATTGAACTGTATAAGAACTTGTATTTCATCCTAGACTGTGCTTTACTAGTTGTTTCATGAGACTGTTGATCTTCTCCTCTTTCTGTGCACTCAGTTCAGACATTTCTCCTACAAAAGTAGAAACTAATTACAAAACACTCACATACCATACTGAAAGTTTAGCATGAGAATTACCAATGTCTTTCTTTGCCTTTTCAAATTCTTGAAAATTAGCCTTTAATCTCTCTTCCAGTTCAGTAGCTCTGTACATAAACATGATTGTATAATTTAGTGAATAGCTGATAGTTGATCATATTAGTCTATTTTGGTAAACGTGTAGAAAGAATTTATTTACTTCTGTGTCTCAGTGTCCAGTAACTTATGCAGCTCATCCATAGTTCTCTGCATCTGCACAAGTGTTTCTCTCTGCTGAGCCGTTTCTCTGGTCAGCTCTTGTATATTCAACTCTTTAGTTTGAATCATGTTTTCATATTCTTCCGTCTTTGTGAGCAGAGTGGCCATAGCTTGCTGTTTTGTTTCAAGATTAATGGAGAAAAACAGTTAAAATGGCCCAAAGATCAATAGTCTCAGTTATCTGGAAAAGAATTTGATGAAACACCTCCATCTCTTTACAGTGCTCTTCTGCATCTTGCAGTCTTTTAATGAGGGAATCATGTTCAGCATTTGAACTTCTGAGGAGGTCACTTTTATGATCTGTGGAAAATATTAATTATTCAAATGTAAATTTGGGAGGATGGAAAACGGGAGAAGACATAAAATTGTATAAAGCATGTAATATGACCTATTTCTTCTTGAAGCGTCCTGCTGTGTTCTTTAATGTCTTGGAGCTCTGCAAACATGTTGTTTAAATTACCGTCATTGTCTCTAAGCTTAGTCTGAAGAGCTTCAACCTGTGTATAAAAATAGTACAGTTACAGTAGTAACATCACACGTAAGTTTTGATACTTTGCAGTGGCATCACGCTGTGGGTGTTCCACATGTATCTTTATGGTGGAATGTTCAGCTGTTACCACTGAGAAAATGCACACTTAAACAGTCAAAACTGTTTTAAGAAAGAACAAATACAAAAAGTTGCAAGTAACTAGGTTGCGACTGTAATGTTATTTGAGAGGGACTTGTCTGACAAGAGCAGTGCCTCCAGCTAGCATCGCACCCCTACGGCTGCAAAGTATCAGTTGTTTAACATGCCTTTACCTCTTCCTCCTTCTTTTCAATGTCTTGTTGTAATTTCTTTTGCTGATCTTCAAACTGCATTAGCTCATCTTTAGCTGAAATCATTAGCCAATTGTGTGTTAACATACATAGTTTAAGAATTCTGAAAAAATAAATAAATAAAAATAAAAACTGAATACCTTTCTGTAGTTCTGAATGGTTAGCCTCTGATTTGAGCTGTAGGGCTGCCAGTGTTTCAAGATGTTTCTGTGTTAAGAAACAAATGATCAGTTAAAATAAACAATGTGTGAGTAAGCTAGCCAAAGTGGCTTTAAGTAGGAGGCAGACCCAGAAAGATTTCCCAATTAACAAATATTTAATTAGGTTCCCTGTGGTAAGCAAGGCAAAAATAATACATACTGTTTACAAAAAATAACTGTGCACAACTTAAGCAAACGCAGGAGGGACCTCCCCCCAATTACCAACTTTCTTTACAGGTCTTATGTACAAGTAACTTAACTAGAGTTAAGTTAACTAGGACCTCTGTAATTCTTTTAAAAAATCTAAAAAACAAACAAACCTATAAACACTTAAATATAAACCAAATACACAAAACCCATAAAAAAGAAACTCAAAACCAATTCTCTCCTCCACATGGTCTGGCCCACAGCCTCCCCCAGAAGTTGTAAACGTGGCTAACCTAGGGCATGCCTCCTCTTTTGTGTCCAGGCCATGTGGATGCACAGGAAAGTAAGTATAAAAGCTCAAAGGCCCACTTTGTCACACAATGCAACAGATTTTTTTTTTGCATTTACTCTATATTTCTGTTAGTACCTGAAGGTTTTCATGGTATTCCAGCAAGAGATTGTGCGTTTCCTCCCGTTCACGTTCAACTAGACACATTTTGTTAGTTTAGATTCCAAATATATTTAGCAAAATTCTAAATATATGTTCACTTTACTTACATAAGTGCATTTTCTCAACAGACCGTTCAAATGTGTCTTTCAGAATATTGCACAAGTTTCGTGTTGTGTTGTTTCTAGAACAATAAAACAACAATCAAATATTAAAACTATACAGTAAACAGTAGTTATTTTTATTTCATGTACAAGTACCTGTTTGTAAGCTCTTCATTTTCACTAATCTGCTCCTCCAGTTTTATGCTAAGACTTTCATTTCCAAACTGCCAAGAATAATATAAATGCCATTTTTGCCATCAAAGTCATTTTTATTGTTGCATGTGATATACTGGCCCAAAGAGGTACACTTTGTAAACATGTACCTGCAATTCTTGAATAGCTTTGCGCTGTGTTTCAATTGTTCTTTTGTTTTCATAGAGCTTCCTTTCTTTTTGAACTATGTCAGAATCAATTTTCACTTTCCAGCTCCTTATTTTCTCAACCTCATCAAACAACTTATAAAGTTGCCCATTACTGTTGTTCTGGGATACATAAACAATGAAAGAAGTCAAAATATATTACTTTGAAAGAATAAACATCACTGGCATTAAAGTATTACCTCCTCCTTTTCCATTGGAGGAACAATTTTCATCTTCACAGAGTCTTATAAAAGAAGACGGATATTTGTAAATGCAATATTGAATAATTATTAACAATTATGATAAAGCACAAGATAGGAATAAAAATTTAAATCATACCTTGCCTTTGGTTTGGCTTAGATGGGGCAACTATGCTTTTATTATTGGAAATATGCTGTTCCTGGTCAAAACATTTCGTAAAGCCCTGCAAATACGAATAACACAAACGTTACCCATGTACATAAAAATGTGTATAAGTCACTTGTTGTGTGATGAACCTGTTGCATTGGGGTCAAAAAGTCCCCGCAGTTGTCGTGGATCTCCTGGGGTCTCACAGCGGAGACCTGACCGTGGCTGACCCGAGGTGGCAGCAGGAGTTTGAAGCTGAACCCTTTCTTTGGATCCATCCTTTTCTCTGCTGATTCTGGGGAACACACACTAAGGTCATTTACTTATGTCCAAACACAAAATTACGGTTTTTGCTGCAGTAAATGTTAAACAAGTCCTCATATTGTTTTCTAAGCTAACACTGACATTATTCAGCTGTCGTCAATATGAACTCTCAAAAAACTAGCTGTTAACAGTTACGTACAAACCCTGTCTATGGCCTCACACGTCTAGTCAGAGTTACTTACAGTATTACAACAAATACAGGCACGAATAGTTCATCCATGTACAGCTCCTCGCTCTTACAGACGGTAACCGTCATCTACCGTTAACAGGCACTTAACGGTTTTAGGGCCACCTGCACGTGCCCACAGCCCTGACGTGCGTGACGTAATGGCCCGTGTACATACCATAGACTCTACTGTCTGTGGTAAAAACAGGGCATCTGTGAGAGACATGTAGCTATGGTGTAACAGTGGTCTCGACTGTGCTCAGCTTGTCATTAAAGATGTAACATACTGTTATAGTGCAGAATTCGCAAAATTACGCAAAGCACATGCAAACAACACAGAGGTTACATGCTTGTGCTGCGATCAGTAGTAATAATGGCGAATGCCACACGGGGGCGCTGCTGTGTTATGTTACGTGCCGGTAACAGAAGCAGTAGTGGTACCTGTTCAACATGTGAGTACGCTTTACTAACGCCGCATTAAAAAAGATCCATTGATTTTAGCCTCATTCTTCCAAAAAAAAAAAAAAAAAAAAAAGCATGAACACAACAGTTTGATTGTTTTAATATTTCCTCAGTGTAATTTTTTTATTTTTTTTATTTTGCCGCCCAGCCAGTTATTCGGCCCCGCCCACTCTTGTCCTAAACCGCGCTTGGTGGCACTTCTAGTTTAGGGATCTCATTTTTTCAATGAGAATTTGGGAAAAGTTTGGGGGGTTAAGTAGGTAAAGTTGTGTAAAATGTTCAATTTTCATGTGAACCAACAAGTCAACACTGCACCGATTCTCTGAGGGGTTGTAAAAAGACTTAATAGTCTGTATTGAACTTATTTATACAAATAATACAACCCAAATGATGAAGGCACAGCAACTTGGAATAAGGCAAATGCAGGTCATGGTAGGGTTTGGCTGTGCTTTTGTGTGGCCTATCGTATCCATGGAGCTCTCACACGAATTCATCCAATGTCTGTAATGCTGCTGCAGAGACGTTTCCTGTGTGTGAGTCATGAAGTATGTGGGATTCATCTATTCCATGGATGACCACGAGATGTCGCGCCTGAGTAATATTCCTGGCCATATCGTCTGCAGCAGGTTTGTCACGGCCTACTACTATTTCCTTTAGGGCCACATGTAAAGCCTGAGGAAACCATACTCTAAAACAGAGTTTTTGTAATGCAGTCTTTTGCTTCAAAATCAGCTATGAAGGGTGTATGGTGTAATGAGATGTTGTAAATAGATTTAAAGATGAGAACATGCGTATACACATTAACATACACACTTCAAAAAAGTTTATTAGATACAAACTGATTTCAGATCAGGCTTAACACTTTCTATGACCCTCATTGTTCTCACATAGTCTACCTACCAGTAGAATAGGCCTTGCATGTTAACTAAACCATGAACCAACAGTCAGAGCACTTGATTTGGAGGCTCTGTGGGCTAAAAATGTCACTCATTCAATGCTTCCTCAACATTTTATAGATTTAGCCTACTACTTTGAGATCTGTACAGTACTGTTAAAAGAAATTACATACAATTACACCATAACAGAAATAAACAGTAAGGCTTTTATAACTCATAATTGTAACAAGGAGCTGTGCGTAAGTGCAGAATACTTAAAACAAATAGTGAAAAAATAGTGGACAAATGTTTAAAAATTGTGCTTATAGTTTTGCATAACAATCTGTGTTTTATTGAATACAGCCTAAATTATTGGAGATGGGTGACAAAGCTGCATTAGGTAGCTGCTTCTATATTCCTAGTTTCTATCTCCTCAGTCTTTGATTTCCTACTGCCCCCAACTCTGGCCAGCCGCTCTTCCTCTTTTTTCTCTTTGTCCAGGAGGCGATAGTTAAGACCCATTCCAAAAAAGAGGAGTACACTGGATACAACCAGGAGGATTCCACAGGCCTGGTAGGTATACCTGTAGTCATCGTAGATGTCTTTGAACTTCCCTGAAAAACAAAACACAAATATTCAAAAGTTAAGTTGTGTATATTTACTTTAAAAAAAAAATCATGCTGAGGACATCTTTAATATTTGAGTTGAATAACAATTTAAAAGTCTTGTGGGATTCTGATTATACCATAAGGGCCTGCATTTAAATGTTTTAGTGAAAAAACAAATTTCCAATAGGAAATAAAAAAAAATATATATTATTATTTGTGTGGCCGTGGCAGTGCCTGGGAACAGTCTACAGTATAGTCTTGCTTACTTGCATCTTACAAATAGTGGCAATGTGCCTCCTTACCAAGCAGAGGGGGTCCTAGCAGCACAGGACCACACTCAATAATGGTGACCAGCCCGACAGCACTGGAGAAACGCTGTGGTCCCACCAGGTCCATGAGCGTCTCAAACAGTACAGCACTCAGCCACCCGAAAGCAAAGCCGAAGAACATGGAATAGATAACGAAGCCTTTGTAGTCTGTGGAAATGGGAGCACACAGATGACACACTCCATTGTACAGCACAGAGGCGGCGAAGAAGTACTGTACTCTGGGACGGATCCATTTCGTGTTAGCTACCAGTCCCATTGAGGGCCTGGCCACCATGTCCACAAAAGCCAACGTGGACAGTAAGAAGGCAGCTTTCTCTTTAGGTATGTGGATGCTCTTAGCGTAATTACTGAGGAACACAAGGGGAGTGAAGAGGCCGAAGAACATGATGACATTGCCCATGATGTAGAGAAGGAAACCCCTGTGTTTGAACAAGGACAAGTCGATGAAGCTGTTAATTCTCTGAGACATGGTGCGTCTTTCACTGGTCTTCTCTGGTGGTTTGGGTTTGGGTCCAATGGGGCGCATGAGGGCACCAGCCACGCAGCAGTTTAGGAGAAGACCACCCAGAATCAAGAAGCTTCCTCTCCACCCAAACTGGTCATAGAACCACGTGTTTATAGGGGCCAGAGTGGAGAGGAAAACCGGGCTACCAGCCATGGCAAGTCCATTAGCGATAGGTCGTCTTTTGTAGAAGTACTTTCCAATCATCGTGAGAGCAGGGTTGAGATTGAAAGCAAGGCCCAAGCCTAAAAGAGTACCCTTATTTTAAGTAACATAAAATAAAATGAAAATGACTAAAATCACAAAAGTATGCCATACCTCCCACAACACCAATACAGAAGTACAAAGCTTCCACAGAATTACAGAAGGAAGCAGCTATGAGGCCAATTCCAGACAGGCATCCCCCGGCCATCATGACAGGACGACTCCCATATTTATTTACCAGAATACTGCTAATTGGACCTGCAAAAAAAAAAAAAAAAAAAGTTTGCAAAAGTTTATCCAGCAGAGGGTGCAATTGCCAAAGCAGTGGATTAGCCAATTTACTTCAGTCATTCATGTCAGTGCTGCACTGCAGTAGATGACTACTTGTATGAAAATTATAATCTCTCTGTCTGAAAAAAATGGTTTGATTCAAGGATTCAAGGGCAAAGAATTGATCAGCATGGCTCTTTGAGAATGACTATGAAGTTCTTTCAGATAGATCGCCATTTTAAGTATAAATGGTAGACTAGTCTAGAAATGTGTATTTATTTTTCATATTTGATCAAAATAGCTTTTGTTTTCTTCCATCAATTTAGCACTTCGTACACAGGTTTAAAGAAAGGATAAACATTTGCCACTGAAATAATGTCTCCAAACATTGAAAAATCACAATGATTTAGCAAAGATGACAAATATAATCCCTATCTACGGGCTATAACAACTCGACTTAATGAGTTTGGGGATCCACACTGAAGACATTCTTGCCTTCCTGCCAAAACTCTGCACCGCCCAATAAAACCAAATGGAAACTGACAGTTTTTGTTTAGGGCTTGTCCAGACTCATTTGCCAGTATGGAGCAAGACAAAGGGCTTTTAAATTGTAATGCAGCAAGTCTCAGCACTAACAATGAGTTCTTTCCTTCCACACTGCAGAGAGAGTTCCCTTAGATAAAAGGTTTGAAGATGAACCAATGTAGAAAATTATGAGCATAATGAATGGAAAAACTGAAAGAGGAGTACCTTGTTTATAAACCTGACAATGTGCAGCGAATGTCAAATCTACAGAAAAAAGTATTGTGCCTTCCGCTTCTATTGGCCTCACTTATTTCCCCTGTGCCTGCTCATTACCATGCAAAGCTTGCTTGAGTCTGTGCAAATTAACACTGAACTGTTTGCTTTTAATTAATGTAGCACTACAGGGACAGAGTAATTTAGGTTACATTTTAGGACAAATGCAAACCTTAGAACACAACCTATATTTGAAAAAGTACATAGCTGTTACAGTTACAGTTACAGTTACAGAGTAGAGCAGGTCTTTATGCAGAGCTGAAGGTGAGGGCTGTGTACTGCTGAACAATAGCTTCCATTGATTCTCTGATGGAGAGTGCAGTACTTCCATTACACCGTAATCAGGGCTTAACTGCAACATAATGTTCATGCTCTTAAAATACACATAAAACATCCTACTTACGAGTTAAGTATTTAGCAATCATGTACTGTGTACTGCACAGTACTGTAATTCTGTACAGCGTAGCTTTTGAAAAGGCTCTTTTCATGATTTCATTTTTCTTATATGCAATGCTGGACTGGGATCGTAAACAAGGATATAAGTTTAATTTAAAGAAAATAAGTTTTGATGACTATGTAGATGATGCATTTGAGAAACGTTTTTTGTTAAATATTTTGGCTGATCATGACCTAACCAGGCCCATTAGTATGGCGTTACACTGCCTGTGAGCCATCTTATCTGAAAGTCTCCCCAGGGGTCTCACAAAATACAGAGAAGAACAAGAAGCCATTGTAGAGGACAGATAATGTTTCACAGTTAGTTTGAAGAGTTTAATTAAAGCTTTGTTGGATGTCCCCAAATCTGCAGCCTATTGGATATCTGAGCATAGCGCTTTACTCAACCTTTATACTTAGCAGCAATTGATTCCCTTTCCCAGACGTGCTAAATGTCATGTCTTGACATACCCACATCAGGCATAACAATACAACCACTAGCATGCCACCAGCCTCTGACATGTAATTTAGTCAGAAATAATAGACAGCAAATCTACATTTTGTAAATTTTGAAGCAGGTCTAATTGTGACTGAAAGATGGTGGACCAAAATGTTCTCTAGTGTGGAATTATCAATCTGGCATTTATTCAATTAAAAGCATTTTTATTGGGGAAAAGAGATAAACTAAACGCATCCTTACTGTGAGTGTGCTCGCCACAGATCAGATTTGTAACTTGACCTGCTTGTGTGTAACATTAGAAGCAATAATATCTCCATGGAGACAATAATGTTGCAGATGCTTCATCAGAAAAGTTACGTACATTTAAGTTTACAATCTAATAAACAGCAATTAAGCAGTTTAACTCTTTATTTTTCTTATATTATCCTGGACTAAGAATTTACAGTCAGTTAGTATTGGCGAGTATGCGAACGATGAGCTATAGTTAGATATGTTATGTACTTTAAGTTTAGTTCCTAATAAACATTGTATGCAGAATGTTGAGTAGCATCTAAAATCCAGTATTACTGTATATATAATAAGCAAACGCTGAACCAAACAAAGATGCACATGAAGAGCACAGCCTTCCATTACCACTAACATGCGTATGGCTGTTTTGTTTTGCCTGATATCAGAAATCTTGAAAGCAAAATCAGGAAAATCATACTTCACCTCCACCATACATGACAGCGAGCATGATTGAGGAAATCCATGACACCTGACTGCTAGTCACATTGAAAATGACTTCAATCTCTTTGAAGAACACAGTGATGGACTTTGGAAATGCATAGGAGAAGCCAATGGAGATGAAGGCACCGATCACCACCATCCATCCCCAGCCTCCCTCGGGCGGAGTGTAGCCCACTGGACCACCAAGGGCAACGGGCATCTTCACTCAGTCTTGCCTTGCACTCACACACAGGAAAAGTGAAGGCCTGTTTGAAAATATAAAAAAGCACATTTATATATATTTTTTATTTCATTTTTTGTCAAATTAATCCATCCATGTTGGTATTGTTTATCATTTACTGCAAAATTGTATGGTCGTTTTTAAGCTTTGGGCTCTAAGAGAAGGTCCTTTCATATGTTCCTTTCAATAATAGTTGTTGATCAATGCTATAATCTGAATCTTTTTACACTGATGCTGTACAGATGAGGTGAGGAGAATTGCAGGCTGATTATATTGATGCTGAAAGGTTTTTGATGTAACTTGATTGTGTTTGATAGTGGCAACTGATGCAGATTCATTGTATGATCCTGGAAATGCAATATGCTGCAAATGCCTGTTGAAAATGAACTCATGGAAAGGTTGTATTATATTTAGTTCTTAAATGTTTTTATTTTTCCTCATTTGTCTGCAGCATCTCACCAGAGATCTGACTAATCATGAACGCTGGTCTCCTAGGCAAGGACTGTCTGCAGAAAGTCATTTTGGTATGTAAAATGTCTTATTAAATGCGTAGTTACAAGCACCTGGACTATGTATTCAACCTGCTGGTCTTCCACTGACTCTCTTTAGCAGTGATGAATAATACAAGTCTATGTGTCCAGTTAAACAACTTACTGTACAGTTTACACAGGGGAGCCTATCCACAAGGAACATCGATCAGAACACAAATACAAGTTCTTCAATAGCTCAGGGCTTCACTTGAGAGGGGCTGATGATATAGCGATTTGCACTTGCGGAGGACTTGATTTGGTTGATGAATTGGCTTAGCGCTCCGAAAACTTATTGGATACGCCAGTGGTGTGCTGCGACTTGTGAATATTTAATGTGTTAAAGAACTTTGCTTATTGAGCTGGGATGTTAGTGGCTTCTCTGCGACTATAAATATGCGGCTTGTGTTATTTCTGCTAACCCACCAGACAATGAAGGTGAGAATGTATGCGCGGTGGTTATGCATGCAAAAATGTGTGTCTATTTGGGAAGAAATAATTTGGGTGTGAGATTTCAAAATTTACATATAGACAATAAAGTTTTTAGTCAACATATTTTTTCTTCTTTATGAGTGTACTATTCTATCATTTGGAATTCATTCAGATTTGTAGATGGTTGATTATCACAACAAAGACATTTATCTTGAAATGGTGGAAATGCTGTGCTATAGAGGTCATACTTTTTTAATACTTCAAATCAGCTTCATCTTCTTTCTTGGAGAACCTGTTATACCTTGATAGAGAATTCTCTTTCTCCATGATATAACATTTAATGGGATTTTAAAAATTCATTCAACCAGTGTCAGAATCACACAATGTCAGAACTGAATAGAACTAATTTCTTGTCTTTACGCATGTTTTCTAACTTATGATAGGGAAAAATGAAACCCTAATTCCAGCTATTCTTCTGAGATCTATTGTACATGATGAGAAAAAAAGGAAGTGATGAATATAAAATAGGTAATTTTATATCACTTTTATGTTGGATTGCATAGCCCTATAATGGAGACAAAAGTAGCTTGATACTGCAGGCCATCAATGTGTGTTAGCTAGAAGTAGACAAATGGGAAAAGGTATCATGGCCAGCAGCCCTTTTGTACAGTGCTATATAAAGCGGGCCAAAGTGGGCGTCCTGGCAGTGTCACTTGGTGACATACATGCTAACACAAAGCACTGGAATGATAGCACTGTCGCCGCACTTTATAAAGGTTACAAGCTTGGATTCGACTCAAGTTAGTGCTCCCTGGACCTTTACTATGGCACATAAAGGGACATCACCCTATTCTTGGAAAGCAACCTTTACTCAAGAAGAAACCGGCCTCAGGAGGCCACAAGTTGGATTCTTGTCTATCCCAAGCCTGGATGTTTAAAGGTTTGGGACAGAGGTGGTTCCTGTATCGGCGTGCAAATGTGGCCTATTATAGAGCTGAATCATTTTTTTAAATGTGGAATTGCAAAGTATATATTCAAAACAACAGTTCACAGTGCACATTTTAAACACATCCAGAGGCATTAACACAGACCTCATGGGGACACAGACAGTTTCCTCCAGAGGAAATTATATCACCTAAATAATTACAGCCTATGAAATAAAATTTACCATAAATTTTCATTTTGATTCATTTATGACCAATTTAGTATCCCAAGCACGCTACAAAATCACATCTATCAAATGCATATGACTTCAGTCCCGATATATCAGTTGTTGGAAGTCATTGCTTTAAGCCACAGTTGACACTAGTTTCCCAGTGCCATTTATCAGATTCAGTATTTTTCTTGATCAATTATAGAAGTGATTTACATATTTATGAGATATTTGCTTAGAAAAAAATATACATTACATAGTGCTGGCAGCTGAATATGCGTTAATAAAAAGTCAGCATATTGTACATTATTTTGAATAGACTGCTGTCCAATGTTAAGTCCATATTTGAGTGTGAGTTAAGCATCTTACCTTGAAAGAAGGAACAAGGCCCGCAAGCTCTTAAAAACTTCTCTAACACACTGCAGACTTCATTGGTTTTGACTGAGCATCTCTGAATATGTATGAAAAGGAAAATCACTGCATATGTTTCTTGCTATACTCCAAAAAGTGATCTGAGCCTCCAAATCCACTGTGTCAGTCCAAAAGATGCCAATGGCACCGCAACCTCAGATTCAATCAGTTTTCAGTGAGTCAAGTTGAAAAGTTAAATTCATTTAGTGTCACGATTAAGCAGCTGGCCTGAGCACTGCCACACTAAATAGTAGGGTCAGTCAAATTCTTATTGGCTGTGCAGGGAGTATAGTCCATGCCCCTATTTCTTTCTCCACCCCTCGGTCATGTGTTCTACCCACACACAAGTAAGAATGAATTCACTGTAAAACTCTGTGTAAACCAGGAGGATATTGGACTAAACCTGCAAACTAAGATAAGATGCATTTCCTTTACATGCAGATTTATCAATATTACTGGCTATTTGAACTAAGTGAAGTTTAATACCGCATTGTTTACCCAAAAAGATAAATATGACTGCAGTCCACTGTAGTTGAACTTTTTACCAAATTCTCAAAGGAACTATAAAGGAGTTGTGTTATAGCTTGAGAAAGGCTATTCAGTTCTGTATTGCATGAACTTTTGTTATGGTGTTTCATGTTCCTTTATTCTTCTCAATGTCAGAAAAGTCCATTGTAACTATTCATGCAGAGGACACCCACAATTGATCCCTTAGATGTGGAAAAAGTGTGAAAACTAGTTCACAAGCAAATGAATAAAAAAAAGAAAATGAAAAACAGCTAAAACAGTTACAATTTGTTACATTTTTCTTCTCCAGTTTTTCAAATTATTTTTTGCTCCAAGAAATAATTTAGAACAATGAAAATCACAACACATTTTTAAAACTGAATAATAATTTCATTAAAAAGTCCTTGAGTTTGTGGGTGATGATAGTTTGCTTCTTAAGATCTCTGTGTACCTGGGAGATCCTCCTGAATACATGTGCGTGTTAAGAAGCATCACTTTCCTTGGTAAACCCAGACAGTGTAGGACAATGGACGACTGCGGCCTACGTGTCGACCCCATCGTCCCTTCACTCTGTTCTAATCCTTTGAAATATTTGTGCTCGGGAGAGGCAGGTGCTTAGTCAGGCGTTTGAATGGGGTACATTGACCAGGCAGAGAATGTGACACTGAGCCTGTTATAGGTTGTTATAAAACAGAGGAATTGCTGTTAATGCCACAGCAGTTTGGCGGGTGTATGACGTGCACTGTAGTTCAGTAGTGTGATAGTATATGGTAGAGTGGTCAAAAGTATACCCATGAAAACAATGTAATAAATAAAGATCTGACTTGGTGAGAATTACACTGCCTACACTGTCAAAACAAAGAAGGCAAGCCAAGACACTCTAAAAAGTCCTTTATTGATTACAATCAAGGCGCCATTGCTTTGAAAGTTAAAAATTTCTGTTACTTCCAATACACATCTTGCCTGCGATAGAGCATACACACTTCTTCAATACTTTCTCAAGATGTGAGTCTGGTCACTGGTAATTATCCCTTTTTGCAGATGGGTGTGATTGACAGATGATGATGATTGACAGCCGATCAGGACCATGCATTGTTTGTCCGTATCAACAAAAAGGGGACTGAAAAACAAAGCTGATTTCTGCAGAATTAATGAACTCTGATATGATGAATGAGCACAACAAAATTTTCATTTGTAAATAATAGGTGACCACTGAGCTCCTTCTTTTCACATGCAACACTGAAAAAAAGACAAATCTGATTGCACCATCACATTTGATTGTGATGGAGGATGTGGGGACCAGACTGATATCTGTCTGTATAAATAGTAGGCCACACGCCACATATTTTGATGACATATGGTGACACACTGTAAATCACATTTGTTTTTGTTTTGTTAAAGTTGTTTTAATATTATTATTCAACACATTTTGAGCACTATACAGTAACCAACTGAAAACTCTTGAAGGACCTATATTTAGTTGTCTTCAGTGTATCTTATTATTTGTGCTATATGCTTCCCTAATGTATAATGTCCAGTAGCTGTAAAATAGCTTGTAACTTCATGAGTCGGATTAAAGTCATTAGCTTGGCTGTCGGAAATACGGCTTCCACACGTTGCAGTAAGATGTAGATCTAAGAACTAATAATAAGCCAGATGTTTCCAAGTGTAATTTGTACATTGAAAAGTTTTTAGACCCTTAAATGACCTTTACTAGACAATACATTATTGCATGCTAAAACGTCATTAGATAAAAAGGTTATAACGCCATCAGATATATTTGGCATTAAACTTGATATTCAGTAAACAGCGTCATAACAGTAAGTGCTCCCTGTTTTGTAAGATGACCAGGTCAAATGTCTGACCTAGAGAAACTTTTGACTTGGACGGCATTAACAGAGGAGGATTAAGTTTGAGATTGCAAGCACAGACAGCACCAGGTCATGTGAAGGTCATGTTTGACTCACTGTGGGCAATGTTTATTAGGCATGTACACACAGAGAGAAGGCATCTCGTTCTCTGAATTTCAACTTTCAACAACTGTAACACGACCTAAGATGTGGCATATTCTAATTTAAACTCATGACTAGCTTTGAACCAAGTGCAAGCTACTGAAGACGCTGACTCATATACTTGGACCAGTGTTTATGAAATCTTTTCCTCATTTATATTTTGGTTCTAATCGAATGGAATAACTACAGTGTATTCCTACATACCGGTACAGTCATACATTAAAGTTTAATGCACTATTTTGTACCATAGGGTAATTTGTCTTCTTGACCCATCCAGGATCCTTTAATGACTTTGGGCAACCTGTCTGGAACAGTGGGTGATTGCAGTGAGAGTACCTAGACAGTGGACCTTCTTGCTGTGAGACAAAAATGCTAACCACACCTGCTGCAACTGTCAGGTAAGTCACAGAATTACATCTTACAGAATGTGAACATCTAGTCTCAAGCTCAAGTTTTCATCGTACAAGGAGGGACATTTGTGCTCTCTTTCTCTTCTCCCTTCATTGTTGCTGTGGTGACATATAGGATACAGTTGGCAAATTCAAACCTTTAGTCTGAAGCATGTATCTTACCTGTTTTAGTTAAAGATTGTGTCATGAAAATTGCAACAGAAAGGCCCCTTGTCTTATTGTAAGAAACCAGCTCCCCTCCTCCTTGAACTTTGTGGACCACCAATCACAAGAGCTTCACTTTGTCACATGATTCAAATATCCTCACATGCATCCGCACACATACCCCTCAAACATACCCCTGTGCCATTTAGAGCGACCTTTACTTAGGCCTTGCACGATAACACATTTTTGAGCACGATATATTGCTGCATAGAAATATTTATATTAATGATCATATTGAAACTTCTTTATGCCACTAACACAATAATAGTTAAGCAGGATAATCCAAATAAATGCTTTTTAATAAAGGCCTGAGCTGCAATAAATAAATGAAACAATAATTAGCCATGCAACTTACTTTTTCAACCCTCTACTGCCCAAATCTCACCTTACACACGATACATATTGACCTAAAATATATTACAGTATATAGTAATTATCGTGGCAGGCCTATCTTTACTACTCACATCTAACTAACAGCTTTCAGTGCTTTACCTGTCTATAGCAAAAGTCTGTGCTGCCTGTTTGTTTTGAGACAAGGCGGTCAATGTGTTTTCTTGATTGGTTGATCCACCTGTCCGTCCCGCCCGTTGGAAGTCAAGGGACTGAGAGAAGAATCCAGACTCTTCTTGTTATTGGACTTAGATCTTTTTGCTATGCATTTGCCAGAGCTTTCACTCACAATGAACTGAGCCAATGAACCGAGAGAATGAATCAGAGACAACTATGTCAACATTTACCAGGGGCACATCTTAGATTATCATTACAGCAGCTACAACCCTTTGTTGTCTGTGTACACTCTAGTGCATTAATGTCATTACACAATCTAATGTCTCATTTGCAGTGTGTTGGGACTGTGGCTGTGAATCCTAATGGAAGTCCTTTCATTGTAGCGTTGTTGTTTAGAATACAGAGTGGAGGCTGCGGTTGTAATTGCATAAATTGTTATATAAAAATGTGTTAAACGTCAGTGGGTTGTACAATAGACATTTTATAATGAGTTGAGAAAGTCAAACTCCAAAGGCCTGCTCGAGGAATTCCTTGGTCACGCGAGCTTTGTTTGGGTCTTTTGTTTTGTTTACAGCTCCCCCCCTCCATTCCAGTTGTGTTTCATGCACTCAGACCATACACCCACACTCTACTTCAAGCTCTGCATTGTACTGACATATATCCGGCTACAAAGTATACTTCCTGTCAGAGCCTTCATACTCTGCACCCCACGCTGTGCTCAAGTCAAGGAACAGCCTCACCCATGAGAACATGAAACTTACAAGAGTCTTAGATCTCTGACTATAGAAAATGATCATAAGATTTACCATTACATGGACGCATGAAGCCTTTAATCTATATAGACTGTAGAAAAGAATGACAGGAAGCAGGGTCAAACAGAGGGGAGAGACACTGAATAACACCTCAAGCCATAGGCTTTGAACCTGGGCAAATAATGCATATCTGTGAAAAACAAGGTGGTTGAACTGATCAAGTGATAAGTGCTGGTTGTAGTTGGAGGGGCCCATGGTGCAGATTGGCAGCCTTCCTTTTGTCAGTCTGCCCCTGGGCAGCTTAGGCTACAATATTAGCTTACCACCACCAAGCTCAGATTGCAATTGACTTCTACTGAAAAATCATCGCCCCTTCCTTTGTAAGTGTTGCCGTCAGGCTCATCATTTTGATCTTAAAATGTTAGTTTTAACCAGGGCTACATGATCCTGGTGTTTTTATGTCACTATTTTATCCCTAAATTAAGATTTGAACATTAATTAGGGACAAATCGGGGGGCTTGCTTTCCCCAAGGTCAGCTAGCAGCAGGTTGATTGACAGCTTTGTTTCTAAGCAGGAGAGGCCTTACCTTCAGCAGCTTCAGTTCTGCCCGGCTCTTTGGTTTCACGCCCGGATTTCCAAATACAGTCCCTGATTGCAGATTAGCTGCTATAACTGCTAGCCTTAGCTTCACTTGCTATGGGAATGCTATGCACAATGTCATACTCTTAGTCCACTTCTATTATACAGTCTAAAATGCCTGTTACTGTAATAACAACAGTGACTTACTGTTCAATATATGACAGAACAATATGTGTGTACAATTCCTTTGCAAAGGCGAAGACATTTTTGTCATTTTGTGTAATAAGGTAAGATTTGAGCAATAGAGGGTCACACAAATAACTTGTATTGCTAATTATTCTTTATTCTTTCATTCTGCTATTTATTATTTGCAGCTCATGGCTTTTAATGTTTTAATGGTTTAATGTTTTCAATTGGTTTACTGGGATTATTCTTACTTCTGTCAGTGGCATAAAGTAGTTTCAGTGTGGTTGTTTATCTCAATATTTATCTGTAGCAATATATCATGCTTCAAAATTTGTTCTTGTGACAGGCCTACAAATAGACTATACTGTTGTACCCTTGCTTCTAGAGGGAGATGGGTCTTCCATAAGTAACTAGATATAGGTTTATTGTGAAATTCCGCTCTCACAGTGACCTTGCTATTTTTCAGTGGCTCAAAAAATATGTCCATCAAATCATTTGTAATTTAATTGCTTCCAACATAATGGACTTAAACAAGTTAGCTGCTGTTAGAGATACAAAGGGCTGTGAAGTATTTATAGAATGTAATATATAGTGGCTCATAGTTTGCAAGCCACCCTCATAACACTGCTGACATTTCCAAGGGTAACAACTGCCTATATGTAATTTAAGTTTCTGCAAAGACGCTATTGCATTACAAGTACATTTTACCATAAATCACACTGATTTCAGATCACACTGAGACATTAGGAGACAGTATGATGTGTAAAGCATCCCCCTATCATCACGGATACAACCCTCAGATCAGGTTACTGAGAAGCAACGAAGTCTTCTCTGTCCAGAAGCTTCCTTTCATTGAATGAGTTCAACATATATTTAAATAAACTCCAAATCAGTGTATATGTGTTCACCTGCACAGCTTTCTCAGTTAACCCAAACAATAATGATGCAGGGTATATAAACTTATTTTTATTTGATAACTTGGATATGGAGCATATAGATTAGACTATTGACATACTGACCAAACCAGAGCCCAGCCATCACTGTGTTGGTGGATTGTTACTAGTAGTAAGCACTTTCATAAATAAATATAGAAATAAGAGCTATTCATCTTACAATTCTTCATAGGAAGGACAAAGAGGACATTCTCTTATCATTTAATATTCTTAGACCTGTTAGTCCTGTTGCTTTCTGTAGACTCTTTGTTCTTGCTGCAGCCTTATTTGTTTGTAAGCTGTTTTCCTCCAGCTCCAATTGTCCTGTAGCTATCATTAGAAATTCACTAAATCTCAAAAAGCCATCTCATCCCTGACAATGAATTCACTGACTCTATGATCATCCAAACAAAATCAAGTGGAATTGAATTTTTTCAGTGCATCCTCTTTTCTTTGTGTGGATTTTAAAGGCCAGTCTTGATTGTAGAAACATAAAAGACTCAGCAGAGCGGGTTGCTGTGTAAACAGATAAAGCACATATGTTCCGACATCACAGGGGTTCTATTGTTGAGCCAAGACAAATTTTAGGAAATGATGTGTGGACCACTGCAATAGATGCTCTGTTAGCGCAAGGCTAGAACAAATGTGCCACAACAAAGTCCCTTTGAGTTGTTTCCTGTTCCTTTATACACACTAATATTTATAGGCGCTTGTACAACACTCAATTTCTGTATTTGAGCCTTCACATAAAAAATTGAATCCACACAATTATGTAAAACGATGGTTTATTGTTGCACCCTAGAGTGACACATTTCCTGTCAGTGTCTTTGACCACGTTTGACCAAGAAAATCATGTTACTGGGATCCCTCGATCAATGGTTTCTTTTAGTCCAGTCATAAGCAACCTGCATTACTAGACCTGTACTTCTGCAGATCTGTAGAGTTCAAAAGCCAGTTCTTTCTGAGCACAGAAGAGTTTATTGTATAAATGTATTATTGAAATGATCCTAATCATTTTATAGCTATTTTCTTATAGGCACATTGTATTTTATGGTGTATGTGACAGCTGGCACTGGCAGTGGTTGTTTTAATCAATGTATGTGTATATATGTAAGCACATTATTTAACTTAGACAGCTGTTTGTGACATTGGCCCCAGTGACCATTGTTGTGTTTCCATCACCTTATTTTTAAGCCACATTTTGAAGATTTGCCTAAGTAACATATCACAGTTTTAAAACACATAACAGTTAAAACACATTTAGCTGCATAAATTCACATAAACAAATATAAAACCCACATGACCACTGGACTACATACCTACAGGGGACTTTTTTTGCTTGGTAGTAAAACATGTCAATAGCATTATTTAATTTTCATGGTGCACTGTGTAACTTTTCAGGTTGGGAGTTTGCCACCACAGAGATGCTATTACTTTGCCTTGCATGTTTCATAATATGGTATTAAACTTACATAAGATGCATTTATTCAATTGTGGGAATTTTTATTGCTCAAAAATGCTTTTAAAAACATGCATTCTTACTGTGAGTGGGGTCACCACCTCTAAATTGACTTAATTGGCTTAGATTCCTGCTTATCTCTATGGTGATGGATAAGTTTAATACCATGGAACATTGCAGGCAAAGCAGGAAAGTTACACAATGCACCTTTAAAGAACTTGCTAAATTTTAGACTTGAGGTAAATGTATGTAGGAACGAGCTAATAACAGAGACAGTGTGTCTTTAGTGAATCCAAACCAATCAAACTGTGTGGTGCGCCCTCTGTAGGATTACAGGTGTCACTATACAGAGCAGACTTTATAGAAATGGGTATAAAGTCGCATTTGTTATGTGCTTATTTGATGCAAATTTTCAAAATATGCACAGTTTTTATGGATGGGAACACAGTTTGTGAGATTTAACCAGAACTACTAACAACTGATAATCAAACATGTCCCTTCATTCATTGTTTCTACTTATTTGGCCTTATTTGAATTCAGAGGTGACCAGGGTACAGAAATTGTAAACCCCTGAGCAATAGCCAGCTCATTAAACATGCACTAATTCTTTAAACACCATAGGCTACTCTGTGCCAGCTAGGCAAGAGAAATTGCTCCTGCTTTATTAATGTCATTAACTTTCATTACTTGAAAATGTTTATTCATTAAAAATAATAAAGGTAACCCTAAATCTGTTTAGCTCACAGACAGGTTTGTGTAATTGACTGCACATTTTGTGTCATCCTGCAGTGTGCACTTGCCCTGCAAACACCTCTGAGTCATTTTAACAATTTAAGTGATGCCTGGATTCCTACAGGCTTTAATAGTCCCTATAAACCTGCGGTGTGTGTTTGATTTGGAGCCATTTTGTGTTGTCAACATGTTGTGGCCCCTCTAACCCTTGCCCGCATGGGAAGGTGTTGTAGTCATTAGTGCGTCTCACATGTGATTGGAGCAGGGAGTCCAAGGGCTGGGACAGGAGAGCTGCAGCTCCAACTAACGGCACATGGAGCTGACCTTGAGGGGAATAGGGAAAATTGACAGGGGGGAGGTAGAGCGGTAACAAGGGCCCACTATATATCAACCAGGCAATTTGGAGCGGTTTATCCGATGAGGGTCAATTCCTGCCGCAGCACCATAGATCAGGGTTTTCCGCAGCTTTCGAGGAAAGAGAGCCCAGGATAGATTCATTTTTGAGTGACTGAGCCCTCTTGATCAAGCCTCGACAAATCATTCTCACACAACAGCGGAGAGGCAGGTAATCATGGGGATTTGTGATGCAGGAAAACACGCACACTCCAGATTTGTGACACTTTCTGTGGCCTTGGCTTACTGATGCAGTATCAAATCAAATCTTTAATAGGCCATCTTGCAGTTTTACTTACTATAACTCATTATGCAGTATTCAAGTTGTAATTTCACCTTTTACATTTATGGACCATCATCAAATTCTGTCTTAATCTTTCTTCTAACTAAAGTTTGTCACGTTCATTAGCATTAATATACATGCTAGCTGACTACTGAGAGTCCCCTTAATTTAACCTTAACCCATGCACATTTTGAAGTGAATTTACTCTGCTGGTGTATATGTGTGTGTGTGTGTGTGTGTGTGTGTGTGTGTATATATATATATATATATATATATATATATATATATATATATATATATATATATATATATATATATATATATGTGTTTCTCACCTTCACGGTGGTAGGTCTCTCTCACCCTCATTGAGCTCGGGTCCTCTACCAGAGGCCTGGGAGCTTGAGAGTTCTGCGCAGTATCTTTGCTGTTCCCAGTACTGCACTTTTCTGGACTGAGATGTCCATTGTTTTTCCCGGTATCTGTTGTAGCCACTCTTCCAGTTTGGGGGTTACAGCCCCGAGTGCTCCGATCACCACAGGCACCACTGATGCCTTTACTTTCCAGGCTCTCTCCAGCTCTTCCTTGAGCCCCTGGTATTTCTCTAGCTTCTCGTGTTCCTTTTTCCTGATATTACCATCGCTTGGTATTGCGATGTCAACCACCACGGCTCTGCTCTGTTTCTTATCCACCACCACTATGTCTGGTTGGTTCGCCATCACCATTCTGTCAGTCTGTATCTGGAAGTCCCACAGGATCTTGGCTCGGTCATTCTCCACAACCTTTGGAGGTGTTTCCCACCTTGATCCTGGGGTCTCCAGCCCGTACTCTGCACAGATGTTTCTGTACACTATGCCCGCCACTTGGTTATGTCGCTAAGTGACGAAATTGTGAAGTTTCACAATACAATATTTTTTTTTCACCCCTAATTCTTTATACTCAATACACCAAAAAAGCTGTCTTATAATATGCCAGCTTTAACATAGAAACAACATGGTACTTGTCATATCCATGAGATTCAGCCACTAAACTCATAATTGAAACAATAGGCTGATATTGTGTCTCATGTATGTTGGAGCAGACAGCACAGACCTGCACCAAATCTGTCACAGTGTTACTGTGCAATGCCAACAGAGGACCATTTTACACACGCCTCTATTCTGCACACCTGACCTTTTCTATTACGCCTGCTATTTTGGTTCACTGTAGCTGCACCTCGGAGACGGGCCAGATGGCAGCTCTATTGAGTGATAAAATTTCAGACAAGAGCAGTTATGCCTCTAGACCATTTGGCACGATCCGCTGTGGTCTGGACAGAGAACAGAGCAGAAATGTCGAGATTCTCCGTTCATTATGTGCGACACTGGGGCCACTTCGCAGGGTTTGGGAACAACTTTGGCTATGCAGAAAAATCGGACAGGAGCACAGTTAGAAAGAAAGAGCAGTTACAAAGAATTGAACTGTTATTAAATCCTCAGCCCAGGTCAGATCTGTGGAGAGGCAACCCTGTTCACAGTCAGAATGCCTGTTTTTTTAGGTATTTTAGAGCCATAAAACCACCTGTAATTTAGTAAATGTAAAGTAGAGCTGCTTAATGTTATACTGTGGAACATTCCAGGCAGAGCAATGACAAATCCATAGAAACAAGTATTACATAATTCACCTTTAAAGTAAAAAAAAATAATAATAATTTAATTTAAAGTACTCTTTAAATGTATGCCATACTAGGGGATACAAAGTTTGTTTCTTTTTATGTATATGAAAATATTTTTGTATAAAAACGATTTTCCACTGAGATTCTTTACACATGCTGTATGGTTGATGCTCTATAGATTTATGAACCCTCAATCAACAATATAGCACACATTTACATTCACATACATTACACATTTACACTGTTGTGCTCTGCGTGCCAGCAACTCATTCATTTTGGTCAGATATTGGCTTTTTCTACATTTATTACTGTCTCTGTGCAGGCCAGGCTCCATCAGTCTCTAATCTTCTGTTTAGTAAATCCATTTATCCATTAATTCATGTGGCTTTGTCAGCTTGAGGACCAGAGAGGGGCTGTGCTGTGGCTTAATACCAAATGAGATCACAAAAAAACCTGCCATGATAAATATTTATGCCCCATGATTCCAGTTACATTGGGTTCTCAGTTGGATTTCGACATGATTCTCACTGTACACCTGTAATAGTGCAGATATATACACAAGCCTCAATGCACTTTTTGCATCTTATCTGCAAGGCTCATTTTACGGTTGAGGAAGTTGAGAAAATTGACTTACAATTGCTCCACACCATATATCTGTGCTTTCCTCTTGCATGGTTAAACATGAGGCATTTGAGTGCAGCTACATGTGACTTTAGCACAGCCTGCTCTGTACTGGTATGTTATGGACCATATCTCACTGCAAATTAAATAATGAGAGGGATAAGCATACTGAATGTTTTGCACACAAACAGAAGAAGTACTCTTTGTTTTAAAAAATAAAATATATTTTCCACCTACAGAAAAGAGGCTGAAAATGCTGTGCACGCTCGCATATCATGTAATGGATTATACCCTATAAACACTACCTGCAATATTTGTTTTATTTTTTTACAGAACGATGACACAGTTGTTTAATGCTCTATTTTCTTGTACTTGCAGGTGGAGTAATTTTAAACCTTAGAAAAAACAACTCCCAAATGCAACTTCCCGCACATTATTCTCCACAGTAGTGCAGTCAGCATTTGAAATAATGGGATTAAATATTTGACAAATAGATGTGAGCACTCAAACCACAATTTACATTCACAGTGTGCAGGAAAATAGACATTAAAGGTCCTATATTACACAAAATTGACTCTTGTGAGCTTTTATGTTTATAATGCTCTTACTTCCTCAAAAATATACCTGGAATTGTGTTTTGTTTCATTCATACATGTTTGAGTAATCCTTTATTATTAGTCTGTCTACAGCTCCAAAGCTCAAAATGCTCTGTTCCACCTTGTGATGTTATGAAGTGGTATTTTTCAGGTTAACAGCTACCTTTTACCTTTAGTTCAGTAGAGAGGGGCAATACCGGGGCTAAAATCAAGTGTATGGAGTTGGAAACAGAGTGGAGCACTTCCTGTATTACCACATGACATCACAAGGAGGAGTTTTTGCTGTTAAAGAGAAAAACATGTGAATGAAACAAAACAAAACACAACTCCAGGTATGTTTTTGATAAGGAAATAGTTCAGAAAATAGTGTAATATGGGCCCTTTAAAGAATGAGATTATTTTAGATGTGTGCTTAATGTATGATTGTGACAGATGTATGACAAATTGACAAATGAAAGCTATGTTTGACTTTTAGTTTAGCAGTAGTTTAGTGAAACCCAATGTTACCAGAGCAGCCCCCTACACAACTGATGCATCACACCTCAGCAAAAATTAACACAGCAGAGATCTCTTTCATTTATTATGCTTTGTAGATCCTATTTTCCAATGTTAAAATTACTTTAGAGCTATGATCAACACTCATTTCTATTTTTTCTTTTCAGTCTAATCAGTTTCTGCATTCTAATCTAGTCTCACTAAAGGTGTGTATGGCTTAGACTTTGTGAAAATCTCCTAATAAATAATTAAAAGGTGCCACTGCAGTTAGAGCATAATTTACCTCACCATTGCACAGTGATTTTATTAAGCACTGGTGTTGGCTGGCAGGCTGCTCGAGTTAGTCCATGCAATATTCAGAGAAAAGATGCATGGGACGCCAGCTTGCAGCCTTAGGATTTATCCACAAAAAACAACAATAATGTCAACAAATCCTACTCTTATGTAGAAAGCCTGGCATAGCGTGCAGTTCTATCAGTGTTCATGGTGGATTTGTAGCAACCTTTTTGGGAGAATAGCAAAAGCTTGAGACGAGCTCCTTCTGTAGCTCATAATGCCACAGAGGTCTCAATGGAATAAGGTAGGAGAATAGGCATTTCTGAATACACCAGGCCGAGGCAGCAGAGAGGTGAAACATCACTGCCTCCTGCTGCTAGGCTGGGGAACTGGACATCAAATCATTTACATTCAATTTGCCATTTAAATTTTTTTCATCTATTATAGTCTGTTTTATTTGGTGATAATTGCATAACATTACATGGAAAACTGTATTCATACATTGTGCGCAAGGTCACATTTGAATGAATGGCGAATGGCGAACACTCCTCTATCAGTCTGCCATAAGGCAGCTGTGGCAAAGGAGATTACAGTGACAGCTGGGGATACGAAATAGACAAATGAAAACTGAAGCACTTTCTGTAACACAGTAGATGCACTAGATGTTGATATTATAGTTATTGCAATGGTATTCTTCACAGTTAGTTATGGAATTCATTATATATAATATAATATAAAAGTTTATGTGTAGGTAAACTTTAGTCAGGTATAGGGATAAAATAGTCAAATTCTTGTATTCTAGCAGTTATGACAATAGTATCACGCTCTCATGTCTGCAGTGCTTCTCTTTAGAAATTACACGACATAATTTTGTTTGACTGGGAAGTCTGAGGAGGAACCACAAATTCAACAGCACAATTAGATGAGAGTTTTGCGTGATGAAGTACTTGGTGTGGAAAGCGCCCGCACCAACAGAAAAAACACATTGTATGTAAATATGAAGAATGCATTCCATGAATATTTAATTTCCTGGAAATGTAGCACACAAGATAAAAATAATGCCCTTCTCAAGAGTGGCTCTCTTCATGAAATTGAGGTAAAAGCCATTCTGTGTTATCAGATTTTCTATGGAGTTGGCAGCGCTTCCTTTGAATTGCATCATCTTTTATTTAAATGCCACAGTGTGGTAGTGTGATGCTGTCAGCACTGAGGTGGGCTGGGTCACCAGACCTCCCTGAACTTGAAGGAAAGGTCATAACAAAAGATTTTGCCATGTTCTATTTTAGCTGTGCATATTAACCTCACAAACAGTGAATTATTTTCTGATGCCTGTTGCAGTTTCAGCACAATTTAAGTAATTTGTGCAGTGATGATGAACAATGGATGCTCTTTGACGTAATCCTACTTGTTCACGATACATTGCTGACCTTCAAAGTAGTTGTTGGGCATAAAAAAAAACAATCAAAAGGATTTATTTTTATGTAGTTATTTTCTCTTTTGGACTGAAAACACAACAGTGAACTCCATAGGACAAATCATTCACTCTTTTATACTTTACTACTATACTATTTTGATTGAGTACATCACTAATACTTTTTTACATAATACCATAGTTTCATAGTGTGTATGTTAATTTCTAAAATGACGCAGAGTAAAGTGGCCATCTTTGTAAAAGAACAGAGCACACACAAAGAAACATCACATTGTTGTGATGAATTGACAAAACTTTATGTCACATTGTTTTTCTTGGAGCAAACTGCCTTTAATGAAAAGGTCATACGCTGCTAGCCCTCAGATGTCAAGACTGATGCAAAACTTGCATCTTGCCCTGCAATTCTATCTGCTGTGATACCAGGCAAACAATACAAATTTTACAAGCATTTACACAGAGAACAAAAGGTTTTCTGCATTCATATCAGAACAGTGTTTACAGTTGTGTTACAGTTAGAGGGGGACTGTTTTTCTAGCCACTTGCCTGTATTTGTAAAAAGAAGAACAGAATTTACACGCTTGAATACTGTTTATTGCTACGAGCTTAAGAAATGTGTTTGAGAACACAGAAAAAGAGATACCAGTCTTGGCATGTTGTGATCAAGGATATATCTATACATCCATCTGAGGGGAATTATTTCTGAAAATTGAACATTCATTGCAAAACGCTACAAGTTCAGATAGTCTCTAGATGATGGGAGGTGTGTCTGGGGAGAGTTTTGGGGGTTCATTCTCTTCACAGACACAGGCAGTCAAGAAGTGACAGATGTGACGACCAGGGCTAGCATCTGGGAGGGGGACAGCTGAGGACCCTGGGAGATGGGATTGGTTATTGATCCTTGTGAGGTGACAGTGTGCAGCTTGTAGTAAATGCTAAAGTCTGTTTCATTTCAACAAGAGCAAAGCGACTGCTGTGGAGTCAGTCATATATTTGAGTGACCTCTCACTAAAACATAAAATGATTCAGATCCATGTAATGTCAAGAAACTCCATCAACCCAAGGAACTGGTGCATACTGATGCTGTGTCCTTGGGCAAAGCACTTAACACACCTTGTATGACTGTATTGTGTGAGGGAATTTTTGATGGTTGTCAGACAGATTGGCAGCATTGCTTCCCTCGGTCTACTTCAGGGCAGCTGTGACTATAGAATAGTTATATATAGTATATATATATATATATATATATATATATATATATATATATATATATATATATATATATATATATATATATATATATATATATATATATATATATTTTATTTTATTTAGATTCCTGTCAAAACTAATGCTTATCATTATAACACAGATATGTGCAGAAAACATGCTGTTGAACAAAATGTTGAATTTCATAAATTTCTGTTCTATACATACAGCCCTTATATTCCAGCTAATTAACAGCCACTATAGCTTCACAACTACAGCGTGAATGATTTGTGATTAATTATCTTGTGGGAGTGCTACCTTTAGCACTGTAGAATAAGCCTTCTCCAAAGGCATAGTCAACCTATATTTAAATGAGTTAGACTGAAGCGATCAGCTGTATCAAAGCAGTGCTACATCAAGGGAGATTGAAATAGTGCACAGGATCATTAGTGCATGTGTCTGTTTTGGTGCAGTCGAAGTCCTTTTAAGTTATTCTTATTTAAGTTATTCCTATTTAAAGACGGATGGTGAGAGGAAAGTGCTTCTGACACCCAATAGACCTGCAGAGCCACAGTTAAAAGACAAGCGCATTAGTTGTTAAGTAGAGGAGGATGTAATAGGCTTAAATGGTGTGCAGAAGATAAGGGGTAGGGTTCATCTAATAAGATGTCTTTCAGGGGGCACCGATCTTTAAAACACCACTGTGTTTTTTATGTGCAATTCTGTATCCAGAGCTAATGGGCCATTGAGAATCATACAGTTTTGTAAGCCTTTAATTGCGTATATATTTGATAAACGGCAATAATCATTGTGCCTCTTTTATAACAAAAATGTGCCTTATTTGATTATTTTCTGAGCTCTTAAAACATCCACAAGCACCACACGCACTGATCATAAAGCGGCACTATCCCACCATCTGCAGACAGAACTGCATTAAAGGTGCACCATGTAACATTTGTGGTGGAGGGTCTGTTACCTATTTTTTTAGGTGTTTTACTGTGCCTCATTTCATGATGTTAAACTTATTTATTTTGCTGTAGTTTTTTTTAATCCCAGGTGTGTTTTATTGTCCTATAAACACACAATTGTACTGTGAGCAGAGGTGTCTCTCCACAGTAACTTGATTTGTAACTTGTAACTTGGCCATGTGGCATCAACTGGTTGTTTGCTTGACAATAGATAGAGTGAATGCCATACTGTGGAAAATTTCAGGTAAAATATTAACATCAAGCATGTAATGGACCCTCCTTCATAAAAGTTACATACACTTTAAAAGAAGGCAAAAAGAATCCTCATGACACACAGTAAAAGATAAGGTGTTGAATTGTAACTTTGAAAATCTGAAAATGAAAAAAAAAAAAAGAAAGTTTAATTGGCAGAAATGCTATTTCCATCCATGTGCGGTCTAAAGTGTCTCATATCGTGTGCTCTTTGAGGCCTGACACGCAGAAGTTTGTGAAAGCGCCTGTGTGTCTGAGATACAGCAGAGCCAGCTCACTACACAGCTTTTTGGCCCTGCACCTTTATAAGACATGCTGCCAGCAGATAGAGATTGATGATAGCATCTGATGCAATTTTCCCCATGTCCAGAGCTGCTGGTTCACACTCGGTTAACAGTGAGGGCGCAGGTTGGAGGGAAAATCTCCCCCAAATCTGCCACGGCTGGAATAGAACTCAGGGTTAAACCAAAAAACCTTGGAATGAGTTGGTTGTTTATCTCTAAATGCAGATAGCTTGCTAAAAAGTGAGCACAAAGTTGAGGGCACTTTAAATTATTCATTCCTATTCACCAGTCCAAAATACAAGCAAACAAAGTTACATAAAAAAGTTGTGTTGTTGCTGAAAAGCTCAGACAACATATTTCAATACAATCAATATGGCTGACTTTCCTATTAAGAAGTGTCCTCAGAAGGGAGTTTGTTGGGAAATGAATCGTTAAAATGTGAAAAATTGCTATGTTAACCAGATTAGGCAGGGCAACTTATCAAGTAATCTCTTGATAGGGCATCCCAGCAGTGTGATGGATAGTGCGCTGTCCCTTCCCCCGGAAATGTGTTCTTAATTGCCCATTGCAATTAAGAGTAGCCACACAAAAGACATATTAGTGGGTTTTCTGTTTCCCACAAGATGTTTCTATTTGGAGTACTATCTGTGTATTTTCTCTTAGCTTCTGAACACTGATTGATTTTTTATTTATTATTTTTAAGTTTCTGAAAGTCCAGTGCCAGTTATATATATACATAATATTTTTTTATAGATACTTTAGATAGTGGCTTTTAATAATAACAGTTTTAATTTCATTACATATCCCTTCCAATCTCAGAGGTAACAGACTCAGTTTACACTGTGGCTGCCAAATTCTCTCTCCTTCTCACCTCATTCATTGATACTGAATGTAAAATTGTTTATTGTTTAGATTTAAAATGATGCATGTAACCAATAACTGTGATTGCGGGAAGGTAGATTTATTTTTTTTATTTTACACATAGACTTTCTGAATATTTAAATATTAGGAATCCAAAACATCCAAAAAAACACAATTTGATGAAAATATTTGAATAACATTGTGGTTCAAAAACAGAATTAAATAAATGTATAGGTTTTGTGATCATTACTTAGCCCCCAGAAGGATTTCAAATATTTCTGTATTTATTTATTTGAAAAACTGTATGGGAAATTAACTTTTAGAACAAAGTGGGCAGTCACTGTTGATTTCCACTGGTACTACACTTTAAGCATAAACAAATTAAATGATTTAAACTAGACTTAGACATGTTTATGATGGAAAAACACCAATACAATTTGTTAGAAAGCACTGTGAAGTATAGGGTCCCTTTGAGCTATAGTATGCGCTTGTCTTTTTCCATATAAACCTGAAAATTGGATGTATCCTTTGCTGGAAATTGCATCTGATGGAAATGCCATAGGTCGTAGTGTTGTGTTTTCAGAGGAAACATCTGAGAGGTTCTCTGAGGCAGACAATTCATGAGTTAACAAATGTATGAAGGAGAAGAGTCAGGGGTCAGAACTATGGAGAACATGCAATGCAAACAAAGAGGGGAGCAAATGAGAAAGAAAAATGATGGAGATGGGAATAGACATGAGCACACCCCTCTCCAGAGACCTCCTCACAATGGCTGCTGGCACTGCAAACTAAATTTGTACCTTCTTTTATAGTGCTTTAAGTCTGGACAGCAAGGTCTGACTGGAACTCTCTGGTCCTAACGACTCATATTTTTGGTGTATTCATTTTATGTCAGTCCTTATTACTAAAAAATGAAAATGAATTGCACTGACCTATACTCCTAAATGAATTAAGGTGGCTGATTGTGGATGTAATTGCTAATTAGCATGACTCAGTGCTTCCACAGTCTCACAGGTGGATCATTTGCACTCTCTGAGGGATTTTAAATGTTGGGCATCCTTGTGGACAAAGCCATTAGAAGACGAATACAGACTTTTCCTAAATGTGCAAGGCGATGTGACGCTTACACTTTTATATGCATAATTTACTACCAAAGAAATGAGGAGGCTGATCAAGGACTGAGGTGAATAGAATAGACTCACACTACTTTGGAAGAAATTGCGCTAATTTACTCTAATTTCCGAAATCTAATCATTTAGTTGTAAGTGAAGCCAAATGACTTAAATTGTGATAAGCAAATCACCGCATTAAAGAAACATTTTTCAATTAAGCACAACTGTGGTGCCTTATTTAGCCTCATAAGAAAAAAAATATTACATCGTGTCAGTGGTGGAAGGAGTACTGAAAATTTTTACTGCAAGTTAAAATACAGGTGGTAAAAATGTTGTCAAATACAAGTTGGGCTGCCACCCTGTGAAAAATACTACTCATTGCATTTTAGATCACCCTTTTATGCAAATCTTTTATACAAAACGTGGTTCATTCAACTGTTCCAGGCTAAATGAAGTTGTTTTCAAATCTGCATATTCTCTGGCCAATCAAATCAGAGCAGGCAATTCGGTGATGTTATCGTGTTTGTGTTGTACTCCGTAACTCCAATTATCCTCACAATTATACAGTTATACACTATTAGAAGTACAAGTACAACAGTAGTTACGTTCCACCCTTGAATGCTCTACTTTAAAGCGTATTGAGCCAGTTTGTAATGCATCAAGTATTTATATCTGTTTACCTGTTAACTCCTTTGCTATTGAAACCTCATGACAGTAACACAAGGTGGAATTGACCAACAATCCTGCCCCTTGACCTTTTATATTGATAAGAAATCCAAAAGCTTCAAGCTCCATTGCTCTAACAGTGCCTCCCTATAAGACTGCAGTGGGTTAGCACCTTTGTTTACTTAAATCAAAATCCAATAGAGGAGCTGGCACTTTCTCTCCTGTTTCATGTCCCCAACACTGAGCCGTGGCACATTTCAAACAGATGCCCTTGACTTTTCATTAGGTTATTAACCTTTGGGAGGTGGGCTGTGATTCAGAGGTGGGTTCGTCCCTGGGGCCTGAGAGCAGCACCAGATGAATCAAGCAAAAACAAGAGAGGGACCAGGCCGGCTGCTGTTTGTGACAAATGAAAAACCACTGATGTCTTAAAAGTCCTGTTGTTCTGAGGCTAGTGTCACTGCAGGAATACATAAGGGCTGTGACTATATCTCACACAGAAATGAAAAACAACAGATGCACTGTTCTCCAGGAGAGATATTAGTGTTGAATGTCACTAGTTGGATGAGAGTGCTTGGAAGCTGCAGGCTTACTTTCAAAAGCAAATAACTGTTTATCTCTGAATTTGTTGTTTGGTTTTTCAAGTCTACAAGCAGCTGGGGGTTATTTTGGATTTAAGTATCAGTTCAAGTTCAGGAAGACCTCTGATGGATTTTGTGTAGATAACTATTCCAGTTTGCTCTTATAAAAATGGTAGCTGGCTAGAAAAATTATGTTAATAGTAGTGCTTGAGTAGTGATAGTGTGATACTGTCATGTTTTTGGAGTACTTTCTGGGTACTTATGTCTTTTAATGTGTGAGATAGTGAAATAGGAGTCAAGCTTTCTACTTTAGATGTCTGTGACCTAGAGATTGTGGGATTATGATCCTAATGAATCTACAAATAAATATTAAGTTTTAGTAAAATTTTTTATGAATACATTTATGCCTCTACTGTATGAATAAAGTCATTTATAATTGAATAACTGAAAGAATAATTGGTGCCTCCAGAAGGGCTATAAGAACTGACAAGAAGCCAAAACACATTTATTGTGTGATTCAGTGAACCTCCTGGTGATAAGAACATATAAGTCTAACACAACAGAAACAGAAGCAATTCAACAGTAGCAAACTAGTAGCAAGCAGCAGTGGGTAATAAATCCACAAAAATAGCCAGTCATAATCATTTAACCTTGAAGGCCACATTCATGCATATCTAAAGTAGAGAGCTTGACTCCTCTCGTTACACCTGTAGTACGTGTACACTGGCTCCCGTGAAGCTTCAGGGAGCAACAAAGGAGTTCCACATTAAATAAAAAATGAGCAAAGCGAGGGAAGTTTCATTATTCATCTCACACTGCCCAACTCCCCAGCTTCCCCGAAGGGCACACTATGAAATTTCAATTGGCATCATTCTATGTGTTGAGTTTTAATGTCAATATCGCAGACAGTCTTCAACAGCCTTGCAGCCTCCCTTCTGACTGCAACAAGAAACTTCAAAGGAGCACTTCTCTGAATCCCTCAGTCTTGCATTAAAAATGTTAACCTTGGAGACATGCTAACTACTCTGCTGTGTGTGTTGTGGAATTCCAATGAAGATCTTGATCATTTAAGATCGAAAAAGGAGTCAAGTCTCTGCCCACTCGCCGCTCCATCTTTCCATCTGACCATCAATCGTTTTTCTCTGAAATTCCAAGAAGAATTCATTTCAAGAATGTATTCCTAAAAAGATTGCTGATTCATGTGTTTAAAATTAAATATGATAAGGCACAGATATGCTGTAGGAAACCCATAAATGCATAACTAAATAAGTATTTTAGCTTTACACGGAAACAAATATATGGTACCTACTGCAGTTTACATGCAGAGTCGTAATATTGATGAATCCAACTGTTTTTTGCTTTATTGATGTGGTGTTCACTTTTTATCTGATAAAAACAGTGAAAACTAGAAAAGCACTCAGAGAGCGCAGACCTCCACCAAGGACTACAGTCCCCCTCATATTAATTGTGTTTTCCATAAATATTTGTCTCGTATCTTTCAATTTGGAATATGAAAGAGGATCCCATTGTCCATCCCTGAGTGAAATTTCATGGGGTTTGGTCAATAATTAACCGAGATATTGAGAAACAAAAGTTTTGGCCCCATTTACCACAATGTTAACTAAAATTTCAAAGTGATCCAGAATCCAGGCTTTCTTCACCCCCAAAATGAAATCAGTTCTTCCTTTTCACATTTCCAACAAATCCTGAAAATTTCATCAAAATTGGTCCATAACTTTTTGAGTTATGTTGCTAACAGTCAAACAAACAAACAAACTAGAAAAGCAGTCAGAGAGCGCAGACCTCCGCCAAGGACTACCCCCATTTTTTATATAAATTGCGATAAAATCAGTCTTCTGGATCAGATCCGGATCAGCCTTTGGAATATGAAAGAGGATCCCATTGTCCATCCCTGAGTCAAATTTCATGGGGTTTGGTCAATAATTAACCGAGATATTGAGAAACAAAATTTTTGGCCCCATTTACCACAATGTTAACTAAAATTTCAAAGTGATCCAGAATCCAGGATTTCTTCCGGATCACCCCCAAAATGAAATCAGTTTTTCCTTTTCACATTTCCAACAAATCCTGAAAATTTCATCAAAATCGGTCCATAACTTTTTGAGTTATGTTGCTAACAGACAAACAAACAAACAAACAAACAGACACACGCCGGCAAAAACATAACCTCCTTGGCGAAGGTAAATATTACTCAAGTCAATTTTAAGGAAGTGATGAGAAGAATGAGGTATAAGGTAGGGATGTACCAATACTGATATTGGGATCAAATATCGACTCTGATCCATGAACATTGGATTGGAAAAAAATATATACTGGTTGGATGCCCTGTATAAATTGAAGTAATGAGACTATTTACTGGTCATAGTTGCTCCACAAAGTCTCATAATGTTTTAACTTACAATACAAAGCTGTTCTGTAGTTATTTGAGAGATAAATAACAGCTACATAACACATTTTGTCATACAATATTTGTTGTTTTTAGGAAAATAAAGTCTTTTTACTGCACTGGCATCAGCAGATACTTAAAGCCATAGTATCAGAATTGGGTTAGAAACTGAAAAAGTTGGATTGGTGTGTCCCTAGTATAGGTATAGGTGAGCAAGTAGGTTGGTTAGTAGAAAAATGACAGATTGGTTGGTACTACACTGAGCTTACCCACTCTTTTAAAATATGTTTCTTTTTTTGTCTTAAGGCAATGTAGTAACAACACATGAAGTCTAAGCTGGTGTTCAGGGGGTGTTCAAGTGTGGAGCTGTTAGCAGTCTGAGCATCACTAGAGCCGCACAGAGGCTGTACATTACAACCGGAAAAAGTGTCCGGCAGGGTGGACTAAGAGGTATAGTTGGACAACAAACACTTTACAACTTTATGCACATACTTGCATACATACATACTTACATACATACATACTTACATACATACATACATACATACATACATACATACATACATACATACATACATACATACATACATACATACGTGCATACGTACATACATACGTAGATGGATACTTTATTGATCCTAAAGGAAATTCAAGGTTTGGCAGCAGCAACACAGAAATAAACATAGCAACAGAGCAATCCATACTCTTGCACTCATCAGTTATAGGGATGTGTTGTACAAACATATGGCATGTGGGGCAAACAAACAACTTCTAGACTATACATATTCATAGATAGATGGATAGATAGATAGACTGATAGGCAGATAGATGAAGTAAGAGAGATATATTTATAGATGGGTAAGCGGATACATAGGCATTAATGGAAGGGTATATTTCCTTAGTATTTGATAATTGTAAACATGAGAAAAAGATAGATATACTTTTCAGAGAGAGAGGGAGGATGGATAGACTGATAGATAGATATATGGGTTGACAGAGAGATAGATAGAAAAGCAGAGACATTTAGATGGATACATAGATAGATAGTGTTCCCAGTGTATTTCATAGTACAACATTATAAGAAGACTTTTGAAAGGGAAGGGTATAAATGTAGCATAAGGCCAGCTGAATGTGCATTGTGCAAACCTGTGCAGCCTCAACGACAGCCGGCAAAGTGGCCCTTCACTGTAGATATGAATCTGTGAGTGTCATTCAGTCTGTATCTCATTTAAATCGCAGACTGTGAGAGGATCCTCATTCCCCTTTTGCCCCCAATTCATATTTTTAAAACAATCCCAGCTCATGGCATGCTGCAACTGCCATTCTCCAGGAAGGCTATTGTATCTAATGCGAGCTGTCCATCTGATAGAGCTGTAAGGAATAGATCGGCATCATCAGGACACCCACGCTCCCTCAATAGTCTCATTTGAAACGGTCGTGAATGGGAAACTAAATGCCATTAGTGAGATAGGTAATCTGTTTCTGGAGAGGACTCAAAGATCATAATTAGATTTTCCTACAAAAGCATCCCACCACTTTTCACCCTCAGCTCAGTATTGGGTTAAGAGCGGTAAGAGAAAAATGGCTTCCTTTCAATGTACCCACAAGTAATACTTGTGGAAGACCTATAGGGCTCTGCATTTTGAAAGTGTTCTTGGTATAACTGATACAGATACATGGCAGTTTGTGGGAGGAGGAATGGCCTTAAACTACTTATTATATATAATTTATATAGTTATAATCAATTTAACAGTTATAATCTGGATGGACACATATATTGGCACTTGAGTGGTCATTAGATTTAATGTCAGGCCTGAGTAGCTATACTTAAAGGTTGTTCAAATGATTCTATGTTTCTAAGTTCAGAGAGAACTTTGCAATAGCTTCCTCAAGAATATGAGGAAGAATGTATCTTTCAAAGGCCTTGAGGCAACCTTATAGTTGTGCACTGCATAAATGCATAAAAACAATACATCAACAACATTATCAGTAGGGCTGTCTCTAACTGAAAGGCTGAGGATTCAATTCCCTCTCTGACTGCCACTAAATACTCCTCAAGCATCCACAAGACATTTCACTCCCATTGTTCACTCCTGTTCTATTAACTACCTGCATGTGAAAAACATTATTAAAAAATAATCATAAAAATAAATCTCTGTACCAGACAAGTGTAAATTGACTTTTGTTCAGAGTTGAAAAATATCACCATAACTCCTAAGCGAATCCTTTCAAAACTAATTAAAAGTTTAAGACTTCCGCTTACTGTATATAGGAGGAACTGCAATTTGCATTCTCTCTTGGAGTCAGCCTGGTAATCTGATGCATGTGGAAAACTAAATTACATCTTGTGGTCATAATCCACTGACATCGCTTGCTTTAGCTCTGTGAAGTTGTAAGAGGTGGCAGCTCACGTAACCAGGGGCTATGTGAACGTTGCATCATATTTTTCAGCAGATGGTCCTCCCACAGTCACTGAAGAAACCCGCTCGTGCTTTGAATATTGCTCTGAAGCACCATCACATGCAGCAGTTTACAAACTGTTTCTCTTCTGACAGTTGTTTCACACAAACTTTGATTAGAAATGTCCCTTTAAATAAATACCACCATATGGAAGAACAGAAGTTGAAAGCAACAGCATTTATATATGTCATTAAAGGCTTAGTACCTGATGTTTTTGTTGTAGTACAGTGAGATCCTTCATAGTTGCCTATGTATAAAAGCACAGTGACAAATACTGAAGCTCTTTGCTGTCTGCATGCAATTATAATATATTTTGATCAACCTCATGCCCAGACTTAGTGCTGAGTTGTTAGCAATGTAGGAGTTGTTCAAGGGCACTATTACACTATTTTCTGATCCATGTTATAATGTTGTTTCCTCATCAAAAAACATACCTGAAGTTGTGTTTTGTTTCATTCACACATGTTTAACACACAAACCCTACATATTGAGTTTTTCTCTCAAACAGAAAACCACCTTGTTCCACATTGTTATGTTATTGTTATGTTGTAATCCAGGAAGTAAACGCCGTACAACTTTACTAGAATCATTTGGATAATTTCAGCCCTGGAATTGTCTATCACTACTAAATACTGTAAAAGACATCATGACATCACAAGGTGGAAAAGAGCATTTTGAGCTTTCAGGTATGTTTTTGATGAGGTAACAACATTCTAACATAGCTAAAACTGAAGCATGCTTAAATAATGAAGAACTGAGATATTATTAACAGTTTAAACAAGTCCAGGGCCTTTAAGTACAATGCTTAAAATAAGTATATGATAGTATGATGAAATGTTACTATTAGACATTTTTGACTCTTCTCTTTGATGCAACCATCTCATTATACCTGGACTTTCAAATAGCCATGAATACTAAAAGCAAGGTTGCTGACTAATATCTGGGGATTTGTTAACTTATATTTTTCAGATTATGCAACCATGTAGAGGTATACTTATATACCTCTCCCACATTTTGTCTTCTGATCTTTTCTATCTTTATGGCCACCTCCTACTGTCGACTTGCTGGACATTTCCGTTTTGAAATCAAACCCCACCACTGTCTTATTATCCCTGCTGAAAATAACATATTTAAAGAGCAAGCGAGTCATGATTTGAGAAGAAAGTTAAAGTTTGAAATTCACCCAAAAGTAAAACGCGTCCAACAGGAGAAATGTCCTATTAGTTTTGATGTGCAGCTCTTTGTAGAGTCCACAGTCTCTCCTGTAGGGCACATTCAAATGCAGAGCCATTATTTAGGAGACTTCCCTGTGAGATGTTCCAGCAGAGAGGCGCTCTAGTTATAGACAATACAGCTCATATAAGTGAGAGTCTTATGAGGCGAAACCTGCAGAAATATGGCAGTCGCGGACTCCCTTCTGTAGATATGAAGGCTTCAATCTCAGAGCTAATAAAAATGAGTAATAAAAACACAATTCTCTTTCAGGTGCAAAGGATGGACATGAGAAAACCCCAGTGTTGTAGAGGCACAACATAATTCACAGTCTGGGCTTGCTGCTTCAGTTGTTTTTACTGACTCGCTGTTTGAATGAAGAGGGTTTTTTAATGAATATTTTAGCGACTACAAGCTACAAATATTCACAGGGTTTTCTAAGACTAAACAAAAGAGATCTGAATGAAAGCATGTGCGTGGTTTTCGCTGTAATTGAGAAAAAAATCGCTAATATATTCCAGGCATTGTTTAGGAAATTTGTCTGTAACACCTTCATAAAAGCCAAAAATTGCTGGTCAGAATAATTAGATTAGGCTTGGGTGTGTTTTAAAGATTCTCATAAATACAAGATATGAAGACCAAATGAATACATTTATATTTTTGTTGCAAACCTTGTAAACAAAACACTTTTTACTGAATAAACAAAACAACTTTTCAACAAGCTTGAAGTTCTAGGAAGATGAATGAATGCCTTCCTGTGTTTTGAGGTCTCAGTGTGCTAATAATAAACAAGACTTTTGTTGAAGGATGTTTTAAGTGTACATATTTTACTTTAAATACACCTTTACACAACAGCAGGCAATAATTTCTATTCATTTTGGCTATGCTTTTGCATAATTTATTGGTTTTAATCATTATTTTTTGCTTTATGCCTTTTTTTATCTAGCAATTTGTAACCCCACAAAAGCCTACACAGCACTTTTATCACTGAAAAACTAGCCTTCTCCTTCCTTATTACCACCAACACATTTTTTACCCAAAAATCTCTGTCAAAGGCATGTTTACTCCAATCCTTAATCACACACAGGTAGACCGGATCACCTGTGGTCATGGATTTTGGAGGACCATTTATTTCCAGGCTTGATTACTAGCCAGGTGTCATTTGCATTATCAAAGACTCAGCACTAATGAGGCTCCTACTTTTAGGCCTTAATTGGATTGCCTCACTGCGGTCCCTTATTGATATTTGCATGCCACAGTTCATCATGATAAGTAATGAGAAGATTATTCACTGGAGGTATTCAATGGCCGTATCCATCTGTGTGGTATAGCGCCATTCATGTCCATGTGTGGTTCCCCAGGGGCCTCTGTAGGGACAATAACATGCAACAAATAGCATATGTAGGCTTGCATCTTAAAATGGAGATCAGAGTTTACATGTATGCAACGTGTCTTTACTATTTATCAGTTCATCTCGATATGGAGGAATGCACTATTTTTTTCTTATTTCTTCAAGGCTATTCAAGAAATAAATGACTCTAGCAGGCGGGGAAATTAAGCAAACATCTGCCAAGGGGGATTGCTATAGATGATTAATGAATGTCTTAAAGCAACATAATTTGAAATTCAATTAAAAGTGTTTACCGATTTGTCCAAGTATACTAGGACAACAAAAACTGTAATTAAATGAAATTAAATAAAAACAAAGAGCTTTGAGAGCGCAGATAAAGATTCCGCATCTAGACCCTGACAAGGATTTTGTAGTTCAAGGTTAAAATCTCTTCCTGTTTTGTTATAAAGCCTTATTTGTATCTTTCCCCACATTTAAAATACAAGAAATAACTAGAAATTCCTATATAAGTTATCCTAGTGGAATAATAAATAAATTCCTGCAAAATCTCCACCATATAATGTCAAAGAAAAAAAAAAAAACACACAGCAATTCTATATATTCCTCTATCCCAGACCCAGAGCTAAGAAAAGGTCATATTTTCTTTGCCATATCACCCAACCCTAGTGCAATACAGTCCTATTTTAATTACTTCCTCCTTTGATTAGTTTGTCCAGTGTAATGCCCTAATATTTTCAACTTTTTGAAGGCTCTTCTAGGTATTAAACTTGCTTATATAAGTGATCTAACTCAATATATTGGTATACATCATTGACAAAACAAGAATGCCATTAGTCAACCTGAGATGAAGCATTTCCCTCATTACGGTTTATAATGAAACAGGCTCGTCACAAATGCGTTTGTCTCACAATAAAAAGGCTAAATGTTTGTGGAATGCTGTGCAGATGGTGCTCTTCCTATGGGCACTGGAGCATGGACGCATTGGCAGAAATTCACGCAAATAACTTTTCATCGTTACAATTTGTCAATTAACTGGAAAATGGCTTTGCATCTGCATCGCAATTGTTGTTTTGTGCAATTGTCATTATATGGACCGTTTATACATGCAATCATTCTGCACAACAACTCTGTCTGCATGCTCAAAATGGTTATGTAAATTGTCTCACTACCATATGTATTTCTCCGTGGATCCTTTAAAGTCACTATCTTCATGCGTGTGGATTTCCAAAACCGTTAAAACCATCCGATCAGACAGACAAGGATTCTGGCGAGCTGCGCTTCATCCCTGCTATCAAGAGTCCCCTGAGCGTCCATTGTTGACAACCGTCCGTGACTGTCGGTTTGCTGTGCTGGGAATCCTATTAAAAAACATTTGTCTCTGCTTGATAGCCAGCTTTCAGAAAAAATAAAGGGCTTACAGCTGAACACGATATTGCTGTTGTTGAGATTTTCACATTTTCTCTTCACAATGTTTCCGAACACCTGGGGGTTTGATTTAATGGATGGATAACAGCTTCACATGCATACTGAAATCTCTTTTAAAAGGTTTTCACAATGTAACCTATATTCAGGAAAAGAAACAACCAACTGTTGAATAAATGTTATTATATTGTAAGGTCAAACGACTAAAATGGTAACAGTGCAAATAAAATTAAAATAAACACACAAAAACTCAATTTGCTGGAGTTTAGTAATGTATTGTAGATGCAGGCATTTATCAATAATGGGAACAAACAGTTTTCCCACCATTGAAATCATTTGTCCAGATCAAGATTTTCCTTCTATTGTGAATAAAACTTTTGAAATACATTTGATGCATTTGTTTTGACCTGGTTTCTGCAGCTTTACCCATGGTCCCATCTTGTTTGGGATGGGGCTGTGAAGCAGGTCACAGAGCTAGTGTCAGAACAGGCCAAACTGTTTTGCTGCAGTGCGCTGGTTCCGAACTGTCATGTCCAACATCTGCTGTGTGGAGGAGGAGCGGCTCTCACCTGACCTGAACAGGAGATGAGGATTCACTCTGAGCTGTATTTGACACCTCAGTGAATCTGATTATCATAAAACAGGCCAGAAATGCTTCACTTAGGTCCCATGAAATATGTAAGATTGGACCCTGACCAGCTGTTTTGTCAAGGTGAAGACAGGTTACTGACACAAATGAGCTAAAGGTTTTGTTTTGGAAAATGAATTAGTGTTTATGTAAATAACTGCAAGTCTTATTTCTCTGCAGTGATTGCATTATGATGTCACTGGGTTTATACACTGAAAAAACAGGTCGCTGGATTTGCGTAAAAAAAGTTATGGAAAGCGGTTGAATGCAATAAAATTATGTGTATCCCCTCTACACATATTTTTCTCAGAACATGAATGTCACTTTTTCATGTTGATGAAATTTGATCAAATCATGCTGAATATGCATATTTATCTTATGTTAACTTATTGTGAAATGTATAAGTATGTATAATTTAATTTAATTGATCTAATTCTGTAAAAGAATACAAAAACAGTCTTTAGTTTTCCACAGTTCTGTATTGTCTTAAACAGAATCAAACACACAAGAGCACAAGTACAGAGACACACAGTTTGGAGCTGGACAGTGTAAAGATTTATTCCAGTGAAGAAGCTCTGGTCTCTGCCTGTGGACACAGGAATAACACATAATTACATTATGATGATCTACTCTGTTGTTTAAATACATTTAAAGTACCTATAATGGACCAGAACAGAATGACAAGAACATTAGAACTGTATCTGCAAAAACAAAACTCACCGTGTGCTGCTTTTCTTCCTCTTAATGCAGTAACAGGTAGGGCATCTGGTATAAAGTCCTCCTAGTGCCACATCACCCTGTAGAAACACGATAACTATTTCAATAGGAAGTTCATTTTGAAAAATTTGTTTAAAATCATTTTAGTTGGTTTACTTACTTTCTTCATCTGTGGTCTGTGTTTTGTTGGTTCTCAAACATCTTCCTTTTTTTTTTGAAACATCAGCTGTAACATTCATGAACTTCCCCACAGCTCCAGCAGAGCTCTGAATATCACTCTTTGTTTGTAGACGACTCTGAAACAAACACATTCAAATCTGAGTACAACTGTCACACTCTTGTAGATGGACAGTCAAAGACAATTTGTTTCATGGAAACAGTCCTTACATTAAGTCTAATTTCAAATAAAACAGCACAAACATGTTTTAACAATGATGACATTCTAGTCCAGAGAAGCACATAAAATCTTTGAAAAGTCTCACCTCCAGATCAGCTCTGATAATCCTCCTGCTCCACACTGTGTGTCCTCTGCTCCTGGAACTCTCCTGTGTCCTGTTATATTTGAATTTTCCCTCCAAACGTTTTGAGGAGGAGAATTCCAGAGGGAGGAGCCTCACCACTTATTATAATAAAATCATGTTTCCTCAACCTGATTAAAACATGCAGGTCTCACATCGGCCACAATCAAGTGACCTTTGTAAGATTTAAACATGCTGGACAGAGAAACGTAAAAAAGTAATGTTATTGTTGTCAAATTAGTTTTTGCAATTTGAGCAACCCCTCTCAGACCATTTTTTCAGTGTAGACTGATTATTGGGTTCAAAACGTCCATTCCAACCTCATTCAAACATCACTGACAACACTATTTTAAAAGTACAATATACAAAAAGATGAACGATGTAAAAAAACACAACCAAGCTGCACATTGTTAGAATTGTTTATTTATACATTTTAATCAGATAATGTTAGTGGTCCAATATGTAAGTCTTCTGTTACCCATTTGCTTGTTAGAGATGTTAGAGATATTATTGCTTAGTCTGTAATATTCCACAGTATGACAGTAAAGTTACCAAATCAGCATCTATTGCATAACATCCCTTGAAAGTAATGCATTCTCCACTGGGGATGGGGCAATAAACAATAATATTTTTTATCATGATAAAAAGGGTAAATAAAAAAATAATAATAGATTTTATTTATATAGCTCTTTTCAGGAAAGTCATAGACGCTTTACAAAACAAATATTAAAACACTCAAAAGACCAATGGACAAATAATACAGTAAAGATAAAAACAGTGAATCAAATAGAAAGATTTAAACATTAAAAGGTATTCTCAGTAGATTGGTCTTAGATTTTTCTCAAAGGTTGGGAGGTCGATGTGGTCATGAAGTTGCTGAGGTATGGGACTTCCAGAGGGTGGGGGTGGCGATGGAGAAGGTTCTCTCCAAGTTTGGACCTTGTCCTACAGGGGAGGGACAGGATGTTGGCCTCCGAGGAGTGGAGGGAGTGGTATGGAGTGTGGAGGAGCAGCAGGTCTGAGAGGGAGGAGGGGGCCTGGTTGTGGTGAGCTCTTGAAGGTGATGAGGAGAACTTTGAAGTGAATGTGCTCAGGGATGAGGAGCCAGTGTAGGTTCTTGAGGACAGGGGTGATATGTTCATGGGACCTGGTGTGTGTGAGGATGTGGGCAGCAAAGTTTTGGATTTACTGAAGTGTTTTGAAGGGTGTGTCATAAAGAATGCTATTGCAGTAATCTAATCTGAGGGTGATGAAAGCGTAGATCAGAGTTTCAGCAGCAGAGAAGGACAGGGATGAACAGAACTGGGCAGAGATGGAAGGATGGAGACTGGGTTGACAATAATCATTTGTGGGACATTTTATAGAACAGAGATAATTTCCATAATATCATCAGAAGAAACAGATCATTGTTGTAGCTTATGGTTGTGTTTAAAGTACAATTCTATAAAGGCTTAAATATGGAACCTATTCATAATATTAAAATTATAATTATTCATATCCATAACAGTTTTAACTGTCAGCAACTTTAGTATTTATAGTGATATAATTGTTAACTGCAATTATTTTGGCCATGATAATCATGAAACCAAATATCAATATCGTCCCATACTGATCTCCACAGATCTGACCTACAACATCCTCATAACACCTGCTTGTCATGTGAACATTCCATGCAAAGCAAAAACTTGTCCATGGGGACAAGTATGTGGCAGACCCTCCACCAAAAAAAAAGCTCTAATAAATGAATAAAATGGCCAAGGAAGGTTTTATGTTTTGAATCTGGTTATGTTTGCCAATTTGCACAATGACTAGTACACAGTAATGCTGTTGCTGCATTTTTACTGATCATCTCACAGCAGTTTCTTCAGCTGCCTCTCATCTCCTTGTCTTGTTATGTGTGTTAGTGAAACCATATAACACAAAGGTGGTAACAATTGGCGTCCAGTGCGTTGCTGTCATTTGGGAGCGGTCACTGCTGCAGGATGTTGGCTGCAGCTCCCAGCTCTTGGCCTCTCGCGCTTTATCTAATCACTCAGACATGGCCAGGCCCCAGGCAGCCTGCCCTCTCTCTGCACTCGCTCCGGGCAAGGTTGAAGCAGAGGGTGCACCAGCTAAAAGCACTTCCACATTCATATTCCAGATTATCTTCAGTAACAGCCAGACACCCTTCACAACCCACATGCACTCTTCTATCTGCTTCACAAGTCAACAGACAGTTAGAAGCCTAGTAAAACCTCCAGTGATGAGAAACAAGCATTCAAAGTAATAGCTGATTAAAGATGTATAAATGGAATACATGGTGGAGTTAATGTCCAATTCTTGTTTTATGTCATTTAAATAGTTCTTCACATTTTGATTTTTCACATGTCATTCATAGGTCACTGCAGCCTACTATTAAAACTGTATTTTCACTTTACTTATGCTGTAAATGTATAGACCACTGTAAATGAACACATGGACTGTTTTGCAGATGATTTGCCATTTTCCCCATGTTCTTTTTACACTGTTTTGTCCAACTAACAGAAATAGCTGTACTTGTTCCCTAAGATATCAGACCCACTAATATGCCCTTGCTGTACCTATGAATTTGGAATAACAGCACTACTACTACTACTACTACTACTACTACTACTACTACTACTACTACTACTACTACTACTACTACTACTGCTACTACTACTACTACTAATAATAATGCAGTAACATTGCATCTTTAAGTACCTCAATTGTTTATGACCACAGTGCTGGATTTTTGCTAAGACAAAAGAAAGCATATATTGTTTGGCTATAATGTTTGTTTGGCCCACGGAAACCTTACTTTGCAAAATTAAATTGATGGGAGGGAAGCAAGCCATTTGTGCTGAGATAGAGAGCAGCAGTTCCTATTAGCAATGCACGTAGCGTGGAGGATGCAGGCTAGTTAGCAACCAGGTGGTGAGTTGAGAAGAGGGGCTGGGTCTAAATGGGGCAGAGTGCTGGTGGTGCCTGAAGGCAGAAAGCAGCTCACAGAGGCTCTGCTCCTGCATAAGCACAAGACATACAATAGTCATCAGGTCTCTACTGTAATACAGCCACATCACATCTGCATAACCTCTGCACGGAGCACTGAGGCATGGACAGTCACTTTGCATTTTGTTCCAGAAACACTTCCACAGGGATGCAGAAAGTTACAGAGGCCCTCCACGCTCTCATTTCCAATTTCAGCATCAGTTAAACAAACACAAAGAGGACACGTTTGGAATCAACAAATGCGATTGGAGGTGGTTACAGTTTGCCGAACAAAGAAATGGTACTGGGCTTCGTGAAATACTTGCACATGTGTTGATCTCCAACCTGTGGATTCTGCTCTTGTGTCCTTAAGCATTCCCTTTACCCCCCTTGTCTAGTGTGACATTAGTGATGGCTGGACAGGCAAACAGAGTGATAGCCCCATCTCTGTCTAACTTAAAGAGAATTATACTCCAACTTTGTCTGATTGACCTGAAACATTATTACTAAATACTTAAAATGGTAAATGGTCACATTGATATAGCACTTTTCTATCTTCAAGGCACTCAAATTTCTTCACATCAGTGCACACAGGCACGAGGGGCATGGTGAGTTAAATGTCTTGCCCAAGGACAAAATTACTGTATTCATCTGTGTTAGCTGGAATCACGCTACCAACCTATGTGCTGGTTGATCTGGCCTTATGTTGATTGCAGGACTCGATCCGCTGATGTTCGGATCAGAGGACGAGCACTCTACCAACTGAACTACTTCAAAGACTATTGGGTAATTCTGCCATTGTATACCGCGCCCATATATTTAGGGAATTTGACTGTCAAAGTCAAAGTACAAGATGGAGCACTAATTGTTGAGTAATAAACTACAACCTATGCTTTGGCTTAAAGTAATTCTGTAATATTTTTGTCATGTCTCCATGAGCAAAGAGGGCTTGTCCGCTTATGTACGTGAGGTGTCTGAGGCATGTTTAGCTGCACAGCCTTATCCCCTGTTCGATCTGCCCTTTTGTTTTCCTTCATGAAAATAGATGAAGGGGAGCAGTCATGTGCAGAGGCGAGCACGGGCCTCTTGACTGAGGAGGCCTTCGGGCTTCTGCAGCGTGTTGTCATGGCACTTCACAGAGACTCAGGGAGAACACTGCAGACCGGCGAGCACGTAGAATGACAATGGGGAAAGGCTTGGGAGGAGATTGCTAATGCACAATGCCAATCATAGCAATGTTGTTCTAATATGTTCAGTGAAAGACAGGTACGGAGGCCCGGGAGCTCAGTCTTCTTCAAGGACAAGCTGCTGCAAAAAAGTAAAGTTTATTTTGACAATATGAAGCTTGTCAGTTAGTATGCTGTGTCATGACAGCTCTTTGAACTGTGTGTGCAGGTAGTCCTAGTTGTACTTTGGTCATAATGTTTAGCAAAGCAGCCCATATCCTGCAAATTGCCCATTATATTAATTTATATTGGTAAATCTAAAGAGGAAAAGATGCAAAAGGAACCTCGCTAGTATCTATAGATTTTATGTCATTATAGGAGGGCAGGGCCAGAGGGGCTGTTGCACTTGCTTATTTGGGATGAATATTAATTGTAGCACCAGTTCCCTTAAGCCTATAACAATCTGGTGAGTCATTCCTTCACTTCTTTATCACGGCAGTGGGTGAGAGACTGCTGTTTGTGTTACTGGATCTGGGGAATCAAATGACTTACTGTCACCTTGGCAAATTATTGAGCGAGAACTTTTCAGATAATAATTATGCTTTTGAATGTAGATAATTACAAAGTCTATAATGTTAAGTTTATGCTCTTTTCAAAACTTTTCATAGTCACTCGTCAAATATATTCACGATGTAGAATAAAATGGCTGATTAGCACACAGAAGTACAAGTGTAATGCTGCTAATAACATGGTGAGCTGCCCTCTGTTTGAAACCCAGCTGTTAGATCAGAAGGTCTTATGGAGTTTGCTGCTGTCTCATAGTTCAGTCTTCTGCTATGGCTTTATTTGCTCAAAGGCTGTAAGTTTAGAGGGATGAGGCTGTGGCCCGGGAGAGAACGCTGCACTCTTAATGAGTTACGTAACTTCCCTGGCACTGCATATCCTCTGATGTAGCCCCGGCCCGAGATTTGGGAGGACTTACACCTAATCCGCAGATGGAGAGAGATTTGCAGGTGGACAGGTTAGAATTCTTATGTGATAGCTTTCTTTAGCCACGCACATAGAGATGTTCACAGTTCTCAAAAGCAGTGACAGGCAATACAATTTGTTCTTTTGATCATGTTTCTAAAAAGGCACTACTCAGTTGATGTGAATACTTGCAGGCATAGATATTTAAAGGGCTCATATTATGCTGACTACTGATCTATATTATAGTGTAGTTTCCTCATGAAAGACATGGAATTGTGCTTTGTTTAATTTATACTTTTGCTTCACACCTCTTCTCTTCAACTGAAAACACTCATTCAACCTTGTGATGTCATGTGGTAATACAGGATGTGCTCCACTGTGTTTCTAAACTCCATACACCTTCACTAGAAGAATCATTTGGACAATTTCAGCACTAGACTTGCCCATTTCTACTGAACTAAAAGTAGAAGGCAGCTGGTAACTTGAAAACTAACGCTTCATGACATCACAAAGTGGAACAGAGCATTTTGAGCTTTGTAGATGTAGAGAGACTAATGAATGATTGATGAATGAAACAAAACACAGCTCCAGGTATGTTTTTAAGGAGGTAACAGCATTATACAGGGTGGCCACGGGGTCTTGAAAGTCTTTCATGTTCCTAAATTAAGGCCTTAAAATGTCTTAAATTATGTTGTCCAAGTCCATTTTTTTTTCACAAAGTCTATTTTTTTTGTAGATTCTAGAGTTTTAGTAGTTGGTTGGTCATTATTAGAATTGGATCTGGGTTTTTTTGCCTGCATAATCGGTGCGATGTTGGTCTTAATTTTCATTCAAGTGGTCTTAAAAAGATCTTAAAAAAGTATTATATTTGGGGTAATCAAACCTGAGGATACCCTGATTATAGCAGGGCTTAAAGATAAATGTTGCATATAATAATATAATAATATAGGACCTTTAAATGTGTCACTTCCACAGAGTAGGAGTACTATTACATAAATCATACTTATATTCATTCAGAAAAACACCAGTTGGAAGCATTTTAGAGTTGTGATTGTTATATTGACATAAAAATAGTTATAATATTTTAACTCTACTTTTTTCTGGTGAGATACTGCCTCAGCAATGATTTATTTTCAAACTGTAAATGTGAATGTGTATGTGATATCTAAATGTCCCTCCCACAACAGTCACATTCTATACATCCATACATATTTCAATATACTGAGCAGAAAAACATGTGACAAACCTCGAGCTGCCACCAGTGACACGTGTCCCTTTAATTACCAGGTTTTGAAAGCCCTCCTGGTAATCACTCTTCATTTTCCATTCTGTGTTTTCATATCAAACTGAGAGGGCTGTCTCTTTGAAATCAGTGCAGTAATTCTTGAGGAGCCACTAATATGTTCCCACTTGAGAAATGTGCCGTTTTGAGGTAATTGCTGATTAATCTGGAAAGAAGCTTGGCGGCTCCTTCCCCGGTAAACGCTGATAAATCTGAGTGAGATTCTTTAAACACTCTTCACTTAGACTCACAGTTGACAGCTACACAGCAATGACTGAACTAGCACCTGTCGCTCATTTGCCTTTTCCTGATGTAAGACTCCTGTCAAATCTGCTCAACGCTCCAAGTATGAGGAATGGGCCGGATTATGATAGCGTTTTTGAATGTTTTATTATATAGTGAGACAGTTTTGCATAGAAGTATATATTACGCTATTTTGTGATCTATATTATGTTGTTTCCTCATCAGAAACATACCTGGAGTTGTGTTTTGTTTCATTCACACATGTTTAACACACAAATCCTGCATATTTGGGTTAAATTCTTCTCTCAGATGGAAAACACTTTGCAATGTCATGTGGTGATACAGTAAGTGCTTCACTGTGTTTTTAACCTCCATACACCTTCACAAGAATCATTTGGATCATTTCAGCCCTGGAATATTAAATCTCTACAAACAAAACAAAAACAATACAGCTTCATGACATCATAAAGTGAAACAGAGTATTTTGAGCCTTGGAGATGTAGAAAGACTAATAATAAAGGGTTGCTCAAGCATCTGTCAATGAAACAAAACACAGCTCCAGGTATGTTTTTGATGAGGTAAAAAGGCAAAGATTTAACATGGTTTAAAGCTCAAAAAGATTTAGTCTAATATGGGACCTTTTGTTAAGGTCCCAAACCTGGCTAAATGTAGTAGTTTGAAAATGACTTACTATTATGGAAACGGATCAGTTGAAAGTGTGTTAAAACTGGTTCTTGGTGCTATTGGACCTACCTCTTCATAGCAATATTTTACAGCAGGAAGTAAATCATTTTCATGTTTTTTCATATTTGCTCTATACATAACATTTGTTTTAACTCTACATACTCTAACTCAGCGCTTAATCGAACTGCACCGTACAGAGCCGTGGGCAGGTATATGAGATCTATTTGGAAATTTTATGAGCGCTCAAGCTTCAAATACAGTATTACTCAAACATGCATAAACAACTCAAGACGCGTACCCCTCGAAGCTAACGAGGAGGGAAAAACATTATAACATGGTTCAAAACTCATAAAAGTATCTGGCTTGGTACGGTTTGAGTTTGAGAATGGTTTTGAGTTACATTCTAGATCATCACAAGTTGCTGTGGCAATTTGTAATTTTAGAAGAAACTGAGATTAGTCCAGTTGTGGAGTTATGACCTGGACACAAAAATTGGGTACTGTCGCCTGAACACAGAAAGAAAGTTTCTCTGCCACTGTCTGAGATGCCACTAAAACATATTTATTTTTTCATCTTCAGAGGTGCCACCGAATCAATAAATCATCAGCTCTCAGGGTTATTTATGTCTTGGTGGTGTTAATGGATGAGATGGAGGTGGCTGTGCGTGGCCCGGGAATGGGGGCTACACAGGGGTATGCACTGCACGTCGGGGCTGCCAGGGAGAATAAAGTTCACCAGATCACAGTTCACTCCAGCCCTGTATGTAATCATTCAGTGGTGGACCTGCCTGTCAGTGTGGTGGCAGCTGCCGGGGCCGTTAAATGTGCCCAGATCAGCGGTGGTCGCAGGCGTCGCCGTGACAGCCCCTAAACCAGGACTTTAAATTAGTTCCATGGGTGCTGGAGCATTTCACTGAAGGTCCCACCAAGCTCCATTTCCATCAGCAGCTCCTGTTGGT